>NC_068396.1:16243919-16618919 GCF_023724105.1 Carassius gibelio
CAGCATAATTTGTCTCTTTTTTTCCTTTCTCACATCAGAGAAAATGTCCCCCCATGATCTCTCCTCACCCACATCCCCAGCCGTGGATCCTGAAGAGATCCGCCACAGGAGGATGATAAAAAGGTCAAAGGTCATCGAGGAGCTAGTTAGGACAGAGGGAGACTATCAGAAGGACTTGGAGCTCTGCATAACTGAGGTTCTGCTTCCTTTAAGAGCAGCCCAGGCATGTTCACAGTCTCACAACCATAATTACATAGAGTTGTATCTCTCTCAACAACAACAACAAAAATCTATCAATATTTAGTGTTGCTACTTAAATAAAAAATAAATGATTTGATTTAAATGAATTGATTTAAATGGGGTCTGATTTTTTTTTTTTATAGTTGGTGGATGTAGATCGGCTGTTCACCAACATTGAGTCTGTGTGTGTTGTCTCTGCTGAACTGCTCCAAAGACTGAGAGATGCCATAGCTGACCCTGACCCTGAAACACAACTCATAGGTAATTTTGAAATAAAATAAAAGAATTAAAAAAAAAACATATTTGAGTAACACGTATTATATTAACAAACAAAAATGTTTTCTAGTGATAATGACTAATGATAATCAAAATTTCTGTAAAGCAACAGCCAGCATTGTAAATCAGCATTACCTTATTCATGTTTATTATTAAGCTAAATATTAATACAATTAATAAACCCTATAAAATACTTTTCAGACATATTTTTAAAATACAAAAAAATGAAATAAAATTATTTTTAATTTACATAATTACATTCTTATTTATAATTACATTAAACTTTATTTGATCATTTAAAACATTTCATATTTTTACTATAATTTTGATTTCAATAAAAAAACACAACTATGTAAAGATTTATATATCAAAATATTTTAAAATGTATTTACAATTTAATTTCAAATAGTGACCTCTTAAAACTTCATAAAGTTCTGCCCAAAATGTAGTCTGATCTTTTTTAGGAGAAGTGTTTATCCAAGCCAAAGCCGTCGTGGAGGATGTATACAAAATTTACTGCTATCATCATGACGAGGCTAATGCTTTACTAAAGTCTTATGAAGCACAGGAAGACATCCAGCAGCATTTTAGAAGATGCATATCCACACTCAAGTAATGATGTTAATTGCATTCATCTCTTAGGTATATGTGTAATGTTTAGGCCTTTGGCTTTGAAGTTCATATTAATGATTTGTCGTCTCTTCTCTCACAGGAAAATATACGACCAAGAGTAAGTATGCATTTTCAAATTTAATAAATAATATTCATTCAGATATTTCATAATCATAAATATGAATGTTAGTTTATAGACCTGTGTTAGTTGTTAACACAACCTAGTGTACTCAATCTAGGCAACCTGTGATTTTGTTGTTGCTAACACCATGCTGTACCAGCTGTGCTATAGAAATATCATAAAAGTAATCTATACAGTTTGTTTTTAATGTTTTCTTCATTCAATGTCATTTTTAGAGGGAAGCCCAATTTGCTTGACATGGGTTCTCTACTCATTAAACCAGTGCAGCGTATCATGAAATACCCGCTGCTATTGGCTGAATTGTGGAATGCCACACCCACGGACCACCCTGACAACAGACCCTTACAGGAAGCTCTGACCACTGTAAAGATTATTAACATCAACATTAATGAGTTCAAGAGGAGGAAAGACATAGGTGAGACATAAACAGAATATTTTACTATATCAAGTACACGGTATGAAGTACACTGTAAAAATCAAATCAGCTTAGATTAACAATTTTTTTTAAGTATGCAAATAAAGGACACTTGTGTTGTTTCAGTGCTGAAGTATAAGAGGAGTGACGATGAAACCTCACTGATTGGTAAACTCAACAAGTTAAACATTCATTCTATCAGGAAGAAATCAGACCGGCTGACAAGCTATTTCAAGATTCTCACTGGTGTCGAGCCACAGGTACTTTAATCAAACAAGGTTCAAATTACCTTGTTTTTTCCTCTGTAAAGGCAGTGTGAGTGTATTGATATGGCTTCTGTCTTCACAGGTGAGAGATGAAGCGTTTGACAAAGAGGAAAAACTGTTCCGTAGCCTTGAGAAAGCTGTGAGACAGCTAGTCAAAAACATCACCTGTTACTTGCTCTATACTCAGGTATGAAGATGCATTACTAAACGTGAAATATAAGCTTGCAAAATTTAATCTAGACAAATTAAACAATTAAAACATCCAAAATATATGTTCAAATGTTTAAAAACAAAAATAGCAGAAACCTTCAACTTTTATATGTCATCAAAATGAAACCAGAATTGTAAACATGGTTTTATCCACTGTTCTGGACATTTATACAAATGTGTGCATAGTTAATTAGACAATTCCTCTTTTGCTTATATAAACAACATTTCAGAAAACATACCAATCAGCTGGGGAAATTATGGTGATATCTAGTTAAAGTTTTTAATCCAGTTCATCCGTGGTGTCTTGCCTTTTTGCCTTTTAAGCATTTCGGAGCAAACTTCTAAATATGCTTTAAAAGTTATATAAACTTTTTATGACCCTAAGAATTTAATTATATTTCTCTTTATATTTTAGGAGATGATATCCATTGCTGTTCAAAATGCACAGGACCTAGAAGCTATAATGAAGGATCCAGACAAAATAGACACAAATGGCTTTCAGCAAAAGAGGAACGGCAATGACCCATACAAACAGTTTGTAAGTGTTTTTCCTCACACAAACATGCACTTGCATAATTTATCAAGAAATATTTAAGTACTCCTCAGTTCTTTCTAAAAAAAAAAAAAAAAAAATCAGCCCTGCAGTGTCAGCCATAAACATCTCAAACAGTCAATGACGATTAATGACGATATAAAGTTTCTCTATAAAATTACATTTAAGCAATAGGAAGTACAGTACAAGGGTGAAATAACAGCAACATACCACCAGAATGCAGAACTCTGAAATTAATATTTTGTGAGACTCATTTGATTATTCCATTAAGGCTTATTTCACATTTCATACACACATTGCTGTGCTTTCTTTCTATCAAATCATTTAGTTTGTAAGGTATATAACTGTTTTGTTCAATAAATGCCTGCATCAGTGAATATCAGCTTTCCCAGCCTTCATCCTGTTTAAGAATGTGTATGGTTTGCATTCCTCAGAAAGATCACATGGAGCATCTTGTTCTTGCTCCACTCTCGAGCCTGCTGGGAATGTTTTCCTCGCCACAGAAGCTGATACAGAAGCGCTACGATAAACTGTTGGACTACTGCAGCCAGTTGGATTCCCGATCCTCCAAAGAGGAACAGGGCCAGGCCAAAAAAGATTACCTGGCCCTCAATGCCCAGTTGCTTGAGGAGCTGCAATGCTTCAACAGAGCTGTCAGGACAATCCTCACCAACTGCTTGATTTGTGTAGTAAAATTAATTAGAAAGCTGATGGAAGCAGCTCAGCCGCCTATCCAACAGATACCGGTAAGTTAAAGAAGGTAGAAAAACCATGCTAAAATACTGATCAAAAATCACAATGAAATGTAGAGAACGTGACAGAGACCCTTTTAACCCTAGAAAGCTCGGGTGTAGGTATCTTGCTCAGGGGCAAAATAGTATTTTTTTTTTTTTTTTTTTTTTTTACTTATCAGGTTACTTCTGTGGTCCACACTTGGATTAAAACCTACAACCTTTATGTTATCCAAAACCATTAGCCTATTATATTCGAAGCATAAAGGATCTTCAGGCATGTAATATAGCTTCCCACAAAATCTAAAATGGAAAAATTCACAGAGGCTACAAGATATAACTTAGTTACAGGTATTTCCTGTAAAAGAACAATAATGCATATAAATACCAAAATTCAAAAGTGTAATATAGGTTTTAAATATTGCAGTGGTTCTTCATCCACAGCATGGGTTCTCTACCATTTTGAATACAAGCCAATATTCAAAGGTCCATATATCAAGCTGATATGACCCTCTATGACTTCTGCTCTAATAACAACAAATAAACTCCAAATATTATGTAAGTTTAAAACAACTGTATGTACGTTTTTTTATCCTGATATCATTTTTTAAGATGGTACACTTACTTCTAAAATGGCAAACGGCTTCTGTTCCTTCCACATGTTCCCTCTCAAACATCTGTCCTAAAAATATGTATGTTTGTTGAAAGAGCTTGATAAAAGGGTGGATTTTTTACAACACTGTAATTCACTGTACAACAGTGAATTCCACTCACTTAACTGTAGGGGCTTCAAACCTCAGTAATACACAAAACTGCATACAGTTGATTTAATTTTGTACACCATTACTTTAAGTATTTTAGTATTGTAATTAAGATTGTTTTGATATAACTAATGTTAAATAATTTTAAGACTTATTCAATTCTGTCATGGATGTTTAATATGACGTTTTAACCATTGGTCATTTAGGTTCCCTTGTCAAACTTTAGTGAAGTCCAAAATTCAATTATGGAGGAGTTGAGCAACCTTGGATTCTTCAAAGATAATTCCCAAAAGCTGATGGAGCGCAAAGTTAGCTTTGAAAAACGGGACAAGAAAATGGTAGGATTACAAATGGGAAAAAAAGGGTAAATCCATAAGGTCCAATTAAGGTCCCAGCTGACTCGTACATTCTCTTCAGGTCCCAGAGGTCTCCAGACAGACAGAGGAGCAGAAAGCCTGGCTCCTGGAAGAGTTTGCAGTGGATCAGCTCTATCAGCTCAAGCGTAACTGCAATGCCTGTCAGGAAAATGACATCAGCCTGCTGGAGGGGGAGCTGGTGGCCCTGCTGGAAGACAAAGACCCTATGGGAAGCAGCAGCCGCTGGCTGGTGCACACTGGGAGTAAGTCTGTTTATGTTTGTTCAAATGCCCTTACATTTGTTTTTAGACAAAAAATATATAATAATGTACAAAAGAAGGAAATATTGATAGTCATTAACTAATTTGAAATATAGAAACTTTTTTACATCACTCATTTCAATCATTCAAAACTTTGGCGTCATTAAGACTAAGACTCCTTTATGCTCTCCGAGGCTGCATTTATTTGATTATATCTTTTTCAATATATCTTATATTCTTTATCAATTTAATGTGTACTTGCTAAATAAAAGTATTAATACATTTTTTACTGACCCCAAGTGTTTGAAAAATAGAAAATGTTCTGTTATTTATTTGTAAATGAGTGGTTGTTGTGTGTTAAACTAAAATTTCTTGGTCAAACTCAAGTTTTACTGTATTCAGTAGTCTTAATGTTAAATTCTACATACATTGTTCACATAAGTTGTATAAATAAACAGTAGTTTGTGTATCGTGAATAAATATGAATTAACGATAAATGATAGTATATTTGTAAATGATCTTTAACCATATTTAAAAATGCTGTAACAAAATGAACAGTTTTTTTTTCACCCATGTTTATGCTATGAATTCACATGAGAGTTAAACCAAGAAACATTAACTACAGCATTCATAAGGCTGGTGGAAATTCTGGATGATTCCCATCTGTGGTATCAGTCCATAACTTTATGGCAGAAAGTAATGAAGTCTCCTCGGGATATTCTTTCATCACATGTCTATGAACTAGCCTCTCATTAACTCCACGGAGACTGTTGCTTCGCAACAAGACCAGCGTTCTTATGGTTGTTATGTCACGTGACTTATTATTGTCTGTATCAACTACTGCAGGTTGTTCAGGTCAATGGGGAATAAAACCACAGCGATTGAAAGTAGGGGGGAAAAAGAGAAGAATTTAGCCACTAAAGCCCTTGAAATTACATTTTGCGTGAAATATTTAAAGATCATAATATGGGGGGAAAAAGTGATCATTGTAATGTGGTCGCGAAAGAGATATTTTAATTATCATTTAAGATGAATGTGAAAAGTGGAATCCATAAATTTGTATCTTCAGATAATTAATTCAGTTTGAGGGCTGAAACTGATCTGTCTGAGATCACGATTACTCTTATGGTCTCACAAAGCACATTTTTCTGCTCCTATCAGGTTAACCAGGCTCCTGCTGCTGATAATGACATATCTGTTTCTATGTGTGTTTAGGTACACAGGGCTACGTGTACTCATCATTCCTGAAAGCCTACAACCCCCAGCGGGAGGTGACTGAGAGGCCAGATGACTTTGACAATCTGAGTCTGTTCGTGTCGAATAGCAGGAGCAGTAGTATGCGGAGCTTCAGTCCGTACAGCACTTCAGACAGTATGTCCCCTCAGCCTGGACCACAGGACGAGCCGGACCCCTCAGAGGACCAACATGTAAGACACATGAAGAGTGTGCATGTGTAGTACAATACGCTTAAAAATTTAATCATTTTCACATAAGAAAAATGCTGTCGTTTCAAAGTTTTACCAACCAGTGGAAACAGCAAAACAGTGTGTTTTGGATGGGCAGAATCATTGACCGGAACAGTGATGTTTAGTCGTTTTGTAGTTTAGTAGTTTAGTTTAGTGCTTCTTAGATGATACATTTCATTCATTCACACTACAACAGAAAATAGGATTTTAGATTCTAGGATTTGGGTTCAGAACAACAGCACAGTTGTGAGTGTGACAATGATTGTATACAACAGTACAATAAAAAAGAAGATAATATTCAGAAACATACACATTAGGCACAATGGAATGGTTCCCAGCAAAGTCGTACAGGATCAACCTTTGCATGTCTTAGAGTTTCATTCCTAAATGAATCCATGCTTTTGAACTAGTCAGATAAGCAAATGAATGAATGAATGACTTGTAAGATACAAAAAGCAACTTACTCGTCATTCCTACTGGTAAAATATTGATTTGCAGAACTGATAACATGTATGGAATGCTACTAACACACACAAGTGGAGTAAAACCGACAGTCAAATGTCCAATTTCTGTTGTATTAAACATTGGATAGACAGCACCATCTACTGGTAATATGTTCTGGAAAGGAACTCAAATGAGACAAAACTATACTATTCAGCTACTATTCTGTTATCCGGCAATACTGTGCATTTTGTAGTTTCAAACTAATATCTTTTCTGTAAAGTAATTATTGTTTGCTTTGTGACTGTACTGTTGTCAAGCTGAATTATTAAAGAGGCTAATTTAACTTTTCTATTTCACAGTTCTATGCAGTTTATGCCTTCCAGGCACGCTGTGAACAAGAGCTCACGCTTCAGGAGTACCAGCATGTTCGTATCCTTCAGTTTTCTGACCTCGGCGGTAACAAAGACTGGTGGCTCGCTGAATCTAATGGACAAAAAGGCTACGTCCCAGCAAATTACCTTGGAAAGATGTCATATGCTTAAAACTCTTTTTCTTCTTTCTCTATATTAATAGTTCTTTTTATTTAAAAGAAGAAAAATATGAATATAGATTTTTTTTGTTTTTGTTTAATGAAGGCCACCCCTGCACAAATATTTTTGCACATGTGAAGCTTCCAACAGTGTTTGCTTGAATTATATACAAATTGTTATAGAGAGCTTGTTAATCAAAAAATATTCTAAGTAATTGTATATAGTAATATTAATACATCAAAGATTGTGTGAAGAATAAAATATTTATGAGCAAATTACCATGTCTATTTGTTTGCGAGCTGTTGTTCATTCATCTCCTACACTTCTCAAACTATTAGCATAATCATAAAAAAAAAATCATTGAAATAACAACAATCAAATTTTTTTTCCAAAAAGAAGAAAGGTGTTATTTATTAAACATCATTGAAATCAGCAGCTTGTTTTCACTAAAGTGGCTGGTTAGAAAGAATGAGGCACATCTTCAAACCAAACCGTTTCTGAAAGACCAGTAACATTCAAATTCAAGTATATTTGATTTGAAAAACAGGATATGACTTGCTCTTTAACATAATAATCTGGCTTCTTCTTCCTCATTTCTTCAGTTTCTTCTGTGCTGCTTTCTTCTTCACCATCTGCAGCCGTTTCATAGCATTGAGCTGAGACTCCTGGGAAGTGGGCGTCTTGCCATCAGCTGAGGCTTTTGCTCCGTTGCTGTTGTTGTTACTGCTGCTATTGCCACCACTGTTGCCCCCATTGCCCCCTCCATTGCCTGCTGACCCACCGTTGCCTCCAAGGCTGCTAGAGGGTGCTGCCACAGGTGACTGTGATCCAGTCACAGTCATTTTCCCCACGCTATCTCCACTTGTTGAGCGGCTCAACACTTGCTTGCCAAGTGTGAGTGGAGGGGGTGGTTTCATGGGTACTGTGCTCGAGCCGTTGTTTCCATTACCACTTCCACTGCTGCTTCCTGAAGGTTTAGTAGCCAGACTGGGCTTAACATTGGCCAGTGCAGAGAGTCCCACAGGTTTGGAGCCCGAGGGAGGTGGGGTTGATTTACTGCTACCTGGCTGACTGGTGCTCAACTTGGTATTGGTAGGTCCTACATTTGTGGTCTTGGTAAATGCAGCCCATCCAGTGAGGCCTGGGGGCAAAGTGGAGCTACTGCTGGAAGAGTTTCCTGATGCCACAGACGCCTGAACACAAAAAAAGACACTTATTTGATCAGATATATAGTAAAAACAGTAATATTGTGACATTTTTTACAATTTAAAAATAAATGTACACGTCACACCTCTGTTTATCAATTTGCACTGGCTTCCAATAGCTGTTCGCATACAATTCAAGGCATTGATGTTTGCCTACAAAACTACCACTGGCTCTGCACCCATTTACCTAAATTTGTTACTTCAGACTTATGTGCCCTCTAGAATCTTGCATTCTGCAAGTGAACGTCGCTTGATTGTGCCATCCCAAAGAAGCACAAAGTCACTTTACGGACTTTTAAATTAAATGTTCCCTTCTGGTGGAATGAACTTCCCAACTCAATCCGAGCAGCTGAGTCCTTAGCCATCTTCAAGAATCGACTTAAAACACATCTCTTCCATCTTTATTTGACCCTCTAACTTTAACACTCACTATTCTAATTCTATTCTTTAAAAAAATCTAACTACCTTTCTAATCTTTTTGTATTCTATTTTTCTTTTCATTTATTATGCAATTATATATATATATGTGTGTGTGTGTGTAAATACCTCTAACTAGCTTGCTCTATTCTATCTGTTTTCTTTTTATTTATTATATTATTTAAAATCCCATGCTATGTGTACTGTGTTAACCTAACTCAGACTTGTTATAGCACTTATATATCATTGCTCTTTTGTTGTTTTTGATTGCTTCCACTGTCTTCTTCTGTAAGTCGCTTTGGATAAAGGCGTCTGCTAAATGAACAAATGTAAATGTTCTATTTGAAAATACTTTGAAATGGAATTAATTACTTGTGATGGCAAAGCTAAATTATCAGCCATCATATTCACCAATATTATATATATATATATATATATATATATATATATATATATATATATATATATATATATATATATATATATATATATATATATAAATTATTATTATTATTATTATTTTTTACGAAACACTGGCTGGCCTTTTGAGATGTCTGTATGGAGATAAAAGGTCAGAGTAATGATTTCTCTGTAGTATTACAGTATTCTGTGATTGTACATTACTACTATCTTTTGTTTGCTTTTGCCATCTGATCTCAGACTTGATCTCAGACTTAACAAGTGTATTACTCAAGTGTCAAAAATCATTCTATTATGCTGATTTGGTGCCTAAAAAACATTATTATCAAACAGTTCTGCTGTTAAATTATTTTAGTGAAACTTTTTCCATGATTAATAGAAAGTTCAAATGAGCAGCATTTATTTAAAATAGATAATAAATGTCCTTAACAAGGCTTTTTCACCAGCAGTAAATACATAATAACTGACCTTTACAATGAAGGTAAGCAAATGTTTTTGATCTCTAGTTGGTAGTCAGTTTATCGTACATCAGTAACCATATCATTTAATTCCTGGCTGTGAAACACTTAGACGTTGTTGTAATTATTCAGCTGACTCAAGTATTTGAATTTGAAACCCCGGTCCATAATCTGTACCGGTGTGAATACACTCACCTTCACCTCCGTTCTCTTAAAGGCCTGGAATGAACCTGCTGTTTCCGGTTTGGGCTTTAGTTCAGCTTTCTTCACTAGTGGATCTTTTAACATAGGTGCGGCTGTTGCCAAAGCAGGAGCGGGTTTCTGTGGAGGTTTCTGGGTCTTTTGGGCCTGAGACATTAATAAAGATCACACTTAGTGTTGCTGCTACTATATGAAAGTTTTTAAGTGATATGAATTAACTTATCATAAAATTCTTACCATCCGTTTCATTTGCCTGGTGCATCGAGCACAGTACCACACTAGCCGTGGGTCATTGACATCCTTGTCAGTAACCTGAGGTTTGTGGCACTCCTGATGATACAGATTATGACATTCTTGACACTCCACTAGTTGATTGCCAGAAGTGACCGTCATTTGTCTGAGAAGAAACAAAGATAGATCAATTTCACACATATATGGCCTGAGATTAGTGAAGGATTTAATGGATGTCAATGACAAGACAGATACTGTTCAATATATGCTTATAAATCACATTATTCACTGACATTTCACTGAGCTTTTATTTTTATAGTTTCGGTTTTCTTTTGAATTTTAGTTTTAGCAATTTTGTAAAATTATATTTCCATGTAGCTTTAATATATTTCAGTTTTGGTTTTAGTTAATAATTTGTACTTTAGAACTTATTTATTTATGGTAAGATAATAGGTAAATGGTATTTAAACAGCAGACTTTGAATGTTAAAATGTTTGAATGAAACCAGGGTTTAAGAGTTTTAATGATACATATCGGTGTGATAAAAACCTTTTGGGTACCAGGCCCTTCGGCCAATGTTATGCTACATCACTCACCGACAGACCACACAAGCAAGACCCATTTCCATGGCAAAGTCGTCAGCATTGGTTTCATCAATGTCCGTGAAATCAGAGATGGGAATGTCCTTGGTTTGGAAAGCAATCGGCGACGAAAGACTGTCCTGCTTATCCACACGAGGTTTTTTTGGTGGCTCCACTCCTTCCCCAGGATCAACCCTAATCTACATATTACATTATCTTTTATTAGTGTTTTCGATTGAGCTTTTCCAGTTATATAATTTACAATTATAAATAATAGTGCAAAATGACATTGAAAAAAATACCTTTTCCAAAGATCTTTTCTCGCTCTCTTTCTTAGTCTTGTCTGAGCTGCTTGATTTACTGCTGCTGCTGGTGATGGAAGATGATGATGATGATGATGATGAACTTGAGGAGGATTTGGAGTCTTGTTTGGTCATTTTCGGTAATGACACCTTGCTCACTTCAGGTTCCTTATGCATGGGAAATTAGTTGCACATTAATACAAATAACAATGAAGTTTAAAAAATAAAAATATTTTTTTTTTTTAATTTGATCACCTTCAGTGATGTCCTATAGATGGAGTCACTGCCCCTGGCTAAAGACTCGTCCAGCAGGGCCTTGAGTTTCTCCGCGGAGTCTTTGCTCTTCGAGTGAAGGTAGCCCAGTCCCTTCAGAAAGATGGGGTCAAGCTCTAGACTTACTGTTCCAGCCATTGTTTAGCGGCTATTATATGATTTTATATAAGAATCAGCCCTCTTCCTATAGAATTGAATGTGTTGTATACAAGAGTAATACTAGATAACCAGCATTTTTGTCCAGTACAACCTCTAGTTTTTAAGAGAACTAAGCAACTGGAACCGATTCACTCGAGATTAATGTATTCAAGTTTTTTTGCCTTAAGCTCGTTTTTATAAACAGTAGTAAATCACAATATTACCCGTAACGCTAATTAACTAAGTTAGCATTGAGCATTTGCGGAATGAAGTAGTCCGACAACCAAACAGAAACAGAATAAGCAGAGAAGCCTTTGATGAAAATGGGCGGGGCTTAGCGGCAAGGATGTTGTCTCTAATTGGTCGGATGCTATATCGTTCTTAGGTTTTACCTTCTAATTAATCTATTTTCTGCGTGTTTTCAATTTAAAGTCAATACACGTTTATCAATGTCACGTTTAAATTATTGTAGAAACGATTTTGTTTCACATAACTGCTGAAACAGAACAGGCACTGTTTTGTCACGTGATACTTGTTACTTTTCTTACCGCTGATCAGAATGGCTCAATCACAGTCGTTTTTTTATTACTAATTTTAGATTATTAAAAAGAAAATGACGTGACGGAAATGCATAAGTGGGTCACACGATATTCATCGGAGTAAACTGGGTTAAATTATTATTGATTTTCTGTACAAATGTATATAATAAGTAAAAAAACACCCTGAAGTGTGAATGTGTCTCACTGTAGGATCCTATGGTAAAATTCTGTTTTCTGAGCCGTCAAGTGCCCCCTACAGGAAGACCACCTGTCGTGATATTTGCCGACTAGACTCTTAAAGATCTTTGATGACGCTTTGTGTTTGTATTAAATTATACAAGCGCTGCATTTTAGCCGTCATATTCAGTCAAAACACCTCCACAGGAATATTAAGCTTCAAATGATTTACAAATATCACTATATATACATTTAACAAACGAAAAAAGCAAACAAAATGAGAGCGAATCAAATTAAAAATGAGTCGGACACTAATAAATGTAACACAAGGAAATGCTACGTAGTGCGTAAAATTGTAATATCCTTGATAAAATGGTCAGTGGTGTCTTATAATTAACGATCAAATACCATCATCGTATACAACATCCAATGTATTTATTGTGGGAATTAAGTGGCAAATCACGTAGATTATGGCGTTGTTGACAGGAGTCGGAAGAGTGCGTTGCAGCATCGTCATAATTGTCCTGTCGAGTGTAAGAAGCTGATTGGCTGTTCTGATGTGACGGGGGTTCTTGTCCCAGATCGCAGGGGTTAGACAATAAGGATCCAAACAGCAGCATTTCCATTAATAACACAGCATAGATGGAATATATCTCTCTCTGATTTTGAGCAGCTTTCGCTGACACACATACAACAGTTAACGTATAATTTTATGAGACGACTTGAATAATTCTTCTTTTTATATTTAATCACTTAAATAAATCAAATAGATCCCAGAAAAGGTAAGTGGATCTATAAATTCCAAACCATTTCAGTTAATTTCGACACGCTTAATGTCTCTGTAGTCTAACAGGATTTATTTAGATGTCATATTTTCATTATTACTGTGCATAAAGAAATGTTGATAATGACGTTATTGACAGTTATCAGACAGTTTCTTTGTCATATTTCTTAATGTATTGCATACAGCCCTCATGTAAGCATCATTATAATAAATTACATGAGATACTAAAGCATCCTTGGCATGAACATTTACTAATGAGAAGTGGAAGATAGTTTTATTTCTATGTTATTGTTGTTGATGTTGTTGTTAGTAGTATAATACATATATACATATACATTTTTTTTTCTTCAAACCCCTTCAGATTTGTACTTTTTAGCAAAGAAATGGTGATGGAGAAGCCCAGTCCCCTGCTGGTAGGGCGGGAGTTTGTGAGACAGTATTACACACTTCTCAATAAGGCACCAGACTTTCTGCACAGGTATGCTTTGTAAAATAATAATTTCATGAGTTCATCTTTCATGGAATTTTCATCTAAAAAATATTTTAAAACGTTCTCATAATTCAGATTCTATGGACGAAACTCATCCTATGTCCACGGTGGACTGGATTCGAATGGAAAGCTTTCAGAGGCAGTCTATGGGCAAGCTGTATGTCTAGATGTTTGAGTGTTCATGTATAACCTGTCAAAACATCAGACATTTAAATATATTCACCAGCATCTGTTCTCCTCATGTCTAGGAGATACATAAGAAGGTAATGTCCCTGCAGTTCAGTGAGTGCCACACAAAAATCCGGCATGTGGATGCCCATGCCACTCTGAATGATGGGGTGGTTGTCCAGGTGATGGGAGAACTTTCCAATAATGGGCAGCCCATGAGGAAGTTCCTACAGACGTTTGTACTGGCTCCAGAGGTGTGTATAATAATAAAATGACACTGTATTCACCTTCACAGTTGGTGTTTAGTATGGGGTTTCTGCAGGTCTTACAACGTTCCTTACACAAATCAAGTCCTTTAAATGGTGTTAAACTGGAACAGAAAGTCTTACATTTGTAAAGTTATGGTATTTAATATTGCATGCACTGCAAAAAGGAATATATTCATGTATATGAATGTCTTGTTTTCAGTACAAATATCTAAACATCCTTAACTCAAGATAGATTTACATGAGAAGCAAAATGATGACATAAAGTCTTGTATCTGAAAAACTTAAAAAAAAAATATGTGAGTTTATGCTTAAACAAGAACAAATATCAACTTGTTTTCATGTCTCTGAGCCCACTGACAGATTGATCGTGTTTTAATCATAAACTTACTTAATTTTGATCAGATTCTAAGAAAACCAATTTCTCATGTTATTTTGCTGTATCTTTAGACATTCATAATGAAAACCAAGACAAAAATACTGATCTTTTTGTGCAGGTACAGTGAATGTTATGGTTATTTCCTTTTTCTAGTGGTTGGAAACAGAACTATTTATCTATTTATCTATTGCTTTATCTATTGCTTTGTAAAATGAATTAAAGCGTAATGGAAATGTGTTGCATTTTTTATGCAACTCATTGTGTGCTCTCTAGGCAGTTACATTTAGAAAACTTAGATACATTTTGAGTTCTCTTTAACTTAATCCTTAAATGTTCTTAACTTGGTCTTAAAGGGAACATCGGGTGCAAAATTCACCTTTACATGGTGTTTAAATATAAATTTGTCTTATCGCTGTGTGTGGACAATTGCACATTTCTGCCCTCAGCCAGCTGTATGCTGTATACCATTTTCTCCGCGTTCAAGCGTCTGTAGCGACAACAATGTTTCGTGAGCAAAGCAGGTGTTTTGTAGTTGGATGTAAAAGTAAACCTAATAGTCTTCACTTTGTCCTGACACCACCAAATATGAAAGGCCCTGAATTTGTCAATAAGTGCTAGGTTTGTTTTCATAGTCGTAAATGAGTTACAGGCATGTGCTTCAAACACTATATTTAAGTTAACATAAATGGAAAAGAAAATGACATGCCCAACATAAAGGTGTGAAATAAACTTAAAGCTTGAAAGCAGTAAGAAACTTTCACTTACGCTCAGGCATTTAAACTGTAAAACATGACATGAAAAAATATAATGGATTTGCCCATTTAAAAAAAACACAACCTACAGTACGTATATACTTTTCTTTCTATTTTCATACTACATGTCTGCTGTTAATTTTACCCCACAATGCTAAGAAAAATCTTCTGTCTCTGTGCTAGTGTATACAGAATATTTATGTATAGAATGATATTTATTTAACCTGTGCAGACAGTGGATCGGCTAAGATGATAATCTGCATGGTGATCATGATTTGCCCTATAAATAAACTGCCCTTTTTGTTTCATTGTTGTCTAGGGTTCTGTGGCCAATAAGTTTTATGTTCACAATGACATCTTCCGATATGAGGATGAGGTCTTTGGTGACTCTGAGGCGGAGCTTGATGAAGGTTAGTTTATAATTATCACATACAGTTCATACATTAAGCATCTATAAAAATATCTTTGAGTCTTTTTCTTTACTTTTACAGTCTACTTGGCATCCTACCCCAGGCATTTCCATTTGTTGCTTCATTTATTGTTCTTCACGTTTTGAACTTTTTATGCATTTAGTGAAAATTCATCATGCTTTAAGTGCATGAATGGTCTGTGACTAATTACATTTTGTGTCGTTTGGAGATGGATGTGATATATGGTTGCCTAGCAACTAGCAGTTAAATTTGCAATATTCCAAACATCAGCTCTGCTAGACTGCTACACCATTTAAGGTAAAATCTGCATGATGAGACATGTGGATCAAATTTCAAGAATAACTTCCAAGTATTCGTAAGTCCAACCTTGAAAATGTTTTCTTTGACATTTTCAGTCAAAATGTTACAAGTAATCTTCAAATCTGAGATAGTTTTTTTCTTTCTTCTCTCTTTCTGTCTGGATGTAGCTTTTATGAATTTGCATATTCTTTCAGTTTGGTGAATGCCGATGTTTTACATCCCAAAATGTCCGGGTTTTTTTTTTTTCTATTCATTACACCAATCAAATTGATGCAGCATTTTCATACTGATGCGAATTGGACTACATTTATACAAAGCTACTTTAACAAGGGCATTCCTCATAAAAGGATGGTCATCTTATTGTTTGTAAATATATATAGCGTTTGGGATTCATATAACTCTTAAGTATCTAAAGATATAAACTATCAGTGCTGCCTTATGATAGACGAAAGTTAACCATACAAAATCCTAGATTTGGTCAGGCATAAAGGACTCAATTATGTTTTACAGAAGTCGTCCAAGTCCATTTCATCAATATCTTTCAATTGCTTGCAGCTATATTTTGTGAATTGATTTCTTTAGAGCTACAGGAATGTTTTAAAGCAAGAGGATGGTACTTCATCATTTGTTATGTGTTATGTTGGGACAGAGTCCGAAGAAGAAACTGATGAGCCAGAAGACAGGCAACCATCACCCGAACCCCTGCAGGACAGCCCCAGTAATGCAAACTGCTATGAGCCCCATCCTGTGAGGTAACCCACATTTCACTTGGAACTTAAAAGAAAGCTTCCTGTGATGTTCTAGAATTGTAGAGGTTTCATGTTCTGGTATGGTACTGTTGAAATACCTTTATCCCTTTCTTTTTCACCTTCAGCTATAACAATGGTGTGGAAGAAGCTCATGAGGAAGCAGTTATGGAGATAGAGCCTGAGGTTGCCCCAGAACCCAAGATTGAGGAGCCGAAGCTCAAGGCAGAGGAGAAGGTCGTAGAGGAGTTTGAGGAGAAGGCACTGTCTCCTGTTCCTATGGAATCGCCACCTAACATACAAGAACCACCCAAAGTAAATTTTGATCTTTACATTACATTTACGTTTACATTTAGTTATTTAGCAGACTCTTTCATCCAAAGCGACTTACAAAGGAGTGCGATGAAAGCAATCAAAGTCAACAAAAGAGCAGTGATATGCAAGTGCTATGACAAATCTCAGTTAGCCTAATGCAGTACAAGCAAGGTTTTTTGTTAATTATATAATAACTAAAAAGAAAACTAATTAGAAAAAAGAATATAGAAAGCTAGTGTTAGTTTTAATTTATATAATAATAAAAAACAGTTAGAAAACAAATATTCTTTAAAGTGTTTTCTTTTTATAAAAAAAACAAAATAAATTGATAATATAGATTTAGATTAGGGAGTGCTAGAATTTGAGGGTAAAATAAAGATGAAAGAGATGTGTTTTAGATTCTTGAAGATGGCTAGGGAGTCACATAAGTCTGAAGTACCGTTATTAATTTAGGTAAGGTGGTGCAGACCCAGTGGTGGTTTTGTAAGCAAACATCAATGCCTTGAATTTAATAAGAGAAGCTGCAGGTAGCCAGTGCAAATTAATGAACAGAGGTGTGATGTGCATTCTTTTTGGCTCATTAAATATTATTCTTGCAGCTGCATTCTTATTAATTGTAAAAGTTTTGGTTGGGAGGCATGCCAAATTGTAGTTGTTGTTGTTTTTGTTGATTATTGTTTTATTTGTACTATTTTAATTATGTAAGTCTTATTTATTATATTCTTAATTATCATATCTCTGACAGACTTCATCTTGGGCTTCTGTGACCAGCAAAAATTTGCCTCTTGCTGGGACTGTTCCATCCTCTGGAGCTCAACCACATGTTGTTAAAGCACCAAACTCACAGGTAAGTACTTATGAATACATTCATATCTTTCTTGCTCTTTTTAAAGTTGTTGTTGACTCCAAGTTACTAGAACCATGCTTCACCTGCATGCCGCCTTGGTTTTTAACATTGTCAGCCCAGAGTTGAGACCAAGCCAGAGGTGTCATCAGCCACAATCCGTCCACGTGACCAGCGTATCCGCGACAGACCTTCAGTAACCTCGAGAGGGCCTAGATCTGGTAGGAATCTAGAATACAGTACTTACAACTTTCACACTTTCTGTACAAATTATTTTATTACAGGTAGCTTTAATTTGTTATGAATGTGTTTCAGAACTTTTTCCAAAACAAATTTTTAATGTTTTTTCTTATATCGTTAGATGGTGTCTCATCTTCTGACTCTCAAACTGGAAAGCCACATTTCAGCTTTGTGAATAAAGGTAAATAAATGTGTCTTTCCATTGTTAATAGGATATAGCTTTTGTTTCGGCAATAATGCTGTTAATGGATATAGAAAGGTTGATGTTGTTGGTCCCTGCATAGTCATAGCAGATCTTGTATGTTGCTTAGGAAGGGGAGATGAGTCGAGTGAAATGGACAGCAGAAGGGTGGTCAGGTATCCAGACAGTCATCAGCTGTTTGTTGGAAATCTCCCTCATGACATTGATGAGAATGAACTCAAAGACTTCTTCATGAGTAAGTTGTCTTTTTTTACCATTGCATTGATCCATTCTCACATCTGGTGATCAGTCATCTTCACATTTGCTTCTTTCTCTCCCATCAAGCATTTGGAAATGTTGTTGAGCTGCGAATTAACACCAAAGGCACTGGAGGAAAGATTCCCAACTTTGGCTTTGTTGTCTTTGATGATGCTGAGCCGGTGCAAAGAATTTTAGGAGTTAAAGTAAGGAAACCTATTTTTATTTTAATGCATGTGGTTTTAAAACTATTTTTAGGAATAAACTATTTTATGATTGTTTTACAGTTCTAGCCAAACACACTTAGTTAAGGGCTAATAATCTAGAAATGGCCAGTATTTCAATTCTATTCTTTTCTCTAAATAAATGACCAAAAAAAAAAAAACATTGATAGCTGCAGAATTATTGCAAAGCACTGTGAGACAGGTACTGTGCAAAATATAAAGTGTTTGATGCAAATCCATCTCTCACTGCAAGATGAGTATGGAGGATTGGGCAATGCCCAGAAGAATGTTGTAATCAAAAAGGAGAACCAATGAAATATTAATAACTGTAGTCAGTTTTATGGTCACTATTGTTAACTAAAATACTACTATAGAAAAAAAATATTTTTTATCACTATATATTCAGGAAATATATTGAAAAAAATATATATTATAAATGGGATAAACTCTAACTTTGGCATTGCTAAATGGTACTGATATATAACATGCATCCTTGCTTTTATTTGTTATACCTTTCTTCATGTATAATGATGGAAGAAAATGGTATTGAGAGAATATTTTTTGACCCATCTCCATTTCATTTGTGATTAGCCCATCATGTTCCGTGGAGAGGTACGTCTGAACGTGGAGGAGAAAAAGACGAGGGCGATGCGTGAGCGGGAAACTCGTAGTGGAGGTGGAGAAGACCGGCGGGACACAAGGCGTAGTGACCGTGGTCCAGGCGGGCCGCGTGGCATTCCCGGAAGCAGCATGATGCGAGACCGTGACGGCAGAGGCCCACCTTCACGTGTTTCCACTGTACCTAAACCAGGCATGGCCTCTGGGAGGGGCACAGGTTCTAGTGAGGGTCGATTTACTGCTCAGAGGCGTTGAGAGGAAGCTCCCCTTGTAGTTCGGAAGTAGTAAAATGTTCATGTATGATGATATTGAGAAGTCTATGTAAAAACATACATCCATTTTTTTTTTTCAGTTTTACTCCTTGTGTACACTTGCATTTTTGCCTTTGGAATGTAAGCTGTTTCTTGTGAAACAGATCAACAGCTTGAACAATGTAATGACTCAAAACACACTGTTCACTTTAAATTGGAATTGTGCTGCAAGTCCTCTGGTTTGTCATTTATCAAGTGATAACAATTACAAACTTTGTAAGGAAACAAATCAGTTAGGTATATTTAGTGCTGATAGAAGTCTAATTTCTGCTCAGTGATGTTTCTTTTATTAGATTACCTTCCAGTTGCTGTTGGTGTAAAATGTGCAGATTGAAAGGTGGCTTAAAAAAATTATATTTACCGGTATATAATATAATTTTTTTTCTTCTCCAGACTAGCCTTTTAATGCATATTATTTAGATATCTTCCACTTATCAGCTCATTAATAAGCTAAAGGCTACCTACAGTCATAACTGTGAGATAACAATATTTAATTTATTGGTAAAGAATTGTACTTTTGAAGAAAAGGGGGGGAAAAGGAAAGGTAAAGTACAAGACAATGAGAGTGGAGACAAGACATGTCCTCTCCAGTTATCATTTTTGGTTTTATTTTTAATGTACAGATTTGAAAACATTTTTCTTATGTTCTGGGTCTGCCTGAATAAGTGAACGGAGCATCAATGGAAGCATTTGTAAAATGGAAAGGTACCATGATTTTTGTATCGAGGCATTTTGGATTTATGCCGAATGTTTTTTCTAAGGCAGAGTCACTTTATTACATTTTTCCTTTTAGTTTTTATAATCCTAATCTCATTTTGGGATGCAAATTTTATTTTACATCCAAACAGTTGTTCTTGTTGTTTTAAATTAAAGCATAACAGGCTTTTTACAGGGTACAAATAAATTTTGCTTGTGCATTTCTGACTTTCCCAAATGGACTAATTTTGCTTTCTACATTAAAAAAATAATAATTACTTTTTTTTCTTTTTCTTTTGTTTTATAGCATTGATTAGAAAAAGTGCTTGTCAATTTTGCCCCAGACACACAAGGCTTCATTAAGGCCCCCCCCCCCCCAAGAACTCTTGGTCTTTTTACAATTTTTGCCTTATTGGGGGAAGCAGAATATCATTTTATTTTTTCGTTATTATTATTTTTCATGTATATCTGTTTAATTGATATCCACTCCCGATTTCAATTTTCATGAGGGAAGTGTTAATGCTGTTCTTCATGAATGGAAGGAAGCATAAGTACAGTGGGGTAGACACTGTTTTCATTGTGCAGTGGTACTCAGTCAACAATTTGCACTGATTTTGTAAGTACAGTTTGATGTAGCGCTATTTTTGATGTTTAATGTCTTCCGTGTCAGGTAGATTGCACTAATTGCAGTATTTCTAGGACAATCCTCATCAGGGACATTGCATTTCTTTTTTTATTTGTAATTTTTTTGGGGGGACTGCTTGGTTGTGTCTGCAACCAAAAAGACATTTTGGTTGCAGATACATTTACTTTTGGAAGATTTTGGAAGAAAATATGCCTACAGACCTCCCTAGAGACTTCTTTCCCCATCAAATCTACTTAGTACTTATGTGTTCTGAGTTTGGGACCTGGAACTTTTTAATTACTGTGTAAATAAATGCCACAATGGCCTTTCTTTTTAGATGTAAAGTACTTCGGTCCGCCAGATACTTTAAACGTTTGGATTACAGGAGAAAAAAAAAGACAATACACCTAGGGCTTGGTCAAATAACTGTGCTTTTCAACCCAAAATATGCATCAGACTTTAATTTGTTTTATTCGATCATATCATTTAATCAGATTCTATTAACCCTCTAATCCTCATGCAAAACATATTGGTTTTCATGCAGTTATTATGAGGTTTACAAATGCTCTGTTTATAGATGTAGTTCATTTTGGTGGAACAAGAACATGTTCTTGTATTAGCAGGTGGTTGCCATGTTTAGATTGCATCTTTGTGTGAGTAGAACATTGCAGCTGGGTGTTTATTTATTACTGTTTTTATTCATTTTATTTCATTTTCATTAAGTTTCAATGTGTTAGAATTGACATACAATAAACTGAAATATGTGCTGTTCAGTGCAAGTGTTGTGGCTTTAAATCAGGGCTCATACTCTTGAAAAAATCGTATTAGTCCTAAGAGTTGCTTTTAATAACAAAATTCTAAGAAAATTCTTAGAAAAGTTGGTCTTAAAATTAAATAAAATATCCTAGTAAAGAAAAAAGTAATCCAGAAAGCATTTTAAGGTCCATTTATTAGGAGTACAGACGAGGACTTTTAAGAGTTTTTTTAGCAGTGGAGAAAATGAACGAAACATGAAAAGAGAGAAGAAATGTGTTGCACACAGACTGTACAGTTGCACAATGCATGACAGTGAGTTAATAAGACGTTTGTGACCGATAGAGACATGCTAACATTTACAACACCGTGCAGAAATACCATAGCACCAGATGTAATCACTATTAACTAACTTATGGATTGTATAAAACGGCTGTATTATTGTCCTGTACCTCCCTTGACTCTGGATTTTTTGGACTCTGAATCAGCACAAAAAGGTCCAATTTAATACCAAAATAAATTCTTAGAGCTAAGGTCTTCATTTCCACTTCATAAAACGGCATTCACTGATGGATCAAAGACCAATAACAGTGTATCAGCAGAAGCAGTGATAAGAGATCAACAATATGGCATTCGAATTCTGGCTCAAAGCTCTATTTTTACAGCTGAGGCTCGAGCATTACTTCTTGTTCTAGAAAATATTGATAAAGGTCACGAACAGGACTTTTTAATTGCCTCTGACTCAAGATCATGTCTTCAAGCACTTGAATCTCTAAAAACTGATCATCCCATAATTGTTGAAATCTTAACCAAATTCGATCTTTTAAAGAAGGATAACTTTAAAGTTATTTTTTTGCTGGGTTCCAAGTCACATTGGACTTACTGAAAATGAGAGATCGGACACAGCTGCCAGGGATGCACTTGACCTGAAAATATCTGACTGTCAAATACCACTGATTTTAAACAAGTAATTAATTTATATATAACTAATAAGTGGCAAAAAGAATGGGATGAAAATAAAAATAATAAGATGTATGAAATAAACCCTAGTATAAAAAGAAGTAGCTTCTATAATTTTAAATCAAGGCATGATCAAGTTGTTTTCACTAGGTGTAGACTGGGGCACTCAAGACTTACCCATGGGTTTTTATTAATAGGCGAAGTTCCACTTTAAGTTCCTTTGACTATTAGGTTTATTTTGTTGAATTATAATTTTTATGATGCTGCCAGAAAACGCTTTTATTCAGAAACATACTTGCATGGAATATTTGAAAATGTACCACTTGAATGTATTTCTTATTTTCTATCTTATGTTAAGTTGAAATGGTTTATATAATGTAAATTGTATTGGTGATACTGAACCTTTTTGCCATGTAAATAGCCATGATGCTAACATGCCGTAAAAAAATTAATAAACAAAACTATTAACTAAATTACATTAACATGTTTGGCAACTGGAAAAAAAAATGCAGCAGTGATTATTTGGGTTTGCCACAACCTTCTATAGGCAAAGTTATAACACAAACAATTAAAGCACTTTCAGAACCTTACAGTGTTGCTATTAATTTCTTATACAATACATTAAGTATGACAACATTGTAAATAAAAAAATAAAGAATATATATACATATATAATATGTGTGTGTGTGTATGTGTGTGTGAGAGAGAGAGAGAGAGAGAGAGAGAGAGAGAGAGAAAGGGAGTATGGTAAAACAGAAGAGTTATGTCTGTAATTTCAAAGAGCAGACCCTACTCTTAAAGGCACACTATGTAAGATTGTTTTATGAAAATATCCAAAAACCACTAGAACAGTGTTATATAGTTTGCTGATTTGTGTACTTCTGCCAAATATTTCGAAGGATGTTTAAATCCAGAGAAAGAAGCAATTTTAACTAGTCTTTAACTATAGTGTCCATTGTGTTGCCTGCCAATGACGTCACACACCCTCAGTTTTGTAGAAAACATGGAAACAGCAAAGATGCTTTAATATGTTTTGTTTTATTAGACAGGTGACAACTGCACAAAGTAGCACTGTAACATAACTTTCAAATGTATAGTATAATAAAACGGAACAGCTTTTTCCGCCCACATACACACGACCAGTAAGGAGCAGAAGCGCTTGACTGTGGCATAATTAAAGCTTCGCTGATTTCGAGCCGTGTCATGCTCGTTCAGCGGCTTCGTTTCATGGCTTTCAGCCTCATCCTGCTTCATTCTACAATGTTAATAAATCATTACCTAATCCTTGAACATGATTTCTGCACGAGTCCCGTCTGATTGCATCCACTGTGGGTATGAAGACAACAACTCCCAATGATTCAACACTCAGTTAAGGAGTCACCAAGCTACGCCTTTGTTACTTTGTTTTGTTTTGAATACGCGCCCTCTAACGGCGAAAACTTACATATTGTGCCTTTAAAAACGCTATTTTATTTTCCTCTTGGATAACCAACCAATCACAGTCTTCAAAAGATAGTGTCATAAGCTGTGTCTCATTTACAAGGCCACGTCCTCCGGAGGTCGCATCCTCTGGAGGTCGAATCCTCTCTAGGATGCGTATACGGAGTGTCCTTCACCCTGGGATTAAACGAGACGGCCTTCGTAGGACGGACGGAAAACGAAACGGCTAAATAACAGATCCAGTCAGTTTCTACAGTGAACAATATAAAAGTGGCCTCGAAATGTAATACAAGGGTTAAATAATAATTATTTCTCGCCCTGCTAGCAAAGTACTGTTAAACTGTAAAAAAAAAAAAAAAAAAATCACTAAACACTTCTAATCATGTTTACCACACTTGTAATTCAACTTTTAAAAAATGAAGAACTTTAAAGTACTTACATTTAAACACCACATCGCTTGTGTGTAGATCTGCCGCCGCCATTTTTTTCAAATAAACAACGGTTATTTATGGCGACGCAAGGGATTGTGGGTTATTTGTAGCAGCGAAGGATACACATCATGTATCCTTCGAATTCCTGTGAAAAAAGGTCGCATTCGAAGGTCTCATTCGGAGTGTGCTACTTGCTTTTCTGAAATGAGACAACCACGATGACGTATGCAGCCTTCGAATGCGACCTTCGGAGGGCGCAACCTTCTAAATGAGACATTGCAACGGGGTCAGCCCCGCCCATCCACTGGGATTTTTTTTTTTTTTTTTTTTTTTTCTCGCTTAGAGTTGCTTTCATATTGGTCATGAATAAGGATATAGTTTGGAAAGGATATAGTTGCACACCATGGTGTTTATGTGTAACTGTCTCTTTAAAAGGCCGTCATTGACGCTCTGATCAGCCACGTATCGCCACGTCTCTGCGCATGCGCATCCGAGTCAGTTCCGGGCTGGGTGCTGTTGTGTTGAGAGATCAACATCAGGCAGCTGCTGTTTTTAATGACATTTACTGTCTGCCTGTCCTGGAAATTTTCTTTACTTTAACATCCGTTTAATCTGTCTCAACATCGACGTTTAAAAGGCTAGCTACAGCGGACACATACCAGGATGAATTACATCTGGGAAGTAGTGGGAAGGCATCCAACAGGCCAACAGCCGACTGGAGCAGAAACAGTGAGTTTATTTACTGCATAAACAAATAAACGTGTGAACAAATAAAAATGAATGCAGTTCATAAACTACTGAAAGCACCTGCTTATCGAGCCAATGACAAACATTACATAAGGCTAAACAGATCAGCAGTTATGTGTGTACATACGAAAGCTTATGAATCAGGATTTCAAAACCTTTCCAAATGACACATCCAAATCAGGCAGTGTTTATGTCTATACCTTGATGTAAAGTAAGTCTGAATGACATATGCAATCAGACTGTATGTTTGCTGTGTTAATTTATCTATAATATACAATTTTTTTCTTTATTATGTATGGATAATTTGATGTCAACTTATGCCATGCAATGACAAGGGTTTCACAAACTGTTCTTGTGTTTTTGTCTGTTCATTTTCAGATCCAAAAATTGTGTGACCGAGTGGCTTCATCCACCCTGTTGGAGGATCGAAGAGATGCTGTCCGTGCCCTCAAATCTCTTTCCAAGGTGACCAGCAATTAATGCTTTTCATGTTGATGTTAGGAATTGAGGTAATATGGGTGTTGTACTTGTACACTACCATTTAAAAGTTTTAGTAAAGTAGTAAATTACAAAACAGCAAGTTTTGTAATTTACTTTTTAAAACAGCAAGGTTGAATTAAGAATTTGTCCAATAAATGAATGAATTGTTTGTTTGAACATTGTATTCATCAAAGACCCCTGATAAAATGTATCATGGTTTCAACAAAAAAAGGCAGCACATTTGTTTTCAACATTTATAATTAGAATAAATGTTTAAGCAGCAAAAAAGAAATGTCCAAACATATCTGCCAAAAGAATTGGCATCATATATTGGCCATTAGCTGCCCTGATTTCTAAATATTTGCATCAGCCAGAAAAAAAACCATGTCGGTTGACCTCTAGTATATTGAAGTAAAAAAATCAGTTAATAGTGAGAATAAAACCCTAATCTAAAGTGAATAATTTATGTAGTTATGTATTATTTATATGAAACAATTAAAATAACCATTATTATGTCATTATCTTGTTGAGGTTGACATAGGATTTAGAAAGCAATAAGTAATTAAATACTTTTTGGGTAGAGTAATTTGTACAGTAATCTAATTACACTGTTGAAGTTACTTTTTAGAGTTAACTTACCCAACACTGGTCGAGACCAAAGTTAACTGTTTTATAAGTCTATGTACTTTGGTAATTTTACAGTAAATGGAATATTAAAGTAGAAGGGAGGACTGCAGTACATGCTGCATAAATCTCACAGAACAATTTATATTTCACAAACATGCCTTAAAAGTGATGTGAGATTTTTATTTTTATTTATTTTGCCAGAAAATGTTTCCGTCCACACCTCTAAAGCACTTATTTTTCAGAAAATACATTTCTGTATTGACAGAAATATGTACATAAGGATATGTGTCAAGTAGATTTATTGATTACAGAAATACCGAATGGAGGTTGGCACAATGGCTATGGATCATTTGGTTCGTATACTGCAGACTGACCGGTATGTTTCAAACTTGGGTCAAAAATATTGTACACACATTCATTGTAAAGCCATTTGCCTCATAGTATTTCTTGTCTTTGGTGATTATTTGAAACAGGGCAGACACTGAAATCCTAGGTTACGCTTTGGACACTTTGTACAACATTGTTTGTAGTGATGAAGAGGAGGAACCAGGTATGTTATATTCAATATTATCATGTTGGGATTTTAATTGGTATGTCCATAAAGCATCTGGGGCTAATTCAAGTCTTATTCTTTGATTCCAAATGAATTGTTTTCCTTTAAATTGTTCTTACACTCCATAAACCCTGTTTCAGTCTATTACTAGTCTCGCTCTTGCAGTTTATTTTTGTTGAGCAGGGAAATATTGTATATCTGATCGTCCTCCTTTTTCTTTCCATGTTTAATCGGCCAGACGATTCTGAAGGTAAAGCACTTTTTTGTGCATGATGCTGTCTAACCACTAGCCCATCCATGCTTTTAAATCCCTGTAGAATACCTCCACTATGCATTTGATATTCAGGGAATTCCACAGTTTTCCAAAATGTGCTAAAATGTTGTTTAGATGCCTAAATGAAAAGATGTGTCAGTTAATGGTTGGGAGTTTAGAAAATGATCCAAAACCTACAATTTCTTTTGATCAAGATATTCATTTAGCTTCTTAAGATTTGGTAGCAGACATTTGTTCCTTATGTTCAGCTCAATCGAAGGTTGAGCTACTGCACCGATTACATGGTTTAGTTGTAAGTGGACTTCTAAGTTAATGATAATTAAATTGTAAGAATAAAATAAATAACATTGTCCACTAATAAACAATTGTAATTTAACAATAATTATTAATAATTGAATAATACTTGGATTTAATCTGGTTGCATCTACTGTAAATATAGGGAACCATATATTTAGCAGTTTTTTAGGTTGTTCACTTTTAATAAAGGCCCCAAAATCACATTTCTATTGAAACGGCAAAGGAAACTGCGCTTCTCTAGCTATGTCCTTGTCCTTGCTTTGTAAGCATAATAATCAATAGCATTTAGTGTTATACAGTCATGGCCAAAAGTTTTGGCAATGACATCTGTTTTTATGTTTTTCAAAGTTTGCTGCTTCAGTATTTGTAGATTTTTTTTCACATGTTTCTATGGTATACTGAAAAACAATGATAATCATATCATATGTTATAAAGACTTTTATTGGCAAAAATGTAGAGTCAATATTTACAGTATTGACCCTTGTTCTTCATAACCTCTGCACTTCGCTCTGGCATGCTGGAAATCAGCTTCTGGGCCAAATCCTTACAGATGGCGATCCATTCTTGTCTTATTACTTCTCTGAGTGGATCACAATTTTGGGGCTTCTGCTTGTTCAGGCCTTTTGAGGACTGGCCAGGGGTTCTCTCTGGGATTGCGATCCTGGGAGTTTCCTGGCCACAGATCCAAAATTTTTATGTAATTATCTTCGAGCAACTTCCTTTTAACTCTTGCTTTGTGACATGGCGCTCCATCAGGCTGGAAAATGCACGTATCCTCACCAAATTGCTCATGGATTGTTGGAAGAAATCGCTCATGCAGGACATTTTGATACCGTTCTTTAATCGTGGCAGTGTTTTGGGGAAGAATAAGAGAGAGCCCACTCCCTTGGTTGAAAAGCAACCCCACACATGGATGGTCTCAGGATGCTCCACTGTTGGCACGTCACAGGACTCATGGTAGTGTTCACCTTTTCTTCTCTGAGCAATCGATTTTCCAGATGTCCCAAACAGTCGGAAGGGAGATTCATCAGAGAAAATAACTTTGCACCAGTCTTCTGCTGTCCAATCCTTGTACTTCCTGTACAATTTCAGTCTGTTTTCTTGGAGAGAAAGTGGTGTCTTTGCTGCCCTTCTTGACACCAGGCCGTTGTCCAAAATTCTTGGTCTCGCTGTGTGTGCAGATGCTCTCACATCAATCTGCTTCCATTCCTGAGCAAGCTCTGCACTGCTGGAGACACGATTCTGTAGCTAACTCCTCAGGAGGAGATTGTCCTGGCACTTGACACTCTGGGACATCCTGAAGACTTCTTCACTGCAGTTAAACCTCTCTCCTTGAAGTTCTTGATGATCTGGTAAATGGTTCTTTCACTTTAATTTTTTTTTTTTTTTGTAGCAATTCGCTTGCATGTGAGGCCATTTTGATGTAGAGCAGTGATGGTTGCGCATTTTTCTTTGGAGGTAACCATTGCTAACAAGAACACTTCAAGAGCGCTTCTTCCATCCTTTTATAGCAACCTAATTAGTATTGTAGTGATTAACCTGACTAGTATTCATTCACACTTCAACATGTGCTGCTATGATTAGTCAATTAATGTTAACTGGTCATTTTGTGTCAGGATCAAAAAACAGTGAAATTGTTTTTTTTGTAAAAAATGCATTTATTTTTTTTTTGGCCTTGAAGCTTATGCAATTTTATAAAATGTGTCTGATATACAATAATAATAATAATAGAAACAATGTGAATGAACCCCACGACAGCTTAAGCAGCAAACTTTGCAAAACACAAAATTATGTCACTTCCAAAACTTTTGGCCACAACTGTACATTTTTCTCTGTGTGGAAGAGGTTAAGCTTTAACTGGTGTGTGGTTTTGTTTGTTTATTTATTTATTTATTCACTTTACTAACCTGTGGGTTCATGTGTTTTTTTTTTCTGTCTCTCTTCGTATTAATATACTTCTTGTCAGCAGACATGTTCCACTGCTCTTCCTTCTGAAGGTTGATGATAACATTTTTTTTTTTTAATCATATTTTATTTCAGCACACTGCTACTCCTATTCCCTTGTATTAGTTTTCATATATTTTTCATGTCTGCTTCCTCTTTTTTTTTTTTTCCTCTCTACATTTTTTAAGTCCTAAATTTATCAAAGAAAAGTAAAAATGTCAAAGAATAAGTTTTTCTGCATCTCATATTCTCTTTCAGAGGAGAACCAGCAAAAGCAGGAGGATGATTTGGGAGCTCAGTTCACTGAGAAGTTCATTCAGGAACCAGATAATATCACACTTCTCCTCACACTGTTGGAGGTAAGCTAGAACTGATATTTCATCTACTAATTATACTTTTGTTGTCTTGTTGCTTTCCATGTTTCTCTAACATCTGTTCCTGATGTTGTTTGACTGTTTTGCCTGCGAAAGGAGTTTGACTTCCATGTCCGCTGGCCAGGTGTTAAGCTCCTAACTGCACTTTTGAAAAGCCAGTGTGCTCCGGTCCAAGGCATCATCCTGGTCAGCCCAATGGGTTAGTTCAAAAATTTCCCTTTCTCTTGTAATTATGAAAGCATCATTGCAAACTTAATGTGTCTGATTGTTTAGAGCTATTTGCTGGTCCTAGTGGCCTGGTTTTGTCTGAAAGCGCTTAGCATTCCATGCAAATTTCTTGCGATAGATCACAATTTCTTTTATTATTTGAAAATTTCTTTAAAAAAAAAAATGACTAATGTGCGGTGAATATTTTATCACATTTCAAATACAGTGTATGTAAAATACAGTACTGTCTTAATGTTTGTCAGTATTTTCTATTTTTATTTTTTTTCAGTAAACACAATATTTAAAAAACAATCTACTTTAAATAAAATCTATTCATCATAGAATCCTTGTCAAAAAAACTAAAACAAAAAAACATTGCTTTCACAAATACATTGTGAAGCCCAACATGGATAATAGTAATAAATAGTAGTAAATAAATCATGTGAGTCATGTACAATAGAAAACAGTTATTTTAAACTGTAATAATATTTCACCGTTGTTTTGTTTTTACTATAATTTTTTAAATACAGCCTTGATGAACATAAAGAGACTTACAATTAAGAATGATATGATAGCCCACATATTCTCATCAAAAAATCAAACTGGACTTGTAAATAGAAAACACAACACAGACACAAAACAAAAAGCAGGGCACCACATAATAGGGTGCATGAATGCAGGGGCAAGTCAGGATTCAGAAGCCAATGGCACAGGTGCTGTTCATACAAGTTTCAGATGTTCACATTGGCATCATGAAAATAAGTACTTTAAGAGATAATTCACCCCAAAATAATAATGTTGTCTTCATTTATTCACTCTCACTGGCTTTATTTCTGAATACATTGGACTTTTATTCTTGGGTGAACTAACATTTAAAAAAAAAAAAGAATAACCTAAAGTTTTAAAACCAAAGCATTGGTGGTCATTTGAAATGATTTTGGATTTGTTAGGTATTGCACTGCTTGCTTGCAATGTTACAACCAATACATATTTAAAGCGAACAATGCGACAACTCCAGCACCCTTTTGTTCAGTTAATCCTTGAATAAATGCCACTCCCAAAAATGTAAGCAGGCACAAAAGCTGTTTATATGTGGCTTGAGGTGACTATAGGTTTAGTGGTTAAAGACTAATCAGTGACTAGAGAAATGCAAAGACGTAAGTACTCTTGTACTTATGAATGGGAGAAAGTGCACAATGTGGCGGAATAGTCCCGCCTACTAAATGAAAGAGCCATTCGTGGATTGGTAAAGTCATTGGGTCACTGCAAATGCCAAAGCTCCGTTTCCAATAGAAACCTGAGGCTGAACCAGCCGATGCACATGCACAGTCAAAAGCTTGTTGGGACTATGCATGCGTATTGGCTGGTCTAGCCTGAAAAAAATAAGCTGTTTAAAAGCTATTTGCGCATAAGAAACAATATTCATGGGGCAGTTCATTTCAGATTTTGTTGCTGATTTGAAATATGTAATTTAGTTACAAGTTCAGTGAACTGTTTTGAGAATTCAGGATTCCCCCATTCATTTAGATAGGTCTTGGTCTTGTTTAAGCTGACCGGAGGTGTTCCATATAGGTGTTGCAGACTTTCCTTGAAATAGGGACTTTGCTAATATGCAGCAAAATAAACACTTTTATTACGCAAGGATGTACAAAATTGACAGTAAAGACTTATACATTGTTACAAAATAATGAAAACTGTCCTTTTAAAACTCTGTCTTCTTTTCGAAGAAGACTGAAAAAATAAAAATAATGTTTCTTGAGCACCAAATCAACATATTAAAATGGTTTCTGAAGGATCATGTGACACCGAAGACTGGAATAATGGCTGTTAAAAATTCACAGGAAAATCACCACAGGAAAAAATTACATTTTAAAATATATAAAAATGGAAAAAAATATTTTATTTTAATAACATTCCATAATGCCACTGATTTACTGTTTTTGATCACATGATTGCAGCCTTGGTGAACATTTTTCAACTACATTTAAAAACAATGAATAGATCCACTGGGTCGATTTGGGATATTCACAACCAAATTTGGAGGATAAATATTTTCAGTGTTACATGAACTGTTATTTCTGTTCCTCACACCCGTTTTCTTTTTTTTTCATTTTCCACTCACAGGTCAATATCTATGATGACTTTTGCACAGAATTCAACTTTCTCATTTTTTAAAGTTGTATGGATTGTTTTCTAGATATCTGGTTTCTTATAATGTTGTGTTTCACCACTCGATAGGAGTGTCCAGATTAATGGATCTACTTGCTGACTCCAGAGAGGTTATCCGTAATGATGTAAGTGTTATTACTCTACATTAACATGAATGTTCAAAGAGGAAGTGTGTGTTTTTTTTGTTTTTGTTTTTTTAACCATTTTACTTCTTTCCCCATTAAGGGTCTCCTGCTGCTGCAGCAGCTAACGAAAGGCAACACTGCAATACAGAAAATTGTGGCTTTTGAAAATGCATTTGAGAGACTTCTTGAAATTATTACAGAGGAGGGTTCAAGTGACGGAGGTATCCAGTTAACAGATACTTTTCATTTTTAAAACAGAAAATGAATTTCCATCCTGAATTGCCACAGATTATTCATTAATCTACATCTTCACCTCACAGGTATTGTGGTGGAGGACTGTCTCTTATTGTTGCTCAACCTCCTGAAGAACAATAGCTCCAACCAGAATTTTTTTAAAGAAGGCTCCTATATTCAAAAGATGAAGCCGTGGTTTGAAGTGGGGGATGACAACTCTGGCTGGTCGGCACAGAAGGTCACCAACCTCCATCTAATGCTACAGGTCTGATATGAAGAATCCATTTGATATGTTGTGCTTAGTATTACAATGCTTTTTAGTCACAATAAGATTTATTGTGGAATTAAAATTTACTGTGAATTTAGTTTTTGTGTAAAAAGATTATGTGAAAAGTTCTAGTTATCATAGTAATAATAATAGTAATAGTAATTATAATAATATTTTGATTATTTATTAATTTTTTTATTTTTATTATATTGATGATCCTGTAATATCACCCACCTTATTTTTAGTATAAGTGTAGGCATGGCTATTGGTAATTTGAATGTACGATTGATCCGTTGTTTGCTTTGCTTGCTATAAAAGCAGGCTGTTATGTTAATTTATATTTTAACCTGTTAGCCTATTTGTCATCATATTATGAATATTTTTTTTAAACACAAAATAGCTCAACCGTTTACTGCACTCTGTTTTTCTTCTAGTTATTTACCTATACCAGCTAATGATTCTTTCATATCCAAAAAAAACAAACAAATTCCAGTTTGCATAGAAGCTACAGTCAGCGAGCATTGTTGTATGTGAAGATGAGTTAAAATCTCTAGTTGTGTTTTGTCTCTGTAGCTGGTACGAGTGATGGTTTCTCCAGTGAACTCTCCGGGGGCCACAGCCAGCTGTCAGAAGGCCATGTTCCAGTGTGATCTCCTCCAGCAGTTATGCACCATCCTCATGGCCACAGGTGTTCCTGCAGACATCCTCACAGAGGTCAGATTGCTGTCAGAACCTTATTTTCAAAGTTAACAGTGCTTTTGATTACTGTTGAGCTTCTATTGATATCAATAGCAATTAGGGCTATTCAATTAATTGCATTCGCTTATCATGCACATCTCGTCAGTAAAGCCGGTTCAATGATTAGTAGTAAATCACCATCACATGCTTTCAGATTAAGAGGCATTCACTTCACAGAGCCGTAGTTCACTGACAAGCTAGGCGATATGACGTCGAAATCGATTGCACAGCCATAATAGGAAAAGTGCACTGAAAATACAGAGAGAGAAACTCAAGCATTTAATCCGAGCGTAGTGTAGGTGAGCGAAAATATATCTGTGCTAAACTTTTAAGCCTCTAACTCAATCCCTGCAAGTGAAATTTAATAGTGGGCATTATTTGGTCACCTACCACAATATTTTGCCACATGTAGAGAGTTTTGAACAGTACTTTCGATGTAACTGCCCAAATCCATTCTGATGAATCAGTTTCAATCTTAAAGAATTAGTTCACTTCCAGAATAAAAATTTCCTGATCATTTATTCATCCCCATGTCATCCGAGATTATCTTTCTTCAGTCAAAAAGAAGTTATGTTTCCTGGATTTTTCTCCATAGGGTGGACTTAGGAGCAGCCAACGGGTTTAAGGTCCAAGTTGCATTTTCAATGCAGCTTCAGCTCTACACATTCCAAGCCGAGGAGTAGGGATCTCATCTAGCGAAACGATTGGTCATTTTCTAAGAGAAATAAAAATGTATTTACTTTTTAAAAATTCTTATCTTGGACTAGCTCTGTGATGTGCACGCACTATGTAATCACGATGGAAAGGTCATGCCTGGTCATTTTTTTGTCTGTGCACTGTGGTTCTAAAAGGTAGGGCCGGGTGAAAAATTACATCTTATTTTCTACTCCAACTTCAAAACCAACCGACATCGTTGTTTACCCATTTTTTTGTAATGGGTTTGCCTTTCTTTGCACATTCACTTTGTAATTACTGGGTCAGTATTTCTGCCTAGTCCACACCTGAGCTTTCCAACATTATTACATAATGCATGAGGTCAAGCTTGAAAATGGCCAAATGTTTCACTAGATGAGTTCCATATTCCTCGGCTGGGATTATGAAGATCATGTAGTTTGGACCCTCAGTCCATTGGCTCCCATTCAAGTCCACTATATGGAGAAAAAAACCTGAAAACCTTAATTTCTTTTCGACTAAAGAACAAAAGACATGAGCATCTTAGATCACATTAGACTGAGTAAATTACAGGAAATCTTTATTCTGGAAGTAAACTATCCCTTTAATGTAATGCATTAGTTAAAGTCTGTTAATTTTTTTGTCGTTCAGTGTGCAGTAGTGTTTAAATGTGGGTGTGTGGACTCTAGTAATATGTCCTGCATCGCCTATGCTCTCATGCACCTCATGAGTTCATAGCTGCTGTGAGATGACATGAAGCAAAACTGTCTACTCTTATTATGTCACTTGACATCATGCTTTCCTCACTTGTGTCAATACTATAGCAACCAGTAAACATACATCAGATATGAAACCACGGTTCAAAGAAATGGATCCCTATTAAGCTTTTACGAAGTAATGGGTCATTCACACAGTACACATTTTTGCATTTAAAATTGAGAGGCATGAGTAGTGGAATAAAAAAAAAAGAATGTAACGCCAATTTCAAATTCTAAAAATGCAGTGCTCACATGTGAGATACTGAAAATGATGCGAGATGTTAGCAAAACTATCAATTAGGGCTGGTGAGCGATTACAATTTTTAATCTTATTAATTACATGATGTGGCCATTAATTAATTGAATTAATCGCACATCAAATTTGGAGAAGTTACTCCCAAAAGATAATTTAAAGTCATTGTTGTGTAAAGCATCAAACAGAGATTACAAAAAGTACGTTCAGCAAGAAATATTTTGTTTGATAAAATTTATTACATATAGTCCGAAAAATACGGTATAGGCTATAAGTCGCTCCTTAGTATAAGTCGCATCAGTCCAAAAATAAGTAATGACGAGGAAAAAAACATATATAAGTCACACTGGACTATAAGTCCCATTTATTTAGAACCAAGAACAAAGAAAACATTACCGTCTACAGCCGCGAGAGGGCATTCTATGTTTTCAGGGAGAGGCTACAGGATCAATGAGCAGCATAGAGCACCCTCTCGCGGCTGTAGACGGTAATGTTTTCTCTTGGTTCGTCAAATTAATTTTGATAAATAAGTCGCACCTGACTATAAGTCACAGGACCAGCCAAACTATGAAAAAAAAGTGCGACTTATAGTCCAGAAAATACGGTACTTTTCTGGACCATGTGAGTAAATGATGACAGAATTGTAATTTTTGTTTGCGTGAACTATAATAAAATTTTATTATTATTACTATGAAAATATGAAATTATTTCTTTAATGAAATTATACTCTATATAATAAACTAAAACTGCCGGTAGGTGGTGGTAAATGTCTTAATGATTAAGTCATTGAGTTATTTATTCATTCGTTTAATTCGTTCAAATGGCTGATTCATTTAGGAGTGAAGTAAATGGTTCTTTATGAATGGTTCATTGAATCATTAGGCTTGTTTAACTTGAAGCGGGTAATCACCATCAGACAGATCGGTGTGTGACATCAAAGAACTGCAAGAGCTTAGAGAGCAGACGACTCCATGTGGTTTTGAATCTCGCATAGAGCTGCACAATTAATCGCACATCATAGGAGGGTCATCATAAGTGTCTCGTCAGTAAAGCCAGTTCTGTGATTAGTACTAAATACCCATCACCTGCTTTCAAATGGAGCGGCACTTAATATACAGAGTCGTAGTTTGCTGACAAGTGGCTTGCTTAGTTGGGGTCACTTCATCTACAGCGATATCGTTGACTTGATTGCAAATAAATGCACAGACTGAACAGAGATGGCATCACTGAATTCAATGATAAGCTGTCTTTAACTGTCATTTTGCATTATTGACACGCTGTTTTCCTAATGAATGTTTTTCAGTTGCTTTGACTGCGATTCATCTGCGATTATGACACAATATTGCGTAGCTTGTCAGTGAACTAAGGCTCTGTGTAGTAAGTGCCGCTCCATTTGAAAGCATGTAATGGAAATTTTGTGACAATCACATGCGATTAATCGTGCAGCCCTACTCTCGTGGTGCTTTGATGTCATATAACATTGGTCTGTGCAGCGCCACTTCTAAGCCAATGTGACTATGGCCAATGGTTCAACGCACCAAATGGTTCACCAAATTCTCTCAAAACTTTTTGTGGATTAAGAAATGAAATGCCGCTGTGGGTTGCTCGGAGATGAACAGTTCTGTTTTGTTTTTATCTTCTGGTTGGCAAAACTGAGCACAACAGACAACGTTTTGTCTAAAATTACACAATATTAACTTCTTAATTAACTGTTGTATAAGACGAGTATCATATTTGCACTGTTATATTGAACTTGGCCTACTTCTATGGAAGCATATGGGTAGCATTATTCAATTTGGGCTGTAATATGCAAAATGACAATGTAATATGTAAAATGGCAATGCATTTCTGTATTTACATTTACATTTACAAATTACAAGTTTAATTTGCCATTTCATACACCAGTTTTAACATGTAAAATGAATATTAATTTTAACGCTTTATAAGTTGCAAAATTAAAATGAAAATGTATTACGGAAATGATTAGATATGTCTAACACCTTCAAGCAAAAACTGTGGCAAAATGATCATTTAAATGCTATTTTTCTTAAATGCATTAACACTCACAGTCAAGACACTTACGAGTGCATTTTCATTCAATGACACGCAATGAATGTAGCAAAATTCAAAGTGCACATTGAAAATGCATTCCGAGCCGATCACATCTCCGCCCCCTCCAGCCCTGTCAATCACTGCGTGAACAAGGCGGGCTTACAGAAGGTCAAGAGACTCAAGTGAGAGAAAATGGACAAGACAGTTGGCCCGTGTACGTTTTGATCATTTCGGTTTATGGCTTCAATATTTCATTCGCACTTGTGGGCGTAGCTGAAACGCTGCTTTCATCTGATTGGTCGAATCGCTCCGCTTTCAGCTTGGTCTTTTTATTGTTTCAGGCAGAATAAGAGTCAGTGCGAGTGAAGCAGTGTAATGTCTGAAACCACCGCTCACTGTTAATTAGCATAATATTTGAATCAGATGTAGCTGGGCACATAATTCGTGCTGTCGAGACCTGCAAATTATTTTAAGGTTGTAGTATTGTATGAATATTGTCCCACTGATAAATACAGTGCAAATAGTTCTCTCTTTTTGGATAAAAGTGAAGTGGAAATAAAAATCAATAATAGACTGAACAGTTCCATGTCTGTAACATTTACCACTCTCATCTTTTTAGTCATAAGGCACTAGGTATGTGTGTGTGTGACATTAATAAATAATTGTAAAAATTAATATATTTAAATTTATAAATAAAAATAGTAAAATTAGCTCTATGCTGCTCAGTGCTCATGCTGCTAAGTGCTCCTGTAGCCTACCCCAGAGCGCCCTCTCGCGGCTGTAGACGGTAATGTTTTCTCTTGGTCCTGAATAAATGCGACTTATAGTCCAGTGCGACTTATATATGTTTTTTTCCTCGTCATGACGTATTTTTGGACTGATGCAACTTATACCGAAAAATACAGTTAACATTATTATTATTATTATTTATTATGAGAGTAATTGATACAGGCTAGAACTTAAATGTTTCACCCAATTCAGCTCAGATCTTCAGACTCGTCCGACTCGTGTTGCTTGGCCAGACTTACCTTCCCAAAAAATCCTATTTAATTTTATTTCATAAATTTAACTATATTTATTTCCACTTCACTGTAATCCAAGGAGACAGAACTATTTGCACTGTATTTATCAGTGGGACAATATTCATACAATAATTTAACGGGGTCTCTTGCAGGTCTCAGCAGCACAAATTATGTGCCCAGCTACCTCTGATTCAAATATTATGCTAATTAACAGTGAGTGGTGGTTTCAGACATTACACTGCTTCACTCGCACTGACTCTTATTCTGCCTGAAACAATAAAAAGACCAAGCTGAAAGTGGAGCGATTCGACCAATCAGATGAAAGCAGCGTTTCAGCTCCGCCCACAAGTGCGAATGAAATATTGAAGCCATAAACCGAAATGATCAAAACGTACACGGGCCAACTGTCTTGTCCATTTTCTCTCACTTGAGTCTCTTGACCTTCTGTAAGCCCGCCTTGTTCACGCAGTGATTGACAGGGCTGGAGGGGGCGGAGATGTGATCGGCTCGGAATGCATTTTCAATGTGCACTTTGAATTTTGCTACATTCATTGCGTGTCATTGAATGAAAATGCACTCGTAAGTGTCTTGACTGTGAGTGTTAATGCATTTAAGAAAAATAGCATTTAAATGATCATTTTGCCACAGTTTTTGCTTGAAGGTGTTAGACATATCTAATCATTTACGTAATACATTTTCATTTTAATTTTGCAACTTATAAAGCGTTAAAATTAATATTCATTTTACATGTTAAAACTGGTGTATGAAATGGCAAATTAAACTTATGAAATTTAATTTTCATTTTCATTTTGCACCAAACTTTGCACAAATGTATTGGAAAATGTAAATGTAAATACAGAAATGCATTGCCATTTTACATATTGCATTGTCATTTTGCATATTACATCCCAAATTGAATAATGCTACCCATATGCTTCCATATACTTCTCGTGATATTTCTTAACTATGTGTAATACTATGTGATGTAAATATGAGACAATCTCAAATGGGCGTTTTGCCCCATATCTTGAATTTTAGGGACATTTCCTAGAGTAAGTTGTTGCTCTGCCTCATATTAGTCCTCAGTCGACTGTATGAAAGGGCAGAGTATCCACAAAGGTCTTGGGCAGGGCAAGTGTGTCAAATGCATTAATAGTTTTAATGTGTTATTTTTGCCATAATTAATTAATCTAATTAAAACGTTAAATTTCCAGCACTACTATCAAAACATTACCCCTAACTGTGTAGCATTCATTTAAAAAAGTGCAGTATTGCACCATGTACACAAAGCGGATGTTTTTTGCTTATTTTTACCTGTATCAAATGTCACTGTACCAGTGATGTACCAACTGAAATGTTTCAAATATTTTCTGTTTGTATTCCTTGTGCAGACCATCAATACTGTGTCAGAAGTCATACGTGGCTCTGAAGTGAATCAGGACTACTTTGCATCAGTTAACGCACCATCCAATCCACCAAGGTCTGATTTTGTACTTAGCACTGTTTATTGAAATGGTAACAAAAAAAAGGAAGTTAATATTAACATATTGGCTGTTTCCTCCAGACCTGCGATTGTGGTTCTACTAATGTCGATGGTGAACGAGAGACAGCCATTTGTTCTCCGCTGTGCTGTACTTTACTGCTTCCAATGCTTCCTGTACAAGAACCATAAAGGACAGGGGGAGATTGTAGCCACACTGCTGCCCTCCACTATAGATGGTAAGGGTTGCCTTGACTAGTTCTGCCATAAGTTGATCACTTTTGTCGACTATCCATGCATCAATTGACTGGTTATGTTTGTTTTATACATGGGAACAGTAGGAGGACATTTTTCTGCTCTTATTTTTGATTTCTCTAGGCAAACTTTTACATTCAAAATAATTTTTTGCCCTTTTTCATTTGTTTACATTTTATGACCTATGTCATGTCTCTCTGTCCCTCAGCTAACTCTATCTCAGCGGGACAGTTATTGTGTGGAGGTCTGTTCTCAGCAGACTCTCTGTCAAACTGGTGTGCCGCTGTGGCTCTGGCTCATGCGCTGCAGGATAACCTCACCCAGAAAGAACAGCTGCTACGGGTACAATTGGCCACCAGTCTCGGCAAGCCACCCGTTTCCCTTCTCCAGCAGTGCACCAATATCCTGTCCCAGGTACCCTCTCTCAACTTCAGAATGTGGCAGTGTGTGTTTTCATGACTGTTTAGTCGACATTTTAGGTTTAAGGCTCTGAGCTTGAGGACTTTAGTAAAGGGTATTGAAACTTTTGGATTTAGAATTTTTTACCTCAGTAATTCTACCGTACTATCCACTTTTTTTTCAGACACTCACTGTTGAAAACACCAGACTATGTTTCGTTTGTTCTCAGACTAACTGTCAAATCCACTTTTTTCTGCTAAGGTGGGGGAGGGCATTTTCTTAAAGGGTCTTTTGAAAAGACCCCAATGTTCGTTTTATTAAAATTAAAAAAACGTTGACATGGATTCAGAGGAATAAAGAAAAAACATAAAGTTAAAGAAAACTAAACAAGAACAAAGAACTTTTTGGTAAAGGCACTAATTCGAACCATAATATTTATAAATATACACCATTTTTCTTTTTTGTATGCATAATGTTGCAAACATGCAAAAAATATCTTCCTGTCTCGTCACATTAATTTTAAAGAATTACATAAATAACAGCTTGTATTATCGATTTAAAGCTAAATTTGACAAAAAAAAAAGTTAAGTGGTTTGTATCACTGACTATTATTGTTTGTTGATAACATTTCTTTTGTAAATCAATTAAATAATAAATGTGTCCCTAGACTGCAAAACCAGTCAGAACTGGTATATTTGTAGCAATGGCCAACAATATATTGTATGTGTCAAAATCATACATTTTTCTTTTATGCCAAAAATCATTAGGACATTAAGTAACGATTACAGGGTTAAAGTAGCCCCCAAAATATATCAAAACTCAAAATATGTAATTTCCATACGTAAAATACATATTTTACAGTCACTGTTATGCAGATTGATCATAAACACAACTATGAAGCTTCCAACCAGTGGCCAGCTACCATAACATCTTACCACAGTTTTATCATAGGTAGAATGCAAAAAGTTTCAATACAAGCATTTCTGTCAGTTGTAATTTATGCAATATTTCAAACCTGTAACCCACGGGAGAAAATCAACCCGTAGCAATAGTTTAAAATCAGCAAAAAATTCCATGCAAAAAATGCAGATTTGGCAACTCTGCATTCAACACGAGCTGCATCCAAAGGGATTTAAATACTCTGCATACTGATAGCAGCTCCCTGATGCGCAAGAATGATATGCAATATTAGAAGGTTTGCGGGTGCAGGTAATGGTCAGAAATTCAGCAGGAGTGGGATTAAGAAAACAGGGCGGGGCTCTAATATAAAATCACACACAATGCATGGTGACTGAAAGCAAAATCCGAATCCCGGACATTTTGGGCAATTTAGAAATTTTTTTCATGTCCAAAAAGAGGACATGTCTGAGGAAAAGAGCAACCCAGCATTAACAAGCCTGGACCATCAAGTTCAAACTGGTCTAAGCTGTTTTTTCAACAGGTGTGTGGGGCAGGTGTCAAAATTTTGGAGACTCTATGAACTCGTTTGGGAATGGTACCTTGTGGTTGTCACTAAATTTCAAAATGAAATGTGCTGTGGTTTTTGCAGGGTGATAAGCTCAACCGGAGGGTGAGTATTTTAGCGTGGACAGTTTAATGTGATGGTGTGGCTTGGCCTCATTTTCTACATTGGGGGTTCATTAGGTGTTTTGTGTTTTTTCTGTTTGCTTTTTCTGCCATGTTTGTTGTGTCCCTTTACTGACCCTGGCAGCCCTTGCTTTGACCATTTGATTTTCAACTGCTCACAGCATGCTCTGGTCTTTCGGGAACGTTCTGGAAGATACAGATTATTCGGACTAGAGATATGCCGGTACCACATTTTCATTTTGCAATTAATTGCTAAGGCATTTATCACGGTATATGGTATTATCACAATACTGAAATTTAGTTGAACAAAAGTGATAATACAATATAACAGGTTTAATAACTGTTTCTTATAACAAAAATAACTGAATATTTAAAAACATAAGCTATACACAAATGTATAGTTACAACTTTTAGACATATTAAAGTGCAAAATAATTATAAAGACCAATAGGTATCACTTTACAATAAGATCTCATTAGTTAACCTTTGTTAATGCATTAACATTCACAATGGGCAATAGCTACTTTTGCTACAGGAGTTAATAATCTTTGTTAAAAAAAAATGTTTTAAGTACAACTCTGTTAACTCATTAAATAACACGGTTGCAATTTTTGTTTCCAACAACGTGTTAAGTATTGGAATTACCTAAGATTAATATAAATGTTTAGAATATTATTTCCATTGGCAGTTTATGTTAAGTGAAGTGAAAGTGAAGTGACATTCAGCCAAGTATGGTGACCCATACTCAGAATTTGTGCTCTGCATTTAACCCATCCGAAATGCACACACACAGAGCAGTGAACACACACCCGGAGCAGTGGGCAGCCATTTATGCTGCGGCGCCCGGGGAGCAGTTGGGGGTTCGATGCCTTGCTCAAGGGCACCTAAGTCATGGTATTGAAGGTGGAGAAAGAGCTGTTCATGCACTCCCCCCACATACAATTCCGTCCGGCCCGAGACTAGAACTCACAACCCTTCAATTGGGAGTCCAACCCTCTAACCATCAGGCCACGATTTCCCCAACTAACTAACGAATGAAAGTGTTACTGAACAATAAAGAATCAAAACACTTTCAAACAATATTTAGGGCATGTTGTAGTCCAGAATCAAATGAAAAATGTTTTTAAATTAATAGCGTATTAAATCTAAATATTTGGCGCTGTGGTGAACACAGCGCTTTGTCTAGGTGGTAAGAGCTGCATTCTGAGTGAATGTGCGCCTTAATCCAGCCATACACTTCTGAACCATGCTTGTTAACAGTGCACATGCATCTATGCATACAGCGGTGTTGTGCATTGTGACCAGTTGATTAAAAATAATTATTCTCTATATTTTTAAGAGACTACAGTAACAATATTGTGAATATTCATTATCATTATGTATTGCATTGCAGAATGCCGGCACATGTCTATTTCGGACTCAGTCTATGAAATCTCTTCTGTTATTCACCCATTTCCAGGTGGCTGGAAGTCCAATGAGTTGATGACAGCAAATATTCATTCAAAACAAATTTTTCTGATTGCTTTCTCTTCTGCCCAGTACTTTCCTGTTTTGCTTTTGTGATTTTTATATATATATATATATATATATATATATATATATATATATATATATATATATATATATATATATATATATAAACATTGACTATTTTGTGTCAGTTGTTGAGCAATTAACTCTCTCCCATCCCGCCATCCCATGCTTTTAACCCATAATTCACATAAGCTCACACTAACACATGCTGTTTCTTTTAAAAATGGTATAAATGTTGAAGGATATTTTGAACGGTAAAACCTACTGCATAGTGTTTGAATGGAAATTGCTTCATTTCAAACTCGAAATTATTGCATACCATTCTGATCTAGCCTGAAAAATAAGCTTTTTATAACACCATATGAGCAAAATAAACAACGTTTATGACACAGGTTGTTGTCAGATTTCTTTGGAGATGTCAAATATGAAATTTAATAGCATGCTTTGTAAACCATTTTGGAGGACTTTGTTTCCCCATTCCAAGAGATAGGAGCTGCTCTTGAATGCACGAGAGGCGTTTCAAAGATGGCTGACACGTCATGTGACTTGTCTTAAAGGGACTTTGGCATCAGAGGCTTTGTTTAAAAAAAAAAAAATTTAAACCAAACATTTGAACATTAGTGTAAGTAATGCATATAAAGGCCAATTCACACAGCACAGACAAATGTCTACAAACTCTTTTGTTGGGTTTTTTAGTTTAGCAGTTGGTCGGAGTTTGTTTTTTACCCGACTGACAGGTCCAGTCAGTGTTTGTTGGTGTCTGCTGGGGCAGTGTGAACATGACCGATATTTTTCATAAAATTCTAAATCCAACAGTCAATGTGTTTGTTGGCATTTGTCTGTGCGGTGGGAATCGACCTGATGTGTGTTAACACTGAAATATGCAGTGAGGTGTAGTGTGTATGGATATCCGGATGATTTCAAAATTTAAATACTTTTTAAACTCAGTCACAGCTTTCTTTAAGAAGAGGAGAGTCTAAACATTAATTTGACATAATTATCGGCAACTGAAAAACTTTGAATGCTTCCATGTACTAAAAATGTTGTGTTCCATTTGAGTTATGCTACCTTTCTAAAATTCAATAAAGTAGATGGTAGCATTATAATAATGTATTAATACATCATTTGGGAAGCAAATCTTGTATTTTCTGTAGAGGCTTGGTTTTATTTTGAGGAAGTCCAGGTTTTGTGTTTGTGTTCCAGGTATCTCTCTCAGTGGACTTGAGCTTGTGTTTGATGTTTTCTTCTACTGTTTTTTTTTTTCACATGACTTATAAATACTTTACACCTTTATATTTTATTAATGAGAAGTAATAAACCTAATCTAATTTTGATAAGATTATCCTGATGGCATTTTATCCTCAAGCTAATTAACTAAAAGAGCGAGCGTGCGTGTGTGTGTGCAGGCCGGTAGATAGAACAGAACATTTTCAAATCTTGGAAAGCCTTTAACCTTTTCTTTTGACTTTTAAATAAAGCGCATCACTTATTCACAGTTACTAACTGCAAATATGCTGTGATAGAACATGGATTGGGTTTTTTGTAACTTAAAATTGAAATGGCACACAAACTCAGTTCTCTCTGACTGCTCTTGTTTAGTCTTAGGCTCACAGGTGTTGCATATAATTTGCCCCTCTAACAGCAAACATTTTTCCTTTTGTAATTCACATTTTTTATTATCTGTAAATAAAGAAAGAAAAAGTCCTTTTGTTGTTGTTTTTTTTTTTTATCTTTTTTTTTTTTTTTTTTTTTTTTTTTTTTTTATCAACTGCAAAACCGGTCAAAGACAAGGGTTAGATGGGCTCCAACTGCTCGGCACATTTCTAACTCAAAAAAGCAACCCTGTGCAATCTTGCTGTTTATTGTATTTCTACAGAAATGAGCAAATATGATTCGGAGGACCTTTGAAATATTGTCTAAAATGAGTTTTATTAAAAATGACATGTACAATGTAATATAAATTTCTTTCAGTAGTTTCTTATATTCTTATTTGCTCGTTTCTCAGATGTTAAAGATGTGTGTGTCTCAATATAAATGTGTATGGCAGTATGAGTGTGTGATTTAAGACCTTATAATTGTTTTTGTTTCTGTTTACAGGGCAGTAGGGTGCAGACGAAGGTCGGCCTCCTCATGTTGCTCTGCACCTGGATCAGCAACTGTCCAATTGCTGTCATGCACTTCCTGCATAATCAAGACAATGTTCCCTTTGTATCCTTCTATCTACGTGTACACACACACACACACACACACACACACCTGATTTATTAAGCTGATGTACACACATACAATGACTTATCTCGTTGTACAGTGATGATAAAGCTTAAATCTTGGTTAATAATTCACAGTGCGACTATGGGCTTTAATGTGACCAATTCTGGTTACAGCTAATTGTTGAATTGCATTTACAGTAACCACATTACATCTTTAGCTCTTTGCAAACTAGACTACAACCAGTGTGGACTTGTCTGTGATTTTGATGGCTCATGTCATTAAGTACAGTTACTTGTTTGTCACAGGCTCTGTGCATTATCCTTAACTTATGTTTTCAGCTGACAGGTCAAATCTCAGAAAACCTTGGTGAGGATGAGCGACTGGTTCAGGGTCTGTGTGCTCTGTTGTTGGGCATTTGTATCTACTATAATGACAACAGCTTAGAGAATTACACAAAGTATGTTCTTACTTTACCCTTTTTTTATATTTAATTACATATTGAATTGTCTTGTAAATGGGGCTGTCAGTTGATTTAAAATCTTTTAATTGGTAATTAATTTACATATAATTGAATGTTATTGTATTAATACATTAACATTACATGAACACAGATTTTTTTTTTAGAAAGCAGATACGATTCTTATTATATTGTGTAAAATTAGGTACAAAATTAATTGGACAATTTGGTGTTAAATATATGCTAAACATTTTTATGTTTGTAAAAAGAAGCAAACCAGTTTTAAAATTTCAATAATAACATGCTATTTATGCACCATATCAAGATATTAGACACTGAAGACAGTAGTAATGGCTGCTGTAAAAAAAAAAAAATTTTGCCAACACAGAAATAAATAATTAAATAAAGCTTTTTGTGATTAAACGATTGCAGCTTTTGTGAGTGTAAGAAATGTCAAAAAAAAAAAAACATCAGAAAAGTCTTACCGACCCAAAACTTTTGAATGGCAGTCTAATTAATCTGAGAAATTAACGTTACCATTGACAGCCCTTCTTATAACATTTACCCCAGTGCCGTCAGTTGTGCCTCCTATCTTTCAATGTTTCACTAAATATTTTAAAATATCTCTCCACAGAGAAAAGCTGAAGCAGTTGATTGAGAAGCGCATAGGAAAAGAAAACTTTGTGGAGAAGCTGGCCTTTATAACCAAACACGAACTGTATTCTCGTGCCGCTCAGAAACCTCAGCCAGCCTTTTCCACCCCAGAACACATGCTGTTTGATCATGAGTTCACCAAACTTGTTAAAGAGTTGGAAGGTCAGTCTTGGAGCCCTGAACACAAACCAATAACACTTTTCCCTCGTTATTAACATCTGTGAGTGATCCGATCACAAGTGCACTGTTTTAAATTAAATCTAAATATGATGCAGAACTATAGAAATTCCATTGTTGAAAAAAAAAAAGTTTATTTTCTGGGTTAATTATTCTTTTAAGAATCCAGGGGTGCATAGCCACCATCACTCATAAGTAATAACTGCATTATTATCACTGCCATTTTGTGTTTTAGTACTAAAGTGTCATTATGTTGTTGTTCACTCTTCATTATGTGCTTCATAAAATGTTCATTTTGTTAATGTCTTCCATTCAATAAAATTAAAGTTTTTCATTAAATTAAAGATTCTACATTTATATTTAGTAATAGCTCATCAGTGGTGACTATCTCAAAGTGATGTCCAATATAGCAAAATTTTGTAGTTTTGTATCAATGTTATTTTACAATTTTCTGTGGTTCTTTATTTGTTTATAGGTATGATAACAAAAGCAGTGCTTAGGTCAAGCGAGGAGGAGAAAAAGGAAGAAGAGGTGAAGAAAACACTAGAACAGCATGACAGCATTGTAACCCAGTACAAAGAGTTGATTAGAGAACAGGTAAAAATACATCAAACTATATTCCATTCCCACATTTATGTCTGTGCAAGGTTTCAAAGTAGTCCTTTTGATATTTTCAATGCATGTAGCATATTCAATTATTTTCAGTTATTCCTGTAGCAACAATAATTTGCACACCTCATGAGTCTATTTTTATATGAAAATCACACACAATTTACATGCAGATGTAAAGAGTCTTGTAAAAAGCAGTCTCTTGCACATAATTGTCTCTTCATTTAAGTTATTTATTGAATTTTTGATTATTATCCGTACCTATCTTAAAGCTGAAATGTCAATACACTTAAATTCAAATAATTTTTTATGTTGTGATTCAATCAATGCACCTAGAGCAACTTTTGTGAGATGACCCCTTCAAATGATGATGTTCAAAAGTGTGCAAATGTTACCAAGAATTGACGAACAAACAACTATTTTCTATATTTATTTAGAGCTCTTGATTGCTACCATAGGTAGCCCTACTGGATCTTAATCCAGACAAGTGAATCCTTATGTATTTGGCTTGTAATATAGCTAATATGATTATAGTATTATAGGGCTATAATTGGTATAAGGATAACTAAACCTTTACAACTTATGACTGCAGAAAAGTGGGTTACCCCTTCTTGACATCACTGGTTTCTTTTTCCTCTGTAGGGTTTTAGAAGGAAAAATAGGCATATGTTTAAATCACACATTAATTTTCCATTTCTCCGTTTAATTGCAGGATTCTCAGATAAATGAGCTGAAGGAGCAAGTAACTTTGCTGACTTCCCAGAATGAAAAGTTGCAGAACACCACAGCACAGCAGTTATCTCAGATCCAGCAGCACAAGGATCAGTATAACATCCTCAAACTCAAACTAGGTACTGAGCAGATTTCAGATATATATCAGCAGAATTAGCAATATTTGACTAGGAGTTACTGTTACAATTGGTCTACCCTTTCTTCACGTTTTTTAGGTAAAGATAATCAGCAGACAGGTAATCAGGCAGAGGCAGCACATGTGAACGGCCTGCAACCGGAAGAGCTGAGCCAACTCCGAGAACAACTTGAGGAACTGCAAAGACAAAACCAGCTGCTGCAGACACAGCTGACTGAAAAGGACTCTCTAATAACCAGTCTGGTATGAGATTGTTCATTGTATTTCCTATCATGTATGCTTATGAAAGATGATCGAACCAATTAGAGTAGGTATGGGGTGGGCAACACGTGCAGCCCCGTCCCCGTTCTTCAAGCTGCAGCCGGGTGTATTGTGAGTTTACTCAACTGTATTTTGGCACCATGAGTTGCCTTTTAGCGGAAAACACAGTGTATTCATTTTCAAGTGCGCTAATTCCTGTTTGTGTCGTCAATCCGGCAACCTGCATGTGCATCAAGTCTGAGGAGGAGGGGTCTGGTGAAAAAACCCCTATCCAATATTTAGAATTGGGTCTGCAATACCTAGTTCAACCACTCTGTGAAAGTCCTACATACAGTACCTTTAATATATATTTGTATTTAATTTACTGCAGACATTACTTAAATCTTCAATGTCCCATGATCCTTCAGAAATTATTGTAATATACTGATTTGGTGCCCAAGAAACATTAACTATTACAATGTTGAAAAAAGTTGTTGTGCTGGATATTTTTGTGGAAACTTTCTTGTGGGATACTTGTGTGAGAAAAATCATACAGATCTGAACAGTAGTGGTATATTTGGTTTGTGCTCAACAGAAAGCTGAAGGAGTGCCATCAGCAGAGGGTTCAACTTCAGAGGTCACAGAATTACAAAAGGTAAAATTCCAACCTTTTTCTCCAATATATTTCATACAAAACGCTAATAATATATACCAAACACGTTGAACAGAGTTGAAAATCTAGTTTTTTTTATGTTTGATTGCAGGAGGTGGAGTTGTTGAAAGCACAGCTGCAGAGCCAGACCGCCGAGATCACACAGCTACAGAGTGAAAGACAGGAGCTACTCCGAGGATCGGAGACCACAGTAAGTGTGTTCCAATAATTGTGCGGTCTCATCTTCAGATAGCATTCCAACAGACCACCTGTATTTCAATCTAAAGGAGTCATCATGGACAGGCTTTTTTTCATCAGTCCACTAGGAGTGGAGGGGAAACACTGTGCTTCTATTTTTAAGGATTCAAATTGCTACAAGATGATGAGAATTGATTTTCTAAATAATAATTAACAAAATAAAATTGGCAGCTGTGAGAGCAGTGCAGCACTCAGACAGTTTAAAGGGGGCACTTCATTCCATGAGCAGCTGTTGGGTAGATAAAAAAAAAAAAGTGACATAGACAAGTATGGGGACCCATACTCAGAATTTATGCTCTGCATTTAACCCATTCAAAGTGCACACACACTAACACAGTAGTGAACACAAACACACCGTGAACACACACCCAGAGCAGTGGACAGCCATTTATCCTGCAGTGCCTGTGGAGCATTTGAGGATTCGGTGCCTTGCTTAAGGACACCTAAGTCATGGTATTGAGGGTGGAGAGAGCGCTGTATATTCACTCCCCCCACATACAATTCCTGCCGACCCGAGACTCGAACTCGCAACCTTTAATATAAAATATAAATAATCAATCATACCAAGTTGTCATTATAAATATTTAGATCCGCTGTAAGTATTTACTTGACCTCTTAGTGTCAACTGTCTGTCAATTCTAAGAATGTTACTTTAAGGAAACTACTTTCCTTTTACTTTCCCGCCTGACCTGGTGATCAGTGATCTATATAGAGTGATGATGTCACACCCTCAGGATTTGAATTAGCCAATGAGTAATGGTACCTTTTGGAGGAAAGTTTTACAACCTTTTTTTTTTTTTTTCCAGTATGGTGTCTTGCATATGAAATTAGATTGAGGGGTTCAAGAGAAGAATCTTAAAGATTCTTATGAAACTAATGTGTTGCATAGGCATCAACATATAATATACACTCTCATTTAGATCATGAAAATACAAACTCATAGATACCAAACATCATATAAGTAAGGTTATATTAACTAGTTATCCATCATAAGCATGTATACAACATACACAATACACAATATACAAGAACAGGAACAGCACGCACAATGCACTAAAATATATGTGAATTAATTAAAAGAGAGTTTTTTTAGAGTCCCTTTTTATGTGCATTATGTGTCTGTTTTTTAGAGACTTGAGTTGAGAGTTGCTTAGCCACATTCCTGGGCGTCTTAAACCTAGTTTTATCAGATAGTGTGCCTATGCTTGCTATGGAACCAGACAAGAACTTACCACCTTACTTAAGAATTTAGACAAGAACTTGCCACCATCTATTAATGGTTTTAGTTTCATATTTAAAGAATTATTCAATTTTTTGTAATACTCTCATTTGTAAATACATGTAAATGCCACTTTAGAAGCAGCATCTGTGCCACCTCTGCAGTGTCACATTGAATACTATCATCCAGAAATGAAAGAGGCAGGACAAAAACCTGAAATTTTAAGTAACTTTTATTACGTAACTCCTGACATTTCAATTAAGTAAGATACTGAATTGAAGTTTGATTCAAAGTCCACCAGAAAAACTAAACCGTTCACAAGGTACCTGATCCTACAATACACACACATTTTCAAATTTCACTACATTTTGTGTTTAAAGCTACTTTAAAATGTCATTTTATTTCTGTGATGGCATATCTACATTTTTATCATTGTTACTCCAGTCTTCATTGTCACATGATCCTTCAGAAATCATTCTAATAGGCTGATTTTGTGCTCAAGAAACATTTCTTATTATTACTATTAAAAACAGATTGTTTTTCAGGATTTTCCTGATTTAATTTATTAAAATGTTATTTGAAATAAAATATTTTATAACCGTGTAAAGTCTTGTCCCTTTTGATGCACCCTTGCTTAGTAAAAGCAAAAAATAAATAAATGCATTTGTATATGTAACTGACCTTAAACATTTGAACGAAATGGTTCAGTATTGTCTGTCTTTCAGGCTGCAGCTCCAGGAGGAGACATTGTCTACACAGAGAAGACTGCAGAGTTAGAGAGCAGGCTCTCTGCTCAGATAGCAGAGACACAAAAGCTCAAGGTGACTTCTCCCTAGAAGAATGGCCGCCTTCCTTTTTTCATTTTTCACTCGTTTACTTATTTTATGGGCTTTTACATTTTACATAACTTCCCATTTAACACTTTCTTTTTTTCTGTCCTACCCTGTCTTTCAGGGGGAAGTTAAAACACTTCTAGATAGTAAGGAATTGATGGAGAAAGAGCTTGCTTCAGCCACGAGCACAGCTGCCATCATGCAGGCAGAGAAGAGCAAGTTGCAGCAGGAGGTGCAGGAGTCCAAGAAGGAGCAAGACGATCTTCTCATGCTACTCGCTGACCAGGACCAGAAGATTCTGAGCCTGAAACAGAGACTCAAGGACTTGGGAGAGACGGTACATTGCTCACAATAATTCAGAACATAGTTTCACTGGCTTTGTATTCATCAAATGTCATTTTGGCTTCTTGCATTTCTTCAGTTCAGTCTATTCTTGGTTCTGATTTGACTTTTCACCCACAGATTGAAGATGAGGATGAATTGGATTCAAGGGACCAGTTTGATGATGATGATGATGATGATGATGAAGAGGAGGACGAGGACGAGGGGTGTAATGAATAAAAAAAGTATTGACTGAGTATTGAAGTGAAAGACTGCTAATATTAACCTGTCACTTACACGCTTAGAGAAAGATTTGTAAGCCTTCTGGTTTTTAGAAGAATCCTTTATTTCTTTACTTTCTTCATCACTGCTTTTTAATTTTTAGAATTTATTTTGCAGTGGACAGAACAATCCAACTAACTGAACCAGACTCATTTCAAGCTTAGAATTTATTTAGATAATAAATACAGATAGATACTTTCTTTTTGATCAACATTCCCAGTGCTTATGTCCTGGTAACATACTGTGGAGGATTCTGGAGAGCTATTTGCACTGATGATGGAAAAGAGACAATAAAGAAAAGATTTGCTTCTTTGTTATACATAGTGCAAAGCCACAAAGAAAGTTCAGTCTGCATTTCCTTACAGTTTGACAACTTGTAAGTGTCTTGATGATGGATGGATGTGTTCTGTAAGACATGCCTTCTCTGCTCAGGTGCATAGTGGACTCTGTTTAACATCTCATTCAAGTTTTGTCCTTTTCCTGTTTCGCCTTAGATTACTGCCTGCTCAAATGGCTATTGTTGTTTTTTTTTTTCTTTCATCTATTCCTCCAGGTCAGCAGTTATCAGAATTGTTCATTCACACATTCATATCCACAAATGTTCAGACACACTCAACCCACTTTGCATTACATTGTGTTAATACTATGTGTGCGTTCTTCAGTATAACACTTCTGAAGTCCCACTTAATGTCGGGATGCTACATTTTCAGGTTCCTAAAAAAACTGGAGAGGTATACTTGCGAAATTTGATTCAAGTTTTGGTTAATTTATGGATAAACATGCCTCCTTAGAATAAACTATATAAATGCTTGTCTGTGATGTTTAAGTTTTAAACTAAAGGTTTTAATTCATGTTCTTGATCTGTGTTTTGTTCAATATACAGATGTGTTTGAGGAATGAGTGAGAACTTTCCCACTGTTAATTCCCACAAATATAATTTTGCCATGAACTGCATTCATGATCATGTTGGATAATGAATTATACAACAATAATTTAGGAATTGTAATATTAAAGTTCATACATCAGGTTTTGCAGCTTTACAGACAACAATCCCATAAAACATTGTGTGCTGGCAAGAAAAAAAAAACTACTATATAATTAAATGTTTGCTATTTGTACACCACCGTTTTTTTCTGTTAAAGATAGTATTAAAAGCAAAAGTATCCAAACTGCAATATTATAATTTTTTTATTATTTTAAATATTTTTCTTTTTTACAAATGTTAATAGTGTGTTTTTATTTTTATATTTCAAAACATTTACCTGTGATGGAAAGCCCTGTTTTCAGGAACCAGTGCAGAGAGAGACAACAAGAAGAAGACAAGTGTATCAGAATCCTTGCTAAAATTCATGGACCTGTGACAGAAAGTGGCCCCCTTTTCCAAATGGATACGCTGTACTATAGAGTAATTCTGTCATTTAAAGAACAGCATTTATTTGAAATATAAATATTAAGCTATAGAATAAGAATATGCATCTTTGAACAGCTACCAGTCAAGAAAGATTGAAACAAACTGGTGTATTTCTGATATTTACCAGCAGGGCCTACCGGGACCACTCTGACCAGCCAAATCCTCAGATTAAACTATGTATTCTGTGATTAATCAAAAAAAGAACACTGAATACCCCATCATCATACTGTTAAAAAAAACGAATAAATAAATACGTTTAGAAATAATAAATACAGTATTACAAATATTAATAAGCTATTACAAAAAAATCGATAAAAAAAACGTAAATACGATATAAATCGTATTTAGGCATGATCTTGATTGCCGATGTAACTAAAAAAAAAAGTCCGACCGGATTTATAATTTATTGTGTATCACGCACATATACTTAATTTATTTATTTGCATGTTTTTCGTTCATATGTGACCCTCTGATTGTTTACTGTGGGACTGGGGGAGGGGACAGTGTTCTCAAACACAGGTTATGGGCTATGGGTTATATCATCTCTCATCATCTCCCCACCCTTTGCTCCACCGCAGCGCCGACTCACACCCATAGACCTCGAAAGACGGGACGGACGGTGAACGGAATACACAGAATGAACATGGGCGGGTCTTAGTGCGTGCAAGTACTTTCTTATTGGACAGGTCTAATTATCACAAAAACGAAGGTTTGTTTTGACTCTTAACCATATCTTTAAACAAAATTAGTATTAATGTTTGTCGAGAATGCTCTTAATCATTCGCAATTATTGTCCAGACAAATGCTCGTATAACATGCACACCGCCGTGTCACGTGGTATATGTTACTTTTCACTTCGCTGTAGAAGCTTGGACCAATCATAGTAGTTTTGTGATTACTGACTAAGACTTTTATTTAATGATTTTATAGAGATTATGTTATAATATTTATATTTGTTTCCCGGATAACAGTTCTCTGAATTAATACATTTAAACGATTACACATTATAGTGTATATATGTATCGAATTAAAAGAACAGTGTTTTGGGATTTGAATGAAACTCAATGGTGCGTTTGTCTTTCTGAGCGCCCAAGCGCCCCTTTAGGAAGACAAGTTTGCGTCCCATAATGAACACTAACAGATGCCAGCTGATGCTCACACCTCACCTCAAACACTGCGGCATCATCCTATAATCTCTCCCCTTCTCTCTCTCTCTCTCTCTCTCTCTCTCTCTCTCTCTCTCTCTGACACACTTCTGCGAGTGAGTGTTTAAAAAGACGCGGATCTAGTAGCCTTGGGTTATTCTCAGTTCTCTTCATACTGCATGACCATCACAAAGGTAAGAAAACCCATAATTATATATAGGCCTACACTTAGCTGTAGTTTTCCATACTGTGTTCCAAACTGTGTTTTTTATGTAATTTATTATTACTATTAGAGGCTATTTTTGAAGGTGATAGTGCGACTTTAGGAGACCTTAGAATATAATTTGATAAATTGCCAAATAAGTGTACATTCGATAATTCTACCAATTGATTGAAGAAGGCTTTCTTTGATATTCCAGATTGTTTTCTTGTAACCTATCTCATCTTATATAGTCTACTGTGTTAATTTTGGTAACACTGCAATAAGATCCCATTAGTTTTAATGCACTGACATAACTAACAATTCGCAATACATCTGTAACATCATGAGCCTGATTAGTTAATTAAAATTAATAAAAGCCTTAGAGGTAGGCTATTTTTATTGTTAGTACACGTTAACTAATAGGCTAGTTATCTAATGTCAACCCATAAAAACTTATTTTAAAGTGATATTTGTTTTATTGTGTTTATTTTTTTTAGACCTTTTCACGATCCCTTCCAGAGCTGAACTGACGCTTATTAGATGAATTTCTGTAGCGAAAATGTTTTCAATGTTTTTCTTTAAAATGAAGGATAAAAGTTTTTATTTATTTATTTTTGTAACATTGACAGATATATCACATCAATTAGAACGATAGTCCTAGTTCACGTTAAAATGAAAATTCAGTCATCGTTTTCATTTTTGGATGAACTATCCAGTTGAGTGTCCATTTTCCATTTGTAACCCATTATAGCCACAACCACAGTTTTGATAATCTGAATACAAATTATATTTTTTATCAAACAAGCAACCTGGACATGTATTCTATTTTTAAGCCTACTCTTTAAAAATACTAATACAAATAATCATTATCATAAAACACGTCTGTCAGAGCACTAATGTTTAGTTGAATCGTCTTGAATATGATCATTCTTTATTATTAAATGGAGGAAATGGCCTGGTTGTATTGCTGATTGAGACAGACAGACACTCAGGGGAGGCCAGGTAAAGAAAGACAGTTCAGAAGGGTTGCCAGGTGTCAAAGTCCTGAGGGTGAAACATGTCAAAGAAAGGTTTGGTCATGTTCAGACACGTCCATGAGCCATGAGTGCTGCTTTAGTCTGGGTCTTTACCTATACACATATGACTCTGGCTCCTCCATTCTTACTTTTTAATGATACTTTGTCTGTACATTTGCAATAGTTCAGTGAATATTCTCAGCATAGGCTGATGGGTTTGATTAGTTGGTTGATTTTGGGACAGGTGATAATACTTACTGATGCAAACAAAAATTTGTGAGCATATGTACAGGGTGAGAAGAACAATGCCAATTAGTAAGCTTAACCCTCTTTCTTACTTGGAAACGGTTTGGTTGAAGCTGCATTGATGAACCATACACAATTGTATAATCCATTTGCTAGCACTGTCACCACACAAGTAGCTCTAGATACAAGTGCCAGTAATTCCCGTTGGTGAGTGTTTCAAATTGTATTTTTTTATTTATTTCTTTATTATTATTATTAATTTAGCAAATACAAGAACTAGAGTTGAGGTGGTCAGTTAATGGACTAGCAGATTATTGTCGAACAGTCAGTTGAGGAGGCTAAACGATACATGATTTTGTTTCTATGGTTTTGAAAAAGTTCACCAAGATACATTTGTTTGATCAAAAATACAGCAAAAACTGTAATATTGTGAAATATTATTACAAATTAAAAATACTCCTTTCTGATCATTCAGAAATCATTCTAAAATGCTGATTTGGTATTGGAGATAAAAAAACTGAATCAAATCTAACAGATGACATTCGCTCTGTCTTGACCTGACATGGAATCCACAGGGACTTTCTTTCATTTCGTCTTGCTTTTGGTGAAGGTGGACATCTGTGGATGGAAATGCACACCCATATATTGATTCAAGGTTGTTGTTTTTTTTTTCTTTTTTAGAATAGCAGTCCATCACTCAGTTGTTGAGCTGTTGGGCAAAGAAACAAGTCTACATATTCTCTACAATAATGTTAGGTTCTCTTGACGTAATCGTAATACCGCAATACTACTTTCTTTGACCAAATTTAATCTGAGCATGCAATAAATAAAAATGTCTCGTTCATCTACAAAGTTAATGTCAGAACAAGTACATAGTTCTTGCTGAGCAAATAATAAATTAGCTATGCCTCAAATCTTCTTATAAGCCTTAGAAATATTTCATTCTTATACACAGTTCATTTGAACTATGATCTTGACCTCTGAGTAATGGTACTATGTGCAGTAATAAAATATAGACACATGGTCCTCAACAATTAGCACAGAAACCTCAATAACAATCAACAAACATCATTAAAAAAAGAGCTCATAACCCATACAAAACTAATAACTTACAATGGTGACAATAACAGCAACATAAATCAAGTCAGCAAACAGCAAAACAATCATGCTGCTATGCATGCTGGGAGCTTACAAACAACCCTTAACAAATAAGCAACATTGCTAAATATGAAACAACTCTTATACATACATAAATGTTGTTTCATATTTCATACTGAACAATGTTGCTTATTCGATATCCCTACAGTATATACATATGTGTGTGTGCGTGTGTGTGTGTCTGTGTGTAGAGAGAGAGAGAGATACATCCATAATCTACCAAACAAAGCAGTTTGTTGTATTTTTAGCGTCACATTAAAGTTACTGTACCCACTCTAAAAGCCATCAAGCAGCCTTTCCCAGCCTCCTCTCTTCTTAAATGGGTTATTGAGTGGCATGGAATCTTCCTGACTTCACATCCCTCTGTAATGCTTTAGTCATTATATAGTTTGTGTGTGCAGCACATCCCTGCTTTGTATTAGTCAATAAACATATTGATTTAGTTTCAGGTTTCATAAACTCTTCTAAATGTCGTAGTGTTTAGATGAGCAGATGGCTTTATTGTTTGCAATATTAGGATGTACATTTTCCTTCATTTAGGCAGGTGAACAAATTAATAGACATTCATGATGTATATAAACAAATTTTATGTGGATGTATTTAGTGTCCAATGTCTATTATGATACACACTAATACATCAGACGTTTCCCTTTCATCGTCTGTTTAGGGGAGAAGTTACTATTTTGTTATGTTGATCATGTTAACATAGATTTAATAAACAGCAGTTGTTGCACAAATGTAGCACACGTAATTTATGAACTAAAAATACTGACCTCTGAGTTTTCGAGGAAGCCATAGTTCCTTATTAACATATTAGCTATATTATACGAATCAATACTGTGTCTGCTAGCAGAGTGAAGCCATGTGACACATATGTACTTTCCACCCATACTGCAAACATTATTATATCCTGTGATTCACTTTGTGAGCTTCAAGTGATGTTGCACAATTTTGACTTAACAAGCAACTACTATTCTTGATATAGCTGAATACATAATCATAGACTGTTTTGTTTCTCAGGGACAAATTGGAGATATTTATATCCAAAAGTTTCTCTTTCAGGACTAGCAGATTGGTGAGCCTCAGTAGCTGGATTTTCTCTCTTAAAAGGGAAATTCAAATGTAAGCTTTGAAAGTCAAATTAAACAGTCCCACTTTTTGAAGAAAAAAAAGAGCAGTGCAAATGAGTCATGTCCTTCAGCTTTAGTACATTGGTTATATATTTGCATTTTTCCTTACTCAACACATACGTTGACAAACTGTTGCTCACCTTAAAGATTTCACCAAACCCAAAAGTAGATCACCTTCTATAGCAGTCCCAAATGAAAAGTTTTAAATATTTGCTAAGTAAATCGCATGGAGCAAACAGTTTACCGTTCCTGGCTGGTGGAATGATTTTTACAACCCCTATCCTTTCTCTGTCTAGCTTGTACTTATTTGAACAATGCTTGAAACTTGGTATGACGAGCACTTCCTGTGTCTGTTTGCCTCTTTAAGATGAATCGCTTGATGTATTCACAAATTGTAAGTCACTTTGGGTAAAAGTATCTGCTAAATTAATAATGTATATGTAAGACAGAATGTATGGGGTAGGCATGTGCAAAATGTGTTCTAACCTGTAAATTTATTTTTTTTTTATTTTTTTTTTTTTATGTAAACAGACTATTACAATATTTACAAAATGCAGAAAACAAATTCAGAGACCAACATAACATACATATCAGTACGATATGTGTGTGTGTGTGTGTGTGTGTGTGTGTGTGTGTGTGTGTGTGTGTGTGTGTGCGTGTGTGTTAGTGTAACTGGGTGAGGGAGTAGAAATATATGAATAAAGGGGGCTGTAGGGAAGTACAACAGACTTAACCAAAAAAAAAAGATTTATATACACACATACATATATACACACATAACAATAGCAATAGTACTAATCATAACAATAATAATAATAATAATAATGATGATGATGATAAATCCAATTAATAAGAATAGACAAATGGTAATAATAGTATTATCAGTCGTAGTAATGATGAACATATATCAACAAATATTTCTTCCAGAATGAGGGGGAGGTTAAAGGATCAGGAAAAGGACAAATAAAATAGTAGTAGTAGTAGTAATAATAATAAAAATAATAATAATAATATTGACGCAGCCATTGAAAGTAATGCTAAGTAGTAGTTGCAATAATAATAATAATAATAATATTGATACAACTATTAATGATAAGGTATTGTAAAGCTGCCTCTGACATCCCTCGTGGCCATGGCATATGATAGACCCCCGCCAGGGTGTAGTTGCAAGGGGTTATCAAGGTGAGGTGCTTCGGGGCCCAGGGTCACCAAATCCACACTCATTCCCAGCCGTCCCAGACATGCCACGCTTACTCTGTCTTGTGTGTTTTTTTTTTGTTTTTTTTTTTTTATATATATGTGTATATATATATATATATATATATATATATATATATATATATATATATATATATATATATATATATGTCTGCTTTCATTGTTATCCTCATGATATGTTTGTCAACTAGTGTGTAATACATTTAAAAAAGTATGGCGTGTAACATGGAGCAGCCCAGCACAAAGCCCAAGCTGCCATGTCCACACCACACTTACCCTATGTGTGTTTTTTTTCTTTTCTTTTTTTGTTTTTTTTTTTTTTTTGTTTTCTGGCTTGCTTTATGGTCCAAATGACTGTGTGTGCACATCATCTAACATGTGATGCATTAAAACAGCGAGGCAAGTGCTGGTCCAGCCAGGTTAAAAAGTACAAACTGGAGGGCGAAAGCCCAAGGACCCCGGCCCCACATCGCACCCACCCACAGCTAATCAAAACCATACATGGGACCAGTATGCCACAGCCAGCCCGGGTCCAGAAGCAGCAAGAGAGAGAGAGCGAGAGCGAGAGAGAGAGAGAGAGAGAGAGAGAAATTTAAATTTAGGTTTTAACATGGTTGCTTCAGAAACTACTTTTTAATCTCATGTTTGCTTTTCAGTTATGTTTAGGTTAGGGTTTAGTGTTAGTACATTATTTTTTTTATGTCAAAGAGCGTTAACCTTTAAGCACCGCTTACAGAACATTTCATTTCGGAACTGCCACAATACGTACAACAACCAGTGTAATATAACATTGCCAGATCCTTTTTTCCTGATAAAACTAAATGCTCTTTTTGTGCAACTGACTGGCATTTCACTTTGTCAATGTTTTGAAACATGCGAGAAGAAATTTCGTTGTGCAGAAACGCCTTGAATTTCATTGAGCCTTGGCTGTTTATTTAGAAAAAATATATATATTTTTTTTACTACACTTACAGATAAGAACAAGATTTTATTGTAACATTTTGTGTTGAAATCTGTAGACATGATCAAGCTTTTATTGCTATCTACAACCGCTATCATGTCACTGGCTTATTTTTGGACTTTAGGGGTGTCAGTTAACAGATACTGTTACGGACTCAGTTTCATGATCTTGCGTAGGTGCAATAAAGCAATAAAGTTGTTCGTTTTTATCATTACTTATTCAGGACATGCACTTATGTCCTCCTTCCAGATCAAACTTCACCTACTTCACCTTCTCTGCAAGAGTGAAGAGTTGAGACAGGATAAACAAACTCAACCAGACCCTCCTAGAGCCCATCGCTGAGATTTATCATATCAAAACACAGTCTTTCTCAAGATTGGGGGGCAATTAACATAACAGTCAGTGACTTGGATACTTCAAGACAATACTAATGCCAGTGCCCCATCCTCACAGTCAGGATTTACTGAGGCCTCAATGGCCCAGAAACTGAAACCAGGCGGTGTATTGTCAAAATGCAGATCTCCTCATTCAAGATCAAGCACCTTTCCACACTGAAAGATCTGGACCCATAGAGCTTTTCCTCTGTTGTAGCTGGCTGTTAGCATAATGTCTGTAATCTCTGCACATTAGTCAGCTCTGGAGGCCTCCAGAAAGCTGTGTCAAGCTGCTCTCTAATTGCTTAAATAACACATCCTGACCTCATCACTAATGGTTCTGTCTTTTAATTTTTTTTAGTTTTTTTTTTTTTGTGATTGACGTTTGCCTGCAGCAAGTCATTGATTCCTATCCTCCTGCGCTTTGCAGGTGTTCAGTTACTAACTCGCCTTCCAGGTAAAACTTGAAGTCATCTGATAGAGATGATACTTCTCCTACTTCCGTCTGCTCTTTTTAGACTAAACCTTACCTTACCTTTGGACTGGACTCCGTCCCTGTGTGTGTTTACGCTTCTCATATTGAGTTGCATCCAGTAACTCTACCCCTTTTACGACTCCAGTCCTCATTTCCTGTGTATTTGTTTTACCCTACTTATTTACATAGTATAATCATATTTCTATCAAGCCTCTTGCTGTTCTCAGATAACACTTGGTAATGACCTGAGCTTTCCTTGTTGTACAGTAAAACAGAAAAACAGCCTTTTCTTCGGCTCAGCAGACAGATTCAGATTTGAATGCCATGAGAATGGGTGATGTCAAAAATTCACAATATATTCTTTGGGGAGAGAAAATGAACAAAAGCACGCACATCCAGAAGAATAGAGAAACTAAATATAGGTCCTTGAACAAAAATAGAAAGGCAGATGAAAAGAAGTTGTCTCACCACAACTCCATGGAATAAATAATTATTTAAAATCTCACAGAATCAAGCAAAATTGTGAATATTGCAGTGGTTTTAATCTTTCCTTGCCTCAAATGTTTTAATCGCTTTATATTAAAGCAGTTAAAATGCCATAATTGTTTGTGAGATTCGTTCTTGTGAATAAATTCTAATGGTCTGTTTCACTGAATTGATTCATATTCTGATTGAGTAGTTTGTATGCATGATCTTTGTGTGACTTGTTTCATATATTGATACCTTTGGCTGTTTATTAGAAGTTTGTTATATTGGTGCATTTGTGAGTTCAAATAAAATACACAACTGTCAATACATATATTGAATATAGAAGTATAAAGACATTTTAACACCCTAGCCCTAGTGATGAATGTACAGGAAATCACTGAGGGGATTTTTTCCTATCTTTCCTTCACACCTACCATCTCCTGTGCTTTCTGCTGTGAGGCGCCACCCATTTAGGGAGTGTGCACACATGATCTCTTACCTGCTTCGCTAACAAACACTGGACATGCTGCTGGCGTTCTGTCCACATTTACTGAGGTTTAACACCAGTTTTCTAGCCGTCTTTAGGATTTTCTTCCTTTATTGTCATCTTTTCTTTGTCTGTGATGTTTTACAAGAGATCTTAAATGGAATAACTCTGCCTGTGGAAGTGGCATATAGGGAGATTTTCTCTAGTTTTCTTTCTCCATCTTCACCTCTGTTCTCTCAGGTCTTCGTGTTCTCGGCACAGACAGGGTGAGTAGTTTACACAATTCATTTTGATGTTACAGATGGATTGCATTCTCACTCGAATGAACCATTGAGATCTTTAAAAACTATATTAGTCCATTTCAGGGCAGATGGAGTTTGGAGAGATATTACAATGCGTGCTATAATTATAGTTATCAGAATCAGAATGAGCTTTATTGCCAGGTATGTTCACACATACAAGGAATTTGGAGAATGGTACTACATATGGTACTGATACTGTTACTATTATTATCTGCATGTCGAGGCTTAAACTTTTTTTGGTTATGTTAATGCAGTAAACAACAGGAGCTGCTACAAACAAGCCACAAACAACAGAAAAAAATAAATAATTGTAAACATTTCGTCTAGAAAGATGGATTTAAATGTCATGTTCCACATTGTGTCTGGATGGCATCTACTCTTAATGTTTAAGTTACTTTATTGATTATGCTTCAAACATTAATAAGAAGGTTGTGGTATTGCCATGATTTTTATATCTATTGTTACCTACCACCACACCCACACTAGATAATCCATCACTTCGTTAATTATTACACCAGCCTTTGAAAGCTGAACAACTCAAACATATACAAATCCTGCCACAGAAGGATTTCCTCATATGCTTGACAGCGTTGCAGTGTTTCATGTTCCTTACTTAATTTCAATATATTTTAGTATGGATTTATGGTAAAAAATTTCTAATGAATTACAGTACGTGTTTTTCCACGCTCGGCCTGTATTGCCTAAGACTGTTTTCTGGTCCACGATGCATTGCATTTAAGGGAAGATTAGTATGTTAATCACAGGTGTGTTTAAATATATGTGCAATTGTTTCTTTTTTTGTGTGTGTGTACTTCGGTATACTATGAAATCAGCTGAACATTTTTAGTTGCATATAGTTGCAGTTCCAGTCAGGCATATAAACCGTCTGTTTTAGTCACCATGTTCTCCAGATTTGAATCTCCACACTCAGAATTAAATTGCACACAACTCGGATATGTAAATCCAGTCGTGGAAACACCAGACTTTTGGCAGTTTTATCTTGCTTGTCTATCTAGTACCTGTTAACTTTATCTTTCCATCAAAATCAGTCATGCTGTTTTCACAAGGCATTTATCTACACAGTCATCAGGGTTGTTGCAGATGTTTCTGACAGGCATTTTGTTTGTGAAATTGTTAGAAAGTTGGCTAGTGAGGTTTTTTGTTGTTGTTTGTTTCCTGCAGAAGGTGAAACTTATTATGCCCACGTGGAAATCTTTACGGGGCAGCTGAGAGTATCATCAAAAAATAGCAATAAAATGTTATAATCAAACACGTATCAGATGGATATGTGTAGTTAGAATTCTGTGGAAATCTGTGTAGCTCTCTGTGAAATTGTGCCAAGTTAAGATTATGTACAAGTCTAATGATAATTAATTAATCTGTAGATATATGTTTTTTTCTCAATTAATTTGAACTTTTTGTTCATCAAAAAATCCTGAAAAAATAAACCACACAAAAGTATTAAGCAAGCAAAACTTTCTTGAGTACCAAGTATTTAAAAATTATTTCTGAAGGATCATGACTCATGTGACAATGATGAAAATTCTACTTTGCCATCACAAGAATATTAAAGGTCTAAAATATATTAAACTAGGAAATGGTTATTTTGAATTATAATCATCTTTCGCAATATTCGTTTTTTTCCCCTGTATTTACTGAAAAAAATACATTAATACATTTAGCCCAGTGTCCTTCTTTAGACAGATGTGGACATATAAGGCTAAAACTAAAACTAAAAACAACAGCTTTATTAAATAAAGTAATTTTAGTCAATATTATTGCAGTTTTTTGATGCATGCAATTGCATATTTCACTCTGACCTGGAGGCTGCTATATTCGCGTCATGGACATTCACTTCCAGTTAACTCTATTAAGATCCTTTGGAAAAGTAATAAATGAAATCATAATAATAAGGAAAAAACATGGCATCAATTAGAACTTAGTATGGTCTCCATTCTCAGATTGTGTCCTTAATCTTTACTGATCAGTTGTTGCAGGCCAATTAACGTTTATGTTAGTGTTCTGTAAGATCTTCAGCATTCTATAAGTTGATTTCATGATCTTCACTGAATGTTAGAGTTACCCAGGAAAAATACTCTTTCTACACAGAACTTTCAGCCCTCATGGGAGCCACTTATGAATAAGTTTTTTTCAGGTTAAAAATTTGTGATGCAAGGTTTTCTCTCCCCCCGTAGGCCTGTTTATGTCTTTTTGTTTAACCTGTGGCATTTTGGCATCAGCAGTAATGTCAAATGTGTATCCATCTTCTGTTTCAATCTAGATGACATGGCGTCCTCAGTACCGTAGTTCCAAGTATCGCCATGTGTTTGGAAAGCCGGCCACAAAAGAGAACTGCTATGATGGTGTCCCCATCACCCGGAGTGTTCATGACAATCACCTCTGCACCGTCAACCCTCGCTTTATCGCCGTCATCACTGAATGTGCAGGGGGTGGGGCCTTCCTGGTACTGTCCATCAATCACGTAAGTGAAACGCACTCATATCCGTGACTAGCACTGATAATATATGGGCTGTAAATGCTGTTGTGTTTGCATTATTTATACCCACATTAAATTTTAAGACTGATTAAAACACAGGTTAACTATTTATTTCTTCTTGACATTTTTTTGAATATTTCTTTAGTGTCATGATATTGTGACGTTATTGTTGTTTTTCAGTAGATTAGAAAGTATCCTGTTGAATTAAAGTTAAAAAGAAAAAAAAAATCATACATTTTTACCATGATTTACAGAAAACAGACACTAAGATGTCATTCAGTGAAACTATCTTGTCAGGCATATTTACCACAAGAATCAGTTTATGGCATTTTAAAAGACTAATTAATTTTCCCTCAAATACTATACTATTAATTTTTGGCCATTTGTCAGCAATACTGTTTTAGTCATTTAAAAAAAAAAATAGTATGCTCACTTATTCTTTTATATATTTTAATATGTACAGGTCAGAATAAGTATGTTGTTTCAATTTTTCATTCTCTAACAAGCTACAATAGAAGTTTTCTTGTTTTAGGTAAGTCATTAGTGTTTTCACAGTGTACATTTTTGGTAAACTGGATGGAAACAAAGGTAGGTCTATATGAACCAAAACTCAAAAGTTGTACCCAGTTTTTTTACATTTAGGTTAAAGGACAACTTGGTGAGCTACTTAAGTTACTATATACTATACTATAGTATTTTATGTATCACTTTTCTTTAGGGTAAATTAAAACCTTTTTATCTGCATATTTATGAGCTTCTATTATTTTATAGCCTAACATACAAAAATAGCTTCTCAACCTTTTCTTTTTGTCACACACACTCTTCTGTTCTGACACACTTTAGCTCTCTGTGTGCTTTTATTGGTCTGTTGGTCTCTCATGTTCAGTCAGGTATTACCTCATGTCTCAAGAATGGCACAGGTTACATGAAAGCCTTGAGGCATCTTTCTGTATTGTCTGTCTTTTCTCCTTTCCCCCAATAAAAAAATGCTGTCTTAAAAAGTAGTGTTATATTATTGTTTACTTAAGTGCACAATTAAATATGCTTTTGTAACAACATATAAAATACAATGGTCTAACCACACAATACAAGTTAATGCATGTTTCAACATTTCAACATTTCAGTGCCTTTACCCAGAACCAATGCCCACAGTTTAGATATAAAAAAATGATAAAGTCAAGTTTCGTCACCTGTTAACTGAGTCATATGTGTTACGTAATTGTTTTTTGGCTACTAAAGGATGTTCTCCTTGTTGAGACTTGTGTCTTTTGTAAACACATTTCTATGCTATGAGTCTTGGTCAGACTTGCAATGACTTAGATCTAGTTTTCCGTACTACACTACAAACAGTCTGATCTGTAAAATATCTAAATATCTGTATAAAAAGTAAATTGAGAAATCTGAATGTTGAACGTATAATTGAATATAAGTGTCCTCAACAATCTTGTCATTTGTTTTAATACAAATTTTGTGAGATTTATTTTTTAAAACAGGCAAAACATAAACAATGTTTTATATATACTATATACTTTAGTGTCACATGATCCTTCCGAAATCATTCTAATAGTTGATTAATTTCTTAAGCAACGTTTATTCTTAGTATTGATGCTGAACTGCTTATATTATTGTGGATTCTTTGATAATTATAAAGTTTAAATAGCTTTTATATGAAATAGAAGTATTGTGTAACATTATAACATTATGTCTTTTTCAGTATTAACTTCTTTTGCAAATCTAACCGTCTCCTAATTTTTTAAACTGTACATTTTATAAAATTTTTATAGCATTTTTTTTTGTAACAATGAAAATAATATTAACCTAAATAATAACCTGTTTTTATTTAGGTTAAATATATGATTTAACATTACTTATTCCATTTAAGATAATCGCTGGTTACAGCTTTTTATGTTGTAGATAATTTTATCAGCACAGACTAACTAGGCCATGCTAAATATACTTCAAACCTTGACCCCATGGTTGTCTTCTCTATATTTACACAAATATCGGTGTGTAATTATCTGTGTGTCTTCCCAGACCGGCAAGGTTGACCCTCATCATCCGAAGGTTTCTGGTCACAGAGGCAATGTACTTGACATCAAATGGAATCCCTTTAATGACTTCTGCATAGCATCTTGTTCAGAGGACACCACAGTAAGTGTCAAGTCAAGTCACCTTTATTTATATAGCGCTTTATACAAAATACATTGCGTCAAAGCAACTGAACAACATTCATTAGGAACACAGTGTGTCAATAATGCAAAATGATAGTTAAGGGCAGTTCCCCTTATGAAACAAGAATATATTGCCATATATTGGAAAATATCATGTAATATATTAGGCATATATTCTTTTATATATTTATTTTTTCCAATATATTGAAATATATTGAAAGCGGCAATGATTTTGCAATATATTATATAATATATGTATCATCAATATATTATTAAATGTATTCAAATATATAGTATATTAGTAAATAAAAAGGGAAAATAATATATATCAATATATCACAATATATTTTAAGAAATGTTCAGTTAAATATTGTGAACATATAGTGTGCATACACTCATGCCAAAAATATTCACATTATACTGACTAAAATGGATCTGATTATCTCATATCGTACATATCCCACTTTCTACCTTCAGATCAGTAGCTGATTTCAGACAGAAGTTCTTGATACATTTTAACATTGTTTTCACAAGTATCCACAGTTTATCATTTGTGCCCATGTTTGTTGTTCAGGTAAAGATCTGGGATATCCCTGAACATGGTGTTTTGAAGAACATGACACTGGCTCGGAAGGAGCTGCAGGGTCATTCACGACGTGTCGGACTTATTGAATGGCATCCCACTGCTAACAACATCATTTTCAGTACTGGCTATGACTATCAGGTAAACATCCTTTCTCATGGAATGAAGGCAGACAAGATTTCTGAGAAATGGTCCCCAGGTAGACATTTAAAATATTCACAGTGATAATAAGCTCTTAGCACACATCACCTTTAATAATCCTAAATCCTAAACTTTTGTTGCAGTGGCCAGAGTCGAAATAGTTGTATTGTTTCAGTATGTTAGCAAAACAAGTAAAATACTTAAAAAAATTTTTTAAGGATAATGGTTTAATTATTACTTAAATGTTTTTTTTTTTTTAAAGAATAAAATTTCATTGTTTAATAAGTGCAACTCTCCATCAGAGGTTAAGGCATAAATAAAAAAAGCATAAACCAAACAAAACCAGGCAAAATAACACTATATTTGTGGGTAAATAATAGTGTAACGATATGAACTTCTTAATCATCGGGAAGAAGGAGGCGGGAACCGGCGCACAATCAAAACACTTTAATAATCAAAAATAAATACAAAACGGCGCGTCAGCCCCTCACGGCGACTGACGCGCACAAATAAAAAGCAAACATAAAATAATGTCCCAGGCCTGGTCCTCTCTCGTCCTTCACGGTCGTCACTCCAGTTTTATATCCTTCCATCTCCTACGTGGGACTCGATACTGGCGGTGGGGCGCAGGTGTAGCTCATCTCCAATCACTACACCTGGCCTCACTCCTCGTTCCCACGCCTCTCGGCCCCGCCCCACTCGCCACATACCCCCATCGCCCCTCGCAGGCCGGGGGGGTACCCTCGAGACTGCGCTCTACTCCCCCCCCCCCCCCCTTCCCTCCGGGGGGGACCGCTCACGGGGACCTGCAGGACCCTGGGGGTAGGACAGACGAGGCGAGAGAAAAGGAGATGGAAGGAGGAGCGACAAGGACGAGAGAGGGGAGAGAGGAAAAAAAAAATAAAAAATTCCGGTTCCCAGACGCACTGCTGCTCGGCCCTCCACCGGCTGGGTGATCTCCTCCGCGGTGCCCGGCGGTGGCACTGGACGGCCCTCGGCGGACGGCACGACACTCCTCCGCCACCCGGTGGACGGCGACGGCTCCTCCGATTTTGGGCAGCGGCAGGAGTCCCCCGTTCCCTCCCCCTCCGGATTCCGTCACGGAGGCGGCAGGCTCCGGCCCCCTGGCGAACGGCGCCGACTCCTCCGCTCCCTCACAGACGGCAGCTGCCCCTCCATATCGTGGGCGGTCGGCAGCGAGCTCGCCCGTCCCCGGCAACTCGCTCCAGCCCACCGCCTCGAGCGTCCATGGCGGCACATACCTCGCCTGCTCGAGGGCACCGCGGATTCACCACAGCGGCGAGGGATCTTCAGCAGCGCGTCCCTCCTTCTCCCGGGTTTCGGCACCACTGTAACAATATGAACTTCTTAATCATCGGGAAGAAGGAGGCGGGAACCGGCGCACAATCAAAACACTTTAATAATCAAAAATAAATACAAAACGGCACGTCAGCCCCTCACGGCGACTGACGCGCACAAATAAAAAGCAAACATAAAATAATGTCCCAGGCCTGGTCCTCTCTCGTCCTTCACGGTCGTCACTCCAGTTTTATATCCTTCCATCTCCTACGTGGGACTCGATACTGGCGGTGGGGCGCAGGTGTAGCTCATCTCCAATCACTACACCTGGCCTCACTCCTCGTTCCCACGCCTCTCGGCCCCGCCCCACTCGCCACAAATAGTCTTTAGGGTTTAATAGTCTTTATATACCATTGGTGTTAATATTTAATTAAAAGTTACAAGTTACAATTGTAAACCTGCAGTTTTGGTATGTTTAATTTACAACCTGAAAGAGACCCAAAAATCTGCAGTGACCTTATTAATATTGCTGGGGGATCTCTTAAATAAGTGATTATACATACAGCAATTAGTTAGACAAGCAGCATTCCAAAAACACTCTAATTAAAAAAAAACTATATATTTATTATATTAATATTGAAAACAGTTGTGCTGCTTAATGTTTTGTGAAAACTTTTGTACAGATTTGTACAGAATTATTTGATGAATAGAAATTTTGTAACAATTAAAAAAAAACACTTACTGACTTTTGTATGGTATAGTGTACATGCATTAGATGCCAGTAAAAGTAAATTAATTTACCTTAAGTGTGCTTGTTTGTGTGTTGATGTGTAGGTTATGGTGTGGAAGCTCGATGTTCCTGAACAGGTGATCAAGAACCCTCTGCGTTCCATCAGTGTGCACTCAGACGTGGTTCTTTCCATGTCTTTTAACACAGACGGCAGCAGACTCGCCACCTCTTGTAAGGACAAGAAGATCAGAGTGATTGACCCACGTACTGGCACACTTTTACAGGTGTGTTGCATTAAGCTTGATGTTCTTCTCTGTCTGTCATGCATATGTTTTTGAGGGTCATATTTTTATCATCACACAACTTTATCCCAGTAATTAGTCCACACTTAATTTAAATTATGAACTGGGACTTACACAGAATATCATATGTGTATTTGCACAGAAATGTGCCCCTCTGACACCACACATCCAAAACTAACACCTTAAAATCTTTACCCAGAGATCTTCCATTCACACTGTAGTGTCTCTTCATGTGACTCAGATAATCAAGACTTATAGAAACTTGATTAAAGTCATTTTATAAGACATGGTTGATAGATTTTTTTTTCTTCAACAAGTACAGTATATTTTTTTATCAAAGAGAATGTGCATTTACTTTTAAATCTCACTTAAGTGTAATGTGTGTTTTCAGGAGACCAACTGCAAATCACACAAAGCCAGTAAAGTGCTATTTCTTGGAAACCTGAAAATGCTCCTCTCTACGGGCAATTCACGCTGGAACCATCGTCAGATTGCACTCTGGGATCAGGTAGGTGATTCTCAAAAATAGGCTTCATTATTTTGCTTTTTTTGTGAAAAGCTAATTTTTTATTTATTAATTATTAATAAATTTGTGATCTGAGCAACTATGGCTAGACTGCCTATAAAACAGGACTGTAACCATGTCTTGAACATCAGGGAACCATTATCCAATAATGGAATAAAGTATAAAATAATAAAATGGTAAAGGAAATAGTAGGTCTAATTCTAGTAGGGAAGTAATCATTTTGAACCATTTGCAAACAATATTTTAAATTAAAAACTAGTGCTGGGCAATGATTAATCGTATCCATTTTGTGTACATAATATATGTGTGTGTACTGTGTATATTTATTATGTATATATATAAACACACCCACACACACACAAAGTATATATTTAGAAAACATTTAAATAAAATTACATTTCAAATTAAATGTATGCATTTAGGAGACACTTTTATCCAAAGCGACCTACAGTGTATTCAGGCTATCAATTTTTTACCTATCATGTGTTCCCGGGGAATCGAACCCCCAACCTTACACTTGATAGTGTAATGCTCTACCAATTGAGCTACAGGGACACTACATATATATATTTACATATACAGTACAGACCAAAAGTTTGGACAAAGCTTCTCATTCAAAGAGTTCTCTTTATTTTCATGACTATGAAAATTGTAGATTCACACTGAAGGCATCAAAACTATGAATTAACACATGTGGAATTATATGTTCTTCAAAGTAGCCACCTTTTGCTTTGATTACTGCTTTGCACACTCTTGGCATTCTCTTGATGAGCTTCAAGAGGTAGTCACCTGAAATGGTCTTCCAACAGTCTTGAAGGAGTTACCAGAGATGCTTAGCACTTGTTGGCCTATTTGCCTTCAGTCTGCGGTCCAGCTCACCCCTAAACCATCTCGATTGGGTTCAGGTCCGGTGACTGTAGAGTGTGGAGGCCAGATCATCTGGCGCAGCACCCCGCTCTCCCCACTCTCCTTCTTGGTCAAATAGCCCTTGATGCCTTCAGTGTGATTGTACAATTTTCATAGTCATGAAAATAAAGAAAACTATTTGAATGAGAAGGTGTGTCCAAACTTTTGGTCTGTACTGTATATATTTATATTCATATTATCTATAAATATATTTAATATATAAACATAACGCCTCAAGGTTATGTATGTAACCCTAGTTCCTTGAAGGAATGAGACGCTGCATCGAAGCACTCTGGGGAACGTCCCTGATGAGACAGACTCTGAATATCGTGTGCAATCTGTCCAATGGAAGGGCGTGACGTCACCGAGCGGGGTGACGTAGCGACCAGGAAGCTATAAAAGCATGTGCCGTGCAGCTGACTTCAGCTTCGAGTAGGGAAGCAAGCGCCGGCAGGGGTGCCGGGAGTATGGCTCTGCGACGCAGCGTCTCGTTCCTTCAAGGAACTAGGGTTACATACGTAACCTTGAGGAGTTCCTTTTCAGGAACTCGAGCTACGTCGAAGCACTTTGGGGAACGATGTGCCCACGCTGCTAGACTACCAAATCCCTGCCTAGTGTGTATCCGGAGAGCACAGCTAAGGCGAGAAAACAGAAGAGCCCGGAGTGGCTCGCATATCAAGATCGTAGAATCTGACAAATGTAGAGGGCGTGGACCACCCCGCAGCGTTGCAGATGTCCAAGAGGGACACACCTGCTGAGAAGGCCTTGGAGGCCGCCATACCCCGAGTAGAGTGAGCCTTGGCCCCCAAAGGAGGGGGAAGACCAGAGGACTCATAGGAGACGTTGATAGCCTCGACTATCCAACGACTAAGGGTCTGCTTGGTGGCAGGAGAACCCTTGTTAGTAGGACCGTAGCAAACAAGCAATTAGTCGGATTTTCTCCACAGGGCAGCTCTGTGGATGTATGCGTCCAGTGCTCGCACTGGACACATACAGTTTAGCTTCTCTTTGTCTGGCTCCCGAAAGGGAGGAGGACAAAAGGCCTGCAGTACGATAGGTTGTGGTGTAACAGAGGGAACCTTTGGAACATAACCCGCTCGAGGGTATAAGAATGCTTTGGTCATACCAGGGGCAAAGTCTAGATAAGTAGGGGCCACCGAAAGGTTTTTAGAGAGGTGATTGCCAGTAGCAGGGCAGTTTTAAGTGTCAGATGTCTCAACAACCTCGGTTGAGAGACCAGCTGCTAACAGTTGTGCCCCCTCAGGGGCCACACCCACAGCTTGAACACCTTCGGGCGAGGGTGAATTATCGTACCCTGCGCCTGTGAGAGTAGGTCTGTCCTGATCGGTATCTCCCACGGAGAGCTGTCGAGGAGGGAGACTAGATCTGAGAACCATTTTCGGCCCGGCCAGAACGGGGCTACTAACAACAGACGGACCCCGTCCTGGCGTACTCTCGCCAGAACTCCCGGGAGCAGAGCGATAGGGGGAAATGCGTACAGACGAAGCCTCGGCCAGGTCTCTACCATAGCGTCCAGTCCCAGAGGAGCTGGATGAACTAGAGAGAACCAGAGGGGACATTGCGATGTCTTCTGAGTCGAAAAGAGGTCCACCTGGGCTTTGCCAAACACTCTCCATATCTGCTTCACCACCTCGGGGTGAAGCATCCATTCCCCGGGCCTCGGCCCCTGCCTCGACAGTATGTCTGCTCCCACATTCAATCTCCCAGGAATATGCACTGCTCTGATCGAGAGGAGTTTGCCCTGGGACCAGAGAAGGATCTGATCTGCCAGCTTGTACAAGGGGTGTGAACGCAGACCCCCCGGTGATTGATATAAGAGACCACTGATGTGTTGTCGGTGCGCACCAACACATGGTGACCTCTCAGGTCTGAGAGGAAATATTTCAATGCTCGATAGACTGCTAGCATCTCTAGGCAATTGATGTGCCATGTCAGTTGGCAACAACTCCACAGACCGCAGGCAGAGTGGCCACTTATGACCGCACCCCTATCGGTGAGGGACGCATCTGTCGCTAGCGTTACACGGTGACGAAGAGCTCCCAGCACCGGGCCCTGATTCAAGAACCAAGGTTTCTTCCACATGTCTAAGGCACGAAGGCATCGCCACGATTTCCCCTCGGGGAAAAGCCCTTGGACTTGAGCCACCACTATAGGGGTCTCATGTGCAGCAGGCCAAAAGGTATCACGTTGGACGCAGCTGCCATCAGCCCTAACAATCTCTGGAATTGTTTGACAGTGAGTGACTGGCCTTCTTTTACTCTCTCGACTGATGTGAGGATCGACTCGATCCGAGCAGGAGACAGACGTGCCTGCATCGTGGTCGAATTCCACACTACGCCTAGATAGGTGGTTCTCTGAACTGGAGAAAGTACACTCTTCTTGGCATTTAGTCTCAAACCCAGCTCCCCCATGTGTGCGAGAACAACACCTCGATGTCAAACCGCCATCTGCTCTGATTGAGCTAGGATCAACCAATCGTCAATATAATTTAGAATGCGGATGCCCTGCATACGGAGGGATACCAGAACCGCATCTACACATTTCGTGAATGTGTGGGGTGAGAGTTCAAGGCGGAAGGGAAGTACTCGATATTGATAAGCTTTGCCCCCGAAAGCGAACCTCAGAAACTTCCTGTGTTGTGGAAGAATGGAAATGTGGAAGTATGCGTCTTTGAGATCTATTGTGACAAACCAGTCCTCGGATCTGATTTGAGCTACAACCTGCTTGACAGTGAGCATTTTGAACTTCAGTGACATAACTGAGCGGTTCAGGTGACGTAAGTCTAAGATCGGACGCAACCCCCCATCCTTCTTTGGAACTATGAAATACCAGCTGTAAAATCCGGATTGCCTGTCTAGAGGAGGGACCACCTCGATGGGCTCCTTCCTTAATAGGGTATTCACTTCTTGTTCCATAACCAGAGCCTGCCGGGGGCCGACCACAGTCGGTGTAACCCCGTTAAACTTCGGTGGTGGATGACCGAACTGAATGCAATAGCCTTTTTCTATTGTACGCAGGACCCAATGAGATACATTTGGCAGTAGTTTCCACGCTGCTAAATAATCTACTAAGGGAATCAGTCTCTCGAGACTGACCTCTGGTTTAAGAGGCCCCCGAAGAGGCGGCGAGTAGCACTCGCTGGAGGCCCCGGCGTCCTGAAACTCTGGCAGGGTTGGCAGACCAACCTCCTGAGGGCACTGAGGTGAGGCGGGCACCGTATAATGAGGTGAACCGTGCTCTACCCCAGTAGGGGCTACCCTCTGGACCCTGGCGACAGGTTCTTTTCATCAAGGACTTCCGGGCCTCGATAACTGTTCTTAAATCAGGCTTTTTAGCTTTGGAAGTCCCCGACTCAGAGCGTCGCTGAGGCCCTCGGTCCCATCGTGGGGGAACACAAGCGGTGACACTCTGTTTTTGAACTTCCCGGTATGAGGTGCCATAGGTATGTGGCACCACGAGAGCGATGAGGGAGGAGATTCTGGAACGCCGCCGCCTGTTTGCGTGCCTCATAGAACCTGTCGACGACAGTGTTGACTGTGTCGCCAAACAGGCCCAAGGCTTGAAGCGGGGCGTCCAGGAGGCAGACCTTGTCTCTTTCTTTTATCTCTGACAGGGTTAGCCACAAATGCCTCTCCGCAGCCACTAAGGCTGCCATAGACCGCCCAATTGCGTGAGCGGTCTCTTTAGTGGCGCGGAGGGAGAGATCAGCGGTATTTCTAAGTTCTTCAATATCCTCAGACTTAATCCCCTCTCCCTCATCGATATCTCCCAGCAGGTTGGCCTGATAAGCTTGTAGGACTGCCATAGTATGAAGGCAAGCCCCAGCCTGACCTGCTGCCACATAACCTTTGCCCACTAGCGATGATGTAACACGAAGCGGCTTAGTGGGCAATGTTGGAGCCTTTAGAGACGATGCCGAGCCAGGCGACAGATAGCCCGCGAGCGTCTGTTCGACCTGTGGCATCGCTCTATAACCCCGTTCTCCCAGCCCCATCACGTTGCCATAGTATAGTGAATCGGGGCCAAAGAGGCGGGTCGAATATGGATGATTCCACGATCTCGATAACTCGTCATGAAGATCGGGAAAAAACGGAAGGCTCCGACGTGGAGGTGGTTGCCACGGCTGCAGAAAGCGTTCATCTAGCTTGCTTTTCTGTGGCTCAGTATGTTTTTCGGCAGGCCATTCGATTTTTTATTTATCTACTGCCCGTGTAACCACCTCCAGAAGCTCCTCATACTGGGGCGACAGGGGTGGCGAATCCCCAGCAACAGTCACGGTCTTCAGAGGTGAAGAGCTCATCCCTCACCCTGGGGGGAAGAAACCGACGAGTGTGCTTCCGAACCCAGGGTTTGGGCACCTGATCTGGCAGATGAGGAAGGAGATAAGGACTGGCCCGTCTCCATTCCCTCTGACAGATCCACCTGCGAACCCCACGAGTGCAGCAGCCGTTATGCCTCGGGGCCAGCACTGCGAGGAATGCTGGTAAAGGCTCCCTCCTCGAAGAGAGCCCTCCGGGATCGAAGCTTCCGCATTGGCAATCGCTCACAATGCGGACAGTCGGCCCCCTCGAGAGTTCCCAGGCAAGCCACGCACAGATTGTGTGTATCCCCACTCGTAATGTAGCGAGGGCAGGGAGGAACACACAATCTATAACGTGGCTTGAAATCACCCTTTATATGTTTGGTCTTTGCTTTGACTTTAGACATATTGAGCTGTTTTAGCGATCTTTTAATGGCTAAGGGACAGACAACAATAAATAGGACCAACGGGACAGACTTTGACATGCACACACAGAGCGCTTGCTGACAGAGCGAAGCTGAAGCCAGCTGCACGGCACATGCTTTTATAGCTTCCTGGTCGCTACGTCACCCCGCTCCGTGACGTCACACCCTTCCGTTGGACAGATTGTACACGATATTCAGAGTCGGTCTCGTCAGGGACGTTCCCCAAAGCGCTTCGACCCAGCTCGAGTTCCTGAAAAGGAACATAGTTTTCTTAAATATATGAATGCATGTGTTTCCTAAACACGACATGCAAAATATGTGCGCAAGGACTGGAATTGGGAACCGCTGGGCTACATCATGTCATTCACCAGTGAGAAAACTCAAAAAGTACTAAAATATCAGTAAGGAAGAACGGGTTGTTGATGTTTGTCTGCCATTCTGGCTCTGTCTGCACAGCGTGCGTGAACGCGCTGATGATGTATCCTGTCTGCGCGAGCAGGATGCGCAGAGGTATGCAGATACATATGTTGACAGGCAGGTAGGAAAGCCATTTAAAACGCTCGGACACAGCGTTTTAATTGGACGTACATTTCTTGGTCCTACGCCTTCCACAGAATATAAAAATACAGATAAAAACATTTAGACCACTTAACCTAATGATTACTATAGGACTGTGAAGAGACTTTCACCCAGAATAACAAAAAATGTTTCCGAAGACAATCCCCTATTGCACCTTTAAATAATTATACATTACCATTCAGAAGTTTGGCTCCAGTAAGATTTTTCTTATCAGTCTAGAATACTTTTATTAACAAAATGTTTAAAAGCACAGCATTTATTTGACATTTTAAGAAACGTTTTGTAACAATGTTTTAACTGTCACTTTTGAGTTATCTTTGTTCACATCGAAATATGTGACATTTTTGTCACTTTTGATGGCATTTTTGCCCTAAGCTAATGTCTGACTGTTTGGAATGGACCTGTCCTCTATATATAAGCTCTGTTCTGACAACATTCATCATCACTTTAGATTTCCCCCTATTGTTACAATCATGACATAGCAGTTATTTTACTGACCATTACAATGCAACTCATCTATCTTTCTGAGATGAGTTAAATACTGATCCAGGGTAGTAATAACTTTACATTGATATTTTTGGTGGTTTTGCTTAAAAAATAATAATAACATAAAATTGTAATCTAACAGTATTAGACATATTAGTGCCAAAATCACATGTGCGTGCGTGTTCTCCAGGAGGACCTCTCTCAGCCGTGTTATTCCGAGGACTTGGACGGCTCCTCTGGTGTTCTCTTCCCGTTTTATGACCCTGACACACACATGCTTTACATAGCTGGAAAAGTGAGTACATATAACCTAAACTACCAGATCAGCAAATAGTTTGTTACTGCTGTATTGATGATACAGGTTATTAATGGATAACACAATCCTCCCTTAATTTTTAGGGTGACGGAAATATCAGATATTATGAAATCAGCCCAGAGAAGCCATATGTGCACTATTTGACTGAATACCGGTCTCTTCTACCACAGAAGGGAATGGGTGAGTACTCTTTGTATAGTTTACATGTATACACACACAAAAACATAATTATAACAACATCCTAAATCTATTACTCAATTACAATGTTCCTTTGCACAAATCAGCATCTTTTTTTCACTTATCAGGTTTGGTCAGTAAAAGGTTTAAATACTTTAGATGTCAGAGAAGTACTGTACTATATTTTACCTTCAGGAGAAGACACACAGAGATATTTATACTAATTGTAATTGTTCAATAGAGAATGTTCAGCTTCATCTTTATTATGACATAATTAAGCTCATTTAAAATACTTGACTACAATTTTATCTGTAGTTTATTATTTGGTATTGCTTCAATCAGAACATTTCTTTGCATTCTCTTCCAGGTGTCATGCCAAAGAGAGGTCTTGATGTGTGTTCCTGTGAAATCTTCAGATTCTACAAGCTAGTGACAATCAAAAGTCTCATAGAACCTCTATCCATGATTGTTCCACGAAGGGTATATACACAATTCTGTTCACACACGCATTCAAATAGAAAGAAATATGACAAAAAGTAGAGCTAGTTCTCACTTTATATGCTATCTCTGTTGATGAGGATCCCTAGCAGCCTCACAGATGTTATCGTGTTCTGTTCTGTAGTCAGAGTCCTATCAAGAGGACATTTACCCCATGACAGCTGGGAACAAGCCTTCTGTGACAGCAGATGAGTGGATCGCTGGTCTTGACAAAGGTTAGAGTCTAATAAAAATAAAAGATTTTAATATTTATTTACTAGTTGTGTGTTTTGGGTCTCTAATGCTCACCAAGGCTTCATTTAATGGGTCAAAATAAAAACAGAAAAGTAATATTTTGAAATGTATACTAATCTAATATTTCATATTTGATATCTCCCTAATATTTTTGTGGAAACAATGATAAATCAGGATTCTTTGAAAAATAGGAAGTTCCAAAGAACATTTATTCGTGACAATATTTTATTGTCACTTTTAAATCAGCTGAATGCATCCTTAGTGATTTTTTTTAAAATGGTTGTTTGCTTACTGTGTGCATTATTGCAAATTTCACAGAAATAATAAAACACTTGCTCTGCAGGTCCTGTGATGATGTCTCTGAGGCCTGGAAGTAAACTGGAGTCATATGTGGACCCGGGCTCAGAAAAAGACCCAATAGGCTCGATGGAGGCACAGCATTCTTGTAGTCGGCCAGGACTATCACCACTGATTCAGGAACGGCTGGATGCCAAAGAAGGGAACACACGCAAACTATCCCCTCCTACCTCGCTTTTCCCATCCACAAATGAAAAGAGCAGCTCTACAACCTACGTCAGCAACGGACAACTAGATTCCACACACTGCTCGCCACCAAAAACAGAGAATGAGGTATGCTAATATAGCTTAGCAATGAACAGGTATCCCCCTTAGCACAAAAAAGTGTTCATACTTCCCTCTAATGTGCATTTATGTATCTGTTTCTGCATATAGCTACGACAAATGTTTTACAAGCAGCAGGAAGAGATCCGAAGGCTGAAGGAGCAGCTTAACCAGAAGGATGTGCGGATAAAACAGTTGGAATTGGAGATCAAAAATGTGAGAAACTCACAAGCCAATCTTTAAAAGAAAGTAATACAGCCCAGTGTCAAAAGCCTTGTCTGCTTCACTAACATTCATTCATAACATATGTTCTGCCTCATGAATTATGCTGTAAAGGTGCGGTCACATGTACAGAAGGTTAGTCATTTCTAGAGGAATCCTTGTGATCGGGAGTTTCATTTGATGGCAAAACAGTTGCCCTCAGAGTTTGTGTTCAAGTTAGTCACACAAATTTGAGCCACTGACCAAAAGCAAGTTGCTTGGATTGAAAGGAGCTTCATGCATCGCTACACTTGTGACAATGGACAGTAGACCTTTTTGCCCACGAAAATTTCACTAATGTGACCACACCTTAAGGAAACACATGGGCTACATTCACATTTCTAGTGTCTCTTTATGGAAAGTCATTCCTTGTATGCACGTTTTGTGCACATATATACTGTACAACCTTCTCTGAGATTTTTATTAGACTTTAGCACTATGCAAATGTTTGTTGTTTTTTAGCTTGTGATCAACATTTTTTTTTTTTTTTTACTATTTTAAAAATGGCCTAAATGAACATATGTGTGTTTTGTTTTATAAATTGGGTTATTTGAGATTTGGCTTGTATAGAATTGTAATGAATTTTTTTTTTTCAGATTATTTTCTATTTAAATCTCTGTGCAAATGGATGAGCAATGTGGGATAAAAGTTTGATAATTATGCAAATGGAAATTTTAAGAACATTTGAAAATGTGCATTGTAATATTATGTTTAAGATATTTAGTTTTCTGTGTGTTCAAATGCTTATAAAAGAGTTTACCAAATCCCAGCATGCACTGAAGTGGTAGCGTTGTGGGAACTGGCTGGGGTTCACACAATATCTGAGGAAAATCGGGTTTAGGTTCAGTTATTCAAGCATTATGGACCATCTACTGAGTGCAACGTGCTTGCTATGAACTGCCAAACTGGTCAAAATGCATGAAAGTACCACCTCATTTTTTTGGTTTACCGTGTTTAACTCAAAATTTTCACACACAAAAAAAGAAAAAAGCTTTTCACAAATTTGAACAAGCCATACTTTTTACAAATTATTTGAATAATGTTCTGTTTATATATGGATCTGTATATGCACACATCAGAATATATAATCGAATAAGAGCTGAAATATTTCAAGATATATACTAAATGTTGTCCAAACAACCTTGATTGCGGTCTTTTCTTTTTAAATCCTAAACTAAAATGAATACAATAATTTGGGATAAAAGCAGATAAAATAGCAAAATAAAGAGGCTTTTGGAGACTCAATAACGCATTCAAATAAATGATTACCACAACTACACTCGTATATGAACTAAATTAATATATAAACTAACAATGAACAAGACATTATTTATTCATCTTTGTTAATTTCAACATTTAATATATAAATGTTGTTAATATATATATATATATATATATATATACAGTATATATATATATATATTTTTTTTTTTTTAATCAAAATATATAACATTAAGTCAAGTCAAGTCACCTTTATCAATATAGCGCTTTAAACAAAAAAGATTGCGTCAAAGCAACTGAACAACATTAGGAAAACAGTTAACGTACTGTGAATACATTGCTGATAATAATAAATGCTGTTGTCACAGAAAAACATACAATGATTAAAAATTATAAAATGTAAAAGTAATGTTTCATGAATAAAATCAGATCAATGATCTTTATAAGAACCGACAAAACAATTTTATTACATGAAAGAGCATTTGGCTGCTGCCTTCTAGTTTAATCTTGAATGGGCCACTTTTTATTAATTCAGATATATATTCAGAATTTCATTTAAGATTGGTCAAGTATAATCGAAAGAATCCAGATTTAAGCCTGGATATGTTTTTTTTCAATTGTGCTTCATATACAAAAAGTTTCCATAAATGAGGAATATGTGGCCCTCAGATGCCTCTACCATTCTTTTTTCACAAATTGCAGGAATTTCACTGGATTGTATCTGCCTTTTTTTCCACTTTCCACTCATATTTATAATAAATTGTGACTGATATCCATTTCCAGGCAGTTTGGGAGATATTCATGCCTGCCTGACAAACACACACAGCTTTGACAACTGGTCAAAATGAGTTGAAAATAAATGCAATTTATTTAGTTCAGTAAATGCTGTTTAAATGCATGTTATTTCAATTGATATACCTTTAAACTGCTAATTCATCTTATTGTAATACTCAAATTCACAGACGTAAACACATTTCTTATAATGCCTATAGTATTATAGTATATCTAAGTATTACTAGAATCAGAGTATGAATTATATATACTGTTGAATGGGCAAATTAAAAGGTTATAGGGGTGAGAATCTAGAGGTGCATGTAAAGTTCATGTAAAAACACACTTTGTTGAACAGATCTCAACATTTTTATTGTTAAATTATTTCATATAATTTATTTACTCTGGCACCCTAAAGTGGGTCCTGGGCCCTTGGTGGAGAACGTGTAATTTGTAGCTTTGCCTGTGCTTATAAGAATACAGTTATCTTGCAGGTGTGTCCTCCATGATTCTTTACCACTATTATTATAGCCCACTGAAAAATGGCAATAGTAATAAGTCCTAATCAAACCATATAAACAATTTACATTACATACATTTCTTGCTGGATGTTAAAAAATTCAACAGGACAAGTATGTGGACAGCAGTGGGACTGTATTGTGACCTGTAGGATGTTTGTTCTACATGATCCCTGCACACACAACTTCACATTCCTGTCCAAACACTGACAGTTACCAAAAGATATGGTGCCCTCATGTTGCTGTGAGAGGAAACACAACCACATCTCATCAGTTACAGAAAGTGAAGGTAATTTTGAATTCATTTGTCTTTAAACCTACTTTGAACAATAATAAACCAAAAACTAAATCATAATTTCAATTAAAGTTTTCACAACTGTTTTCATTTAACTGATAAAGCCTTTAATAGCCATTTAATAATAGGTTTCTTTTGTGGAAATTACCCCACCTATTACAAAAGACCATTATACATATAATGAATGTTATCTTTTTCTTCTGGGCAAAAAAACACTGTCTTCTCAAAACCTGAAATATTCGATAGGCATTCAGGTTCGGTTTCAAAACTAATCAAAGCCGCAATTAGACCCAAGCTCCATTAGATTTTACAAACAATTTTTAGAAAAAATACCAATTTTAAAGTGCTTAATCAAAATATTTTTCAGCTTTTCAGTTATTTGCATTATTGTTGAAACTACAATATGCTAAAATCACATGACACATGTACAAATTATGACAGGATCATGTTGAACTATAGGAGTTCATTAGAAATTGTTAACATTTGAGCAGTTCCTTCTTTTGCACACTAAACACTATATTTACCATCTTAGTCTTGATTGGATTTGATTAAACATTAAGACAGATTTACCGACATGCATTTTCTGAGAACGCTTGTGATTTGTATTTAAAGAAAGAGTCTTTGATATTTATGAATATAGAAGTTGGTCACTGCATTTTGATTATAAATGAGCTCTTCAAGACCTAGTATACACACACACACACACTATATATATATATATATATATATATATATATATATATGAAATAAGTCATATATTTATACATTTAAACCAATGAAGAATTAACTTGAATGATGATCTCTTCTGACTTCATTGTTTTGATTGTATTCAAGAAAATACTAAAATGAAAATAGAAAATAAGGCACTTCAACATAAAAAAGCAACTGAACTGTGCATCTGATGAAAAAGATCAGATTTAGTTTTATTGTATCAGGCATTGAGTGTCTCTAGACAGACTCGGGCCTCTTAAACTCTCACTGTCAGCCTTCAAATAAATGATAAGACAAAAGGACAGAGAAATAGGAGAGAGAGCAAAGCACAAAATGTTATTTTATTTACAAAGTTTTTGTCTTACAGAAAGTAAAAATGTAGCTACAACCTTGATTTGTGCCACAGGCTGCCACACTAAAATTATGGCCCGCTTGTCACACAGTTGCTATAGCAATCTTATTGGGAAATTTGGAACAAAAACTAAAGGGGGAGGAAATGTCAACAAAAAAAGAAAAGAAAAAAAAAAAAGTAGAGAGAGAGAGAAAAAAACACTTTCAACAAAATATTAAAAGCACAGACCCAAAACTAAATACCAGTCCCCAAAGTCCCCAGAGGTTTTGAAACACAAACGGGCAGGGGATTGACAGTGGACTTGTGGAATGCTGAGTAAGCCACCGATCCAGAAGGCTTTCATTCAGCTTGTAGGCTCCATATGAACAGCTCCACCCGTCCGGTACAGTCTTGCCCCCACAGGGAGCTCAGCGCTTGGGTAGAGAGGGAGTTGTGGAGGGGTAGAAAGGTTGACGGGATAGCCAAGTTGTTGAAAAGGAAGGAGAGGGTAGAGTTGGTAACAGAGTTGTTCATTGGCTCTTAATCGTCCTCCTCATCATCGTCGTCATCATCTTCATCGTCTGCTTCTCGTTTTCTCTTCTCACCCTTGCCTCCTTGCTCTTCTTCTGAGTGAGATAAAACAATTAATTCATAATCACTCACACACCAAAAGAAGCAAACCAAGTCATGAAATCAAAAATATGTGCTCAATCCAATACAACTCACCTTCATCATCATCATCATCGTCATCATCTTCGTCATCCTCTACTTCTCCATCCTGACCAAAGTCTTCCTCCTGAAACCAACAAGCCCATGTAATTAAATCAGCTGTTCTGTTATGTTTCCGTAAGCAATGCATACAATTTAACTTGTACCTCATCCTCTCCACTCCCATCCTCATCATCCTCCTCCCCTTCAACCTCATCTTCATCATCGTCATCATCTTCCTCTTCGTCAAACTCCTCCTCCTCTCCATCTTCATCCTCCTCTTCTTCTCCTTCTGTATTTAAAGTGATATTAGTGAACATTGCTAAGTTAACAAAAAAAAAAAAAAAAAAAAAACCTTGCCAAACCCACCCTCATCATCATCGTCATCGACCCCATCTCCATCAGCTTCTCCGTCAGAGTCTGACGCCTCGTGGTCATCCATATCGTAGCCGTCTAGATATGTGAGTTGTGGAAGGAGATTGAAGACACTTTCCCGGTAGTCATTCAAGTTTGTGACTTCGCAATTGAAAAGGTCAAGACTTTTCAAATGGTCAAGTTTTTTCTGCCAATGTGAACAGATGAATACCATAACTGTACAATTCCATTTTGTGTTATACTGTCAGCAAAGCTAAAACAATTCTTTGCACACCTGAGGTAAGATATCTTAAATATTTTCTTTTAAATATCACTGCAGGAGAAAGTTAGTCTTACAGGTTTGGAATACCATGAGGGTCATTTTAATTTTGGGTTAACCGCTGCTTTAACCCTGACGTATAAAGTAATTATACGTAATATATATATATTAGTTTTTTAATGAAAAAAAAAAAAAGTAAACATCACAGTTGCTTTTATGGCTAATATAGTATGATACAGAGAACATGAAGCTCATACTCCAATAAACACCTCTTTTTATTTGGAGGCCTAACCTGCACAAAAATATGCAATTCGGGGCATTTGCCAATATTTATATGACCAAAAGGTAGATGAACTAACAGCTTGTACTGTAAATCAATGAGATCTTTATAACGGTCTAGCAGACTAATTACAGTAAAAACTGATATTTATATGCATTATATATTTCCCAATAATGTCTTCATAAAATTATATTTAAATGCTTTGTTTTATGCTTAGTGCAATAAAATGTATAAATAAATGTTTGTATAGTATTTAACTCTCCAGTTTCAACATAATCCTTCAAAAAAAAAAAAATCATGTATGGATAATCAAGTAAACCCAAGCTGCAATTTTAATAAGAACATAACATTTATTTTTATACTTATACATACACACAACCAGTCAACATTATAAGATCAGAACGATTTGTAAAGTTTTTACAGGAGTTTCTTATGCTCATTCAAGGCTGCATTTATTTGACCATAAATTCTTGAAAATTTGAATATTGAGAAATATCATGATGTAATATAACGTTTTTCTATTTTAATATACATTAAAATCTGATTTATTCCTGTGATGCAAAGAAGATTTTTCAGCATGATTACTCCAGTCTTCAGTATCAAGTTTGGGGTCAGTACATTTTTTTTTTCATTTTGCAAGATTACGGTTTTGTTTCTGTATTTTTGATCAAATAAATGCAGCCTTAATGAGCATAAGAGTCTTTAATAACATTACAAGTCTTACTGATCTCAAACTTTTGACCTGTAGTGTATATATTAAAGATTTGATGCACAAAAGACGCTAAAAGCTTTTTCAGCATAATTTTGATCACATTGATAACTAGGCTTTACAGGGTTAAGCTGTAAACTTGTAAGCGTGTAAAACTACATGCAAATTCATAAGACAGGAAGTCTGTACAAACCAAGGGTTCCAATGTGCTGATGTCTTTCAGTTTGTTGCCACTTAGGTTTAGATGTGTGAGATTGGGGAGTTTTTCAGCTAAAACATCAAGGCCACCAGAGATTCTGTTGTCACTGAGTTCCAACTGAAAATGAACATGCACACATATCAGAACACAACGAAGATAATTTCACATTCTTAACAGAGACATGTAAATAGACTGATTACCTTTTTAAGTTTTCCGAGTTTAGGGAGGTTGGCGACTGAGAGTAGACCAACATTTATCAAACTTAGAAACTCAAGATTAACAAATTCTGCTGTGAGGCCTTCGATTTTCCCTTCATTTGATCTGCAGTTGTCAAGGACGAGTTCTCGTACCTATAACCAACCAACATAAGAGAAAATATAAATACTAGAAGTAATGTGTTAACAATAAGGTATAACATCAACAATATGGAATCAAAAGAGCAACTCAAATTTTAGCAGCCAGTGGGTGGACACGTTGGCCAACATGGCCATGCTCAATGGAGGCGACAAACTATGCTGGTTTAAAAAAAAAAAAAAAAAAAAAAAAAAAAAGTTTCTCAACTGGGGAAAAACACAAGGCGGATTCCCTTGCAAATACGCTTGTTTTTTAAATGTTTGGGTGATTTCAATGTTTTTAAGTTGCCATGCACACTCGATGAGTGTTTAGTCAAAAAACTAATCTGAAAACCACTGAATAATGATTGCTAAGCGGTTGTTGCTGCTGCTGCTGTTGTTGTATGGCCCTATGGCTCAGACTGTCGCAGCGAGTCGCCAATGAGAAAACGGCAGATTACACGCCGACAGCCAGACAACATGGACATATCCGAAAGACACCACGGTCTTTTGTGACATTTTGTGTGACAAACTGCAAATGGAGGGTATTTATGAGCTTGTGTAGAATGGAAGGGATGTGTCGATGGCGTATTCCTGCTGCGAAAGGCGAAGACAGAGCGGAAATTAGTGAGACAAAAATGGAGAGTTTCTTTCTCTCATGACAACATGGCGCCTCCTCATATAGACTACATTGGCAGAAAAACGCTACACGTTAACCAAAACTCAACGCTGTGTTTGAAAACCTGATTCTGTGCTGTTATTCGTGTCACAGGATATTATTTCACGCGACCTTTACTTGATTTTAAAACGGAACTTAAACATTTCCGCTGGATTGCCCAACCAAACTAGCACATGTAACGTTAGCTTCTATTTACTCAGTCTCTTGTTCCGTCTTTGCACACGTTAAGATTCATAATGTATCTTAAAAACGTTTGAAAATCACCAGAGCGAGTATTTATTGAGTATACGCGTCAGTTTAATCGGTAGTGGCGCGTGGGGAGTAATGGCGGGAATCAGCGCCTCGCAGCAGCGATTAACAATAATTCAGCACGATTTTGTTAACGAATAACTTAAATGTGTTAAATACTATATGGTTTAAGATTACTTTTAAGAATATCTTTTGGCAAACTTAAAAAAAATCTTAGTTCATTCATATAAATTAATCGCTAAGCCTTTGTGTCCTTTATAATGAAATTAATAATTCGACTGTATGTTCGTCAAATTATATATTTACTTTATTTTTTGAACTGGGGGGCTAATTGTTATTATACCAGAACATCGTAGGAATGGAGGAGCCGTCTTTTATAGTGACAGACCAAAATGTGACCGTATTTAAGGAAATGTGTTAGTGTATGGCCATCTTCAAAGTATAGCTGGTTTATTACTTTGGCTTTTAAGTGTCTGTAATAAAGGGCGCCTCATGTTAGCAACAAACATGGCCACCACGGTGAAATAAATCACCCCATCCATATCCTACCACACCGATGTTAAAATAAGCTAATATTAAGCATAAAAGCATGCCAGATCACGAATACACACATCCAGCATGGGGGCTTAAAATGCTTGCAATAATGCCTTGAGCTTTCCAAACTAACTAACGTTACTCAGTACGTGTTACACAGTCTGGATCATTTCATATCAAAACAGACGAATGAACATTAATGGTTTGAATATACACGCAGCACTTTCTCGTCTAACTCTGTACCAGGGGTATTACACCCATGTGCTTACCATTAAAGTACACACAGGTCAGTGGAAGTAGAAAGTAGCACAGCTAGCATGGCTGAACACAAAACTAAAGGTTTGGCTCAAAATTACTTACATCAGATGGTGTCCTGTTCCTCAGCTCCAAATGAATCCTCTTTTTCATGTCCATATCGCCCCTCAAAAGTTGGACTCTTCCCTCTTGGGTTCTGGAGGAATTTCTGTTCAGCCCAAAAGGTAGAAAGATGCCTTAATGGAGGGAGAATATGGGACTGTATAATGATCTGAGCCCAGCGCCAAGTTACTCTGGGAGAGCAGAAACCATGGAGGGAAACGGCACTGAAACGAATATATACTCAATAGCGCCTTCTCCGGCCAACGACGCCCACTGCAGTCATACAAACAAGCTCGAACAGTGCTGCATTACAGTATGTGACATCAAAAGTTTGAATGTTGTAATTCAAGTACAATTTGTTGGAAATGTGCCATATATGTTTAATTCTATGTAACTTATTGTTTACATAATCAGTAAATAATGTGTATTATGGCTTTTAACATTCATGCATCATCTGGGGAACACAAATCCTTGTTTTTCTGTCTGGGTTAAAATGGCCTCGTCATTATTTGATGGTGTATTTCCAATAAAACGTGTTAATTTCAACATCATTGTATTTTCTTACATCAAGTAACAAGTTATTCTAGCTTAGCATACATGTTATTTATGCAAATGATATGTTTAAAAATAGACAGCAGGATATTCCTTGTACTCTAAGGCCTGGTTTCACAGACATGGCTTAGACTAAGCCAAGACTAGGCAATTTATTTAAATGTAGGACATTTAAGTAATTTTTATTAATGTGCCTTAGGAAAAAAAAAAAACATTACTTGTCTGCATTTTGAGACAAAACAGAGGCACTGATATATTTTAAGATTAGTCAATGCAAGTTTCTTTCAGTTAATCAACTCTTGACTTACACTTTAGTCTGGGACTAGGCTTAAGCCTAGTAAATGTTTCACTAAATAAATTGCATATTAAGTTTTTTTCCCCCCCATATATTTATTTTCCCAAATTGATTGTTCTCTTCACATCCATTGTATTATTATCTAAAATATATATTATATGGTATGTTTTATTTTAATAAGACATTACCCTACTCTGACTTTTTTATAGTGAATATACATTAATGGACATATATTTATTTTATTAGGTTATTGCTTAATCTTAGACCTTTTCAACGATATATAGTTTGTCAAGATTAGATTCGATTTAATTGTAATATAGTGAAGTAAATGTAGGCGTCCCACAGAGGGGACGGGTGACAGTTAACAGGTTTTAACCTGTGTTAATGTTAGAAACATTGTGTGCTATTCAACAAGTTCCCAGAAGAGGGCATCATTTTGTTTCTTGTTTCTACATTGTCAGGTCTCTCTCATCCTGCAATATTTAAGACAAAAATTAAATGAAACTAAGGGGTAATAACTTACAAAACTTAGTATTAACTTAAACAAACTAAAAATAATTAAAACAAACTAGCAATAAGAGCTATAAGCATATTGATGCAGCAAGAACCAAGGGGCCACAGAGTCAACTGCAACTATAAATGTGTTACACTTTACATTTCTTTAATATTTCAAGAGAAATCATTTAGAAAATATTCTCTCAAGGCTCACCTACAACAATAAACTCAAACTTCCCAGATTTGATGGTAAATAACACAAAAGTACAGCAATTGCACCTATGAGAACCCTCTACCTATAACTAACACTGTATGCCGACATGGTAATTGTGAAGTCATCTCATTTCTATCTTAGTCCAATAATTGCACAGTTGCACACTGGCCAAAGAATATGAGGCAAACTGTACATGATGCATATGGTGCAAAACACTAGGCTATTCTCTCATGATATTCCATGTGCTCCAGGATAACAACAACTTAAAATAAACTGCAAACATTTTATTTATTTATTTGTATAACAGGGAAGAGTCAAACAGCTTCCATGGTCTCTCTGACTATGGACATGAACTTCATCCTACAAAGAACTGGAGACTTGTCTTCATGAAGAATAATGCAATATCCCACACATGCTTCAACTGTTCCGTAGGCATCTCAGTATTAAAATCCTGCTCAGCATTGCTGTTATTTTGTAACAGTGGTGGAGGTTAATCAAATTATAGCACTGGGAGAGAGAAAACTGAGCATTTCATTTTAATGAAATGCCTGCTGTGGGAAAGTAATCTGTTGTGTAAAGTGTAACAAATGTACAAATAAATGTTTAATTATTTTTTATCTAGGATACATTTTGAATGTCTAATATTTAATTAATTGACTTCAGAGCTGTTCAAGGGTGTTGATGGCGGGAAAGCAGACCTCAATATGTTTTGACACGATTGTGAACGCCCAGAAAGTGAACATTAGAGATAAAATGGTTATGTATGAGTGGCCAGAGAGGGCAGGCCCTTTGCAGCCCTTTCGAGTATTCACATAACATGGAAATACTGAATGCAGAAACACCTTTAATGTCAGTATAATTTTTTTTCCTTACTTTGAAAAGGGATAGTTTATTGTGGCTGGGAAAGTTTTTAACTGTGGTGTCTTCAAACTACAAAAGACTAACAATTAAAGAGACTCTCTAAAAGTCTCTGTGTAAGGATTCATTCATTTGTGAATAGACCATATGGGTACCTGTTTATTTATTTTATTTTTGAATAAAATATATTTATTATGATGTTATTCTTTATCTTGGCCAACCTACAGTAGATTCATTTAAATCCAATGTTAATCTCTATTAGTTTATATGTAGATTTATTTATTTATTTATTTATTAACTGATGATTTAGCTACATGTTTGTTTATGGCCCTTGACCAGGTTAGGAATTGCGGTCATCTCTCATGACGACAGATAAACATTCACATAAATGCACAGGCTGTCAGAGCCATGACCTCCTTTTTTACTTTCTTCTGTGAGTACTGTGCCAAGTTCTCCACCTTTGCAAATAAGATAAGAGCACAACTGCAAGAACTCTCCCAGCACTACGGTAATGTTTAACCAGATAATTATTCTCTTAGCAGAAGGAAAAGTAAATGCCCTGTCATTTCAATACTTCATATTCATGTGACAGGACAACAAAATGGAAGAGACACTGGAGAAAGAGATCCCGCCATCTGAAGTAAAAGATTCTGATGAAGGTATGACTTTTGATTTAAAATGATTTTTTTTCATTATGAATTTATTCATTGTTTATCCATCAGTGGCTGTTTAGATTTATTATTATTATTATTATTATTATTGTATGAAAAGGTTCAGATGAAACATTTTATCAGATGAAAAACTGAAAACAAAAAAGTAGTTCTTTAATTTGACTACAATTTGCCCTGAATTATATAAAATTATATTTATGTAAATTTTTTAATTAGCAACAACTAGATATTTGAAAGATCTTGCAACAGTGCTGAGGTTGGAATCCAGCTAACAGGGAACATTCTCAGAAGTTTAACATTGTGGTAAGGTAAAGTTCTCTCAGTACATTTGTACAAAAACCTTATTTATACAGTACTCATGGAATGATTATATATATATAATCGCATTTAGTTGGACACTCGACTAATGTTTTTAAATGTTAATACTAAATAGCATAAAAAATTTACAGACCAATAATGATTGCAAAATTATAAAATGGAATGTTCCCTAAATGTTAGCATATAGCTAAGAAAAATAAAAGAATTTTCATTTTGAATGTTCTGAGAACCTCAATAAAGAATGATTTTTATAACATAATGAGAACATTAGAAAAAAGTTCTTAGAATTCATTTTTGTTAGCTGGAAACAACCATAACTGACGTGATTCTTATCTATGTCAACGCATCTACATTTCTTTTGAAACATGCACTGAGGACCTTTTCATTCACTCATGAATGGTTGGTTTTACCTTAGCTAATGTTACAAGATAAACTGCAATACCTCCAGCAGGCAAAGCAGCAAAGGAGTGAGTGATTTGTTTGTGTGGTAGGTGGAATTCGGCTGCGACTGAGAGACAGAGACCTGTTGAAGAAACGAAAGGCTGAGGCAGAGGAAAAGGCAACCAACCAGTGGGTTTATGGGTAAAGCTAGTGTTGAATTAGGCCAATAAAAGCACTGTGGAAAAGGCCTAGCACTTATTTATTTTTCAAATATGACACTGTGATATTATGATGCAAATGCACAAATTTGGAAAAGTCATTCAAATAATGTAGATTAATATTGAACACAGGGCACAAAGCCTTAAGAGAGTGAAAAAGATGACCAGTGGTTCCCCAGGAAGGAAAGGTCGACCAAGAAAAGAACCGGCTGTAGTTATTCCAGAAGATCTCGGTCTGGCTCAGGAAACAGATCCTACTCCTGTCACACTTCCTGTCCCAGAACCTGTGTTACCCACAATAGCAGAGACAGTGCCTTTAGTACCAGCTGAGCCACAACCAGAGCCGGCGCCAGTGGAAACAATTAGTGAAAAACCTCTGGAGTTTCTGATTGAGGATCTGGGGCCTGATGAGGAGGAAGACATGCCTCAAAAAAGCCTTATCATTGATACAGGTATTTGTAGAAATGCCCCTTTTGTTTTCAACAGGGATCTTCATTCATTAATAGGGGGCTCATTTATAAAAGTATTGTATTTATTTATTTGTCACAACAAATATGAATAAAACTGAATAATGTCCTTTGGTTTTAGGTGATGACGAGCAGCCCAGGACTGACCTGAACAGTCAAGTCTCAGTGCCAGTGTATCCGCCAGCATCTGCTCCTTCTCAACCAGAGAGTCTATCTGAGAATTTAATCATCTGAGTGTCTCCTTTCTACAGAAAACTGAATTTGATCTAATTTACCATTTCAAAGGATTTCTAAACCTAAACAATAAATGTATATTTATTGAAATTATTCATGTCTCCATGTATATATGCCTCCACTTATCGGTAATGTCAAAGAAAAAAAAGGAAGGGAAAAAACATTCTATACATATTGTTAATAAAATAAAAATCTGAAATTGTTATAGTACTTTTATGTTAAAACAACTAGATCTTTGCCTTAAAACGATATTACGAATAATCTTTGTTGTTTGTACAACTATTTTAAAATAAATTGGTTTTATATTTTGTCTTTGTCTAGTCATTTTGTCACGCTCCTATGGGAACACATTTTATTTAGCTAAAGCTGAACTATTGACAGCTATGGATACTGCAGTCTAAATTCAAAATAGAGGAAAAAATTCAAGAGTCGTTTTTTTTCTCCTCAGACTCGATGCTCACAGCGGGTTGCCAGATTGAGGACAGGAACCAGTGCAATTAAGGAAAGAAACAAGCCTTACACGCCGCAGTGCTGGGTAGATTACTTACTGGGTAGTCTGTAACTGATTACATGATGAAAATTGTAGTTAGTAACGGAATCTAGGTTACTCATTTTAGGTAAAGTATTCTGACTACTTTTTAGATTACATTACCTAATTTTAATTTAAAATAACCATTAAACATATTGGTAAAAAAAAAGCAAAGATCAAGAAAAAAAAAATATATATATATATTAACGTCATGAAATGTATTAAGATTTTCGTTGATGTAAAACATAAAAATTTATATAATTGAAAAAGAAAATTTAATTAAACACTTGAACTCTAAAAATTTAATTATTTTTATTTATTTACCTGCATGCTAATATGACAATTAAACAATACCAGTGAATGTGTTGTTAAAGTATTAAGATCTTAACTAAACTATTTTATTTTAAGGATTTATTTTTTTGGATGACAAAAACATTTGGGAATCATTGCATCAAATTATAAACAACTTAGACAAAGTTAATTTTTTGACTTCCATGGCTGCAATACACAGTTTTTTTTTTCTACCAACTGGCCACCCATGGTGTCAAAATAATCCTGGTTAAACTGGCAGTGGGTCAAGTCACACAGACCAAAACAAAACCAGACCAGGCTTTGACACAGAACAGACATTTCAAAGTACAATAAATGGCTGCAGCATTGTTTTGTTGAGGAACATGTATGTGAGCTTAGCATCTTAACTAAATACAGTATCAGCAAACATATCATGTTACTTTATGCTTTAGTAATGCCCAAAAAATATATGACACCTTTAATAAACCCAGCAGTTCACTGAACACATTTAACAAATTAAAATGTAATAAATAATCATACACAAACTATGCGATTAAACAAACAAACAAAACAAGTAATTGTTGGAACTAAGAAATTCTAGCAATACAGTTGCTTGCTAAGAATAGTATGTTAACATTTAGATCTTCGCTGTGAACCATAAAAATATCTTAATGTTCTTAAAGGCTAAAAATGATCTTTTTAGACTAAATTTAGTTAATCATTAATCAGTAACACAAATTAAGGCACAGTTCACCCAAAAATGAAAATGACGTCACTGACTTTTTCTTCTGTGGAACACAAAAACCGATATTCAGGAGAATGATGGTAACCAAACAATTTTGGTGACCACTAACTTCAACTGTATGGACAATGAGAAAAATATTTTATGGACATTTCTCTCAAAAAGTGTTCCATAGAAAAATCAAGTCTTATGTGTTTGGAATGATATGAGGGTGAGTAGATGTTTACAGAATGTACATTTTATGGTGAATTCTCTCTCAGTATCTGTTATTGAAAATGCAGGAATTTGAGAGAAACCTCAGACAACATTTGAGATTTCTTAACTCTGCACAGGTTTGACTCTCACAACCTCAGCAAAACCATCGCCAAACCAGCAGGTGATGTCAGCTGTATCCAGGGTGAAGAAGAACAGGCGGTCTTGACACCGCGTGCGACGATATACTGATCTAGGGTCAGCTGAAAGAATGCCTTTGATGGCTGCCACTGCTTCCTCTGGTCCTTTCAAGAACTGGAACCTTGGTCTTGTACTGTCTATGAATCAAACATCAATTAGAAGTATTACAACTGTCTTCATTTAAAAAAAAACAAAAAACCTTAGGCATTAGAAAATCAAATACCTGTACTGTCGCAGGGAACAAACTCTTTGAGCTCTTTCTCAGCATTGGCAGTAAACCGCACGTCTAGGTTACTGACAGGAGGTGTCCTGACCCAGGCAGCGATAGTACTGTAGTCCTCAGATCCAAATTTAAGACTGGATGAACTTAAACGGTCGGTTGACAGTGAAGTGCATTCAGGAGAATCTGATTGTTTGTCTTCTAGACTTTCAGTGAAAAGCTGCTGTTGTTTGACATAGTTTTTAACCTCTGCTAACACGTCAGTCACATCACTGGATCCAGACCTTTGTGACTGAGAGAAATCTGAAGGTCCAGCTGCACAATCTCTGAGCTCTGAGGAGGATTCGGATGATGTCCCTGAGATGTCTGGTTCTTCATCTAGATCCATCACTTGGGGCATCGGAGAGTCTGTGGATGGTGATGTTTGTCTATATTCACTGTTGGTATCATCTCTTCTTGTTTTTGGAGAATCGTAGTCTGGAATATATGGCTTGATGTCTAGCACAGGTGTTCCAGCAATAATATCAACACCTGACAAGTGAAGTGTATCCCCTTGAAAATCAAATGATAAAGGATTACTATATTGCTATATTCAGCATATTAAAGGGTCTTTCTAATCAAAGCTTCCCTCAAAATGATTTTACGATGGTAAAGAGCACATTTTCATATGGTAAACGATCATACTGATTATGACAAACTTGATGTTATACTAGTTGCCCTGTTAAGGTGTTTGAGACTGAGGCGAGTAAATTAAAGGGATAGTTCACCCAAAAATTTAAAAACAAAAGTAGTCATCAATTCTTCACCCTCATGTTGTTCCTAACCTGCAAGACCTTCGTTTATAGCACCATCTTGGAGAGTATCACACAGGTAAATAAGGCATGCTGTTTGGTGTCAGAAGCCCCATAAGCAGAAACACTGTTTACATTGTTTGGGCTTTGATCTGAACAAACTACATATCCATTACATACATTGTTCGTTGTTTGAGTATGTGATACTCTCGCGTATGTGACACAGAGGAGATGAATTGTTGAATAAAGTCATTTTTTTGTTTGTTTTCCTTGTGCACAAAAAGCATTCTCGTAGCTTCGTAGAATTACGGCTGAACCACTGATGTCACATGGATTATTTTAACGATCTCCTTGCTACGTTTCTGAGCCTTGATCGTGTAAGAATCCTTGCTGTCTATGGTGAGTCAGAGAGGTCTTGGAATGCATCAAACATATATTAATTAGTGTTTCCGTAGATGAACGGAGGTCTTATGGGTTTGGAACGATGTGAGGGTGAGTAATTAATGACAGCATTTTAATTTTAGGGTGAACTATTCCTTTAAAGTTAAAGAGATATATTTAATATAAATTGCTTACAAAATGACTATAAAAATAAAAGCTTGTTTACAATATTTAGAAGTACTGTAGTAATATATAAATGTTGTTAAAATTACACTGCAAACATCACAGCATAATCATCTAGTAGAGCGGTGGTTCTCAACCTTTTTGACTCCGAGGCCCCCTACTGTCCACAACGATATTCAAAAACCCCATGACTTTTCCAGCTGTTAGTGATTTACTAAATAAAGATAAAGTTTAACAACTTCTTTTTTTAAATGTTTTTTTTTTTCCTTTTTGCTTCCACATGATAATATCTAAGCATAACTGAAATGTGTCGTCATTCTAAAAGTTGAGTTTTTAATTATTATTACGCTTTTAAAATTAGGCTATCTTTGCTCATATATTCAGGTTTGTCAACAAACTGGGAGCCCTGATTCTTCAAAGAAATAAACACAATTGTTGAATTAATTAAAATAATAGCTTTACATTTAGTTATTTTAAGTTTTCTGAAACCCACTGATGGGTACGGGCCTCCTGGTTGAGAACCGTGGTCCGAGAGGTCACTCAGTCTTGTAAGTATGTGGTACCTGTGATTCCCTCTAGCTTAGCCAAGGTCAGTCCCAAAGCATTAGGCCTGTGGGGGCTACGGGTGGAGTACACCCCCACCCTCTGGCCATTCAGACGGGGTGGCTTTACTTTGGCTTTGTAGCTCATTTGCCCATTCTTATGGAAGAGGAAAATGATCCTGAAGATGTGAAAGATAAAGAAAAAAAAAGAGTTCACTTCGCATAAATAAACAAGAAACTTTCAATTGTAATTAATTAGGCCAGCTCATTCATCAGACCTGTCTAGAAACATTACCATGTATACTTTAAATGTACTTCTTGTAATGGCTAAACCCACACTTATTTGATTTAGCATGATCAAAAGTACCAAATTCTAAACTGATATTTATCTCAATTAAACAAGTCTTGTTTTCTAGGACTTCTGAACATTATGCTTTTCTACTAGGGGTTTTGAATTGTACAAGATATTTTTCATGGTATGGCAACTTAGAAAATATCATGGTTTGAAAGTAAACAACATTAATATAGTTCTAAGAACTAGTAAAATAAAAGACAATGTTTTTGGAATGAACATTATAAATGCAACTCAAAAAAACAAAAACCTTTTTTAAATTATCGTATGTGTAAGAATGTATAAGTTTCCCTTTAAAAAAACAAACAAACAAAAAAACCCGTACATAACTTTCAAATTATTTTATTATGTTATTATTTTGTTTCTGAGACCAAATTATTATATCAGCATGTATTTCTTTAGATCTGTATGTGGTGAATGTTGTCAAATCTGACGGGGGAAGTCAAGGAAGAAAGGAGATGTTCACACACAAACAAGTTTCTCCATCCATTTGCTACATACCAGATATGGGAGTATTGTTCCAGGCCAACCAAAGAATGCTCAGGGTTATTGAAGACTGAGGGTTCAATCTTTAAGCTGGCCCGAGAAGAACTGCATATGGTGGGTTGTCGTGGAGTGCCATTTTTGACTGCGAAACATGAGCTGATGTATCCGATCGGTACAGTCTGAATACGACCTGAGACCATAAAAACAGACAAATACAGTTTATTTGACATGCTGTGACTACGAAGTCCTAGTTAGACTATTTAACATGGCAACAATAACATCTGGACCCATAGAGGGGCTCTTTCTTCACTGACAGCCATATAGTTTATACATTCAAAGAGTTTACTCAAATGATGACAAGGTTTTAAAATAACCTAAATATGATCTACTAAAGTAGACTGCAGAATAAAAAGTGAGAGTGGGTCAATGTGTGGTATTAAATGTATTTTACCTTTCTCTAATAATTGATTGATTTCAGCAGTGCTTTGAATTGGGCTTCTGCTCACTGATTGTAATCTGTCTTCGTGTTTACAGTCTGTCAGCATGGACTGAAGTGATGACATCTGCTTCTTATGTGCTCGAATGGCACCATCCATCTGCTGTCTGTGTTTGATCAACAAACCAATCAATGAAGAGGAAACTTCTTTTCAGCATAATCAGAACTCATATACCGCAAACATAATGATTTGAACCTACCTGAGATTTTTTATCTCTCTTCTCATTACTGACGCCTGCTGTGTGAGTTTCCTGACTTGTTCAGCACAACCACATACTGGAGGCGACATTTTAGTGATAGCTGAAAACCTTTTATACTTTAGAAAATATTTTATGCTATGGTAAACTGGTTTGTTTGTTCCAGCAGCTGCTCTGCGCCAGTACGAGCACGTGTTTTGTTTTTGGGAGGAACACGTTGGACAACCAACTACTTTCGCAGAATATCACTTCTTCTTTAGGTTACTGGAAAATATAGTGACATACCGCCACCCACAGTTTACCGTGCAAACAGCACAGCCATATATTATAAAATAAATAACATAAATAATAATAATAATACTTTCACACATATTTATTTTTTTTAAAAAAATGTTTGAGCAATATAGATTTACTTTAAATAATGATTAAGTTGTGCTTTGTAAGATGCAAGAAAAATAATTTAGTACTTCACAAAATGTCTACCTCTGCTTCTCGTAGGAACTGCGTTTGGGACTATCATAACTGAACATGGTTATTAAACAGAATTAAACAGTAAATTCCACAGTTTTTATTCAGGTCATCATTGTGTAAGTACAGTATAAATAAAATAAATATAAAAATGTTTAAATGTTTTTGTAATAAATTATTTTTCATGAAAACATGACGTCTGCTTATTACTGTGTGATTATTAGTTTTTAAATATAGACTACTGTTTAGGGAACTACAAGCAGTACAACCTGCAAATGAACTCTAAGATGTTCTCTACATTTGTTCAGAAAGTAAATACAATCACATAAATTATGCTACCCAAAAAGCCCAACGTTGCAATATTACAACATTTCCCTAAAAACATATTTACAATTGGCACCAAATGTCAAAATGGTAAAAACCCTATTTCTGGGTTAATATTGATTAATATTTAGGTTAATATTGATCAGTGCAGGTGGCAGTTTACAGAACGCAGCCTGCGTCTTGTAATTTATAATTCTATAATGCAAATTGGTTTCCGTAAAAAAATAAAAAATAAAAAATAGTTGAGGGAAAATATAAAATTCACAACAGTTCACTAGGTGGCGCCATGTGCATGAAATGCGAATCACCAATAAACCAGAGAAGAAGAAGAAGAAGATACGTATTTCCGTATGTTACGCGGTGGTTTTATCCAATCAGGTGATTGTGTGTTGTATTTTGAACTTGCTAGTGGCGGTTAAACTGACATCGCTTCCTTTTACAGTATTCTAGTACGGATTAAAATAAACAGTAACGTCCAGAAAAGCCCTTATTAAAGAAGAAGAAAAGAAGAAAAGCGTTTATGAGAAGCAAAGGTAACAATTAAAGACAGAACACACTTTAGTATAATTATATCATTAATAAGATTTTGGGTTTGGTGATGCCTTTGTCCAATTCCGTGTTTTAGAACACAGTTTTAGATCTGCGTTTTAGTCTAAACAATATTTAAGCAACATTTGCTATGTGTCTGTGATGTCTAAACTGTCATGAAGACAGGCAGCTGGTTGGTCGTTGAGAACCAACAAATCTGACATTTCTTGAGAGGATGCAATCAGTTATATGTCTTGTTATTATATATTTTCGAAGATATTAAGCTACAAATATACGTAAACTTTGACTTTCTATGGAGAAGTGGACCTGATCTCATCAGTTTGTAAGCAGATGTGTGAGAAATGGATATATCATTATACAATTAACGCTAACTGTAACGTCTTTGAACGCAGCCAGCCTTTTGCTTTCTCGTTTTATTAACAAATATCGAACTTTTCTTCAAGACCTATTTACTATTATGGTTTGTGTTGTTTACGCAATATATAGTCTATTTATATATTTATCTTTTTTTGTTTGTTTTGAAAATGCAAGCAGCATTACAGTTGAAAGATGCTGATTTATGCGTGATGTAAAAATGGTGTTAACTTAATTTTGATGTGTTTTTTTGTGTGTACCAGATAAAGTCGCATAATATTGCAGTAATTCAAATGTATTTAACTTTTGTTTGTGATTGCAGATATTAATCTAAAACATGTCATCTGTTCATGGATTGTCAAACGTAAGTACTTCACATCCATGCGTATTATAACTAGAAAAAAAGTGTTTTTTGAGCTCTAATCATAGAGGTTTATGCCTTTTTCAGCCCAGATCAGAAAGAGTTCCATTCAGAGATGTACAGAATGAACTGCAGAATTTTCAGGACAGTCCTACTCTAATGCTTAAGCATGCGTCAATGCATGAGGAGGACCCTACAACAAAGGTATGGAAGCATTCCTGTCTTTTTTACTTTCTGTGATTTCAAGTTCATATGGGAAAAAATATAAGAAGTTTGTTTGTTACTTTGACCTCAGCTGATATATTTTGTTTTTCACCAGCATGAAGTTGTCCCTGGTAAAAAGCAATCAAGCTTAACTATCACAACAGACATCCATAGTGATGGGAAAGCTGTGGATGCCACTGATGAACATCAAGATGTCATCATAAAATCCTTTGTGTGTCTTGAAGGAGAAGTCGTAGTGGAGGATGAACCTGTAATGTCAGAAGAGTCTGTTCTCATCAGGCGCCTGGTTCTTGAGGATAATGACCCACCTCAGAGTGGCAAAAATGAAACCATTGAACCTGATTGCACAGAAGATAATCAGACCACTGAAGAGCATGTTGACCATCCATACTATTATAAGAGCAGATCTACTGGGCTGGATGCGTCATCTATTTTGTGTCAGGAGGAAGAAGTTTCCACCTATGAGGGGGGAAATGTCACATTCAAATCCCAAATGTGCTTAGGTGGAGAGGTTCAGGTTTCCGATAACTGTGCTATCTCTGATGAGTCCATTCTCATAAAGGATCTAGCATCAGGAAATCACACACAATGTAAAAATACTCCCATTTCTAAAGTGGGCACAGATGCTATATCAGTAAGCAATCAACCCCTGGGTCATTCGTACTGTAACTGGAAGTCTTTGTGTGAAGACAGTAACACCATCAGTACAGTTGATGCAGATGACGCCTCTCAGTCAAATGTTCCACAGATTGTAGGTATTCAGTGTACCCCGAAAAATACAGTGAACCTAAACAATCACGATCAAGCTAATCTCTATGAAGGATGTCATGGTGTATCTAGCGAAGAAGGAGAAATCACTTTTAAAGGCTTGTGTTGTTCTGGAGTTGAAATGGAAATAGCTGATCTATCCAACATGTCGAAAATGTCAGTGCTTCTGGGCAGTCTTGCTGAAGAACAAAGTCTGTCTTGTATAAATGACTCCATGGAAAATGATGGCCAAAGCTTTGCTGATTTGACACCAGGAAGGAAGCATGTTGACCATATTTACTACCATGCTGAGGAAAAGCCAACTGAAAACGAGGTCTGTTCCAAGTCACAGGTTTCCTCACCAAGTCTTTTGGAAAAGCCTGGAAATACAGTTGCTAGTTTAACATCACCTCTTGGAAACAATACACAGAAAATGTTTGAATCTGTCTCATGCTGTGAAACAGAAGCATCAAAGACCTTTGCTAACCAGAATTCAAACCAACAATTATCAGTATTAAATGGTAAAAATAATATTGAAAGTTCAGATGTTGTACAATTAAGCAACAGGGATGACAAATACAAGGTGCCCAAGGATGAGTCTTCTATCGTGACTATAAAGGATGTGGAGGGATACTGTGAGGAACAGTTTCAGCCGGAAAGGGAAGAGGCAGTTTCATATTTTGAGGAAAACCTTTGTCCTCAAGTTGCTTTTATTGAAAATGTTGGCTTGGAAACTAGCATTCTCAAAGATAAGACACTGGGTTTGAAGGATGAGGAGATGCACCCAGAGATCGAAGTTATGCGGTTCTGTGATAGATCTGGTGAAGCTGTCTCTGTTAATCAGGATCTTCCTAGTGCTATTGCTCTAACAGGTTCCTGCACTCCAAAGACGCCCACCCTAAGCAGGGGTGTTTTTCATGACCCCACAGCTGAGAACCCAATGAGCCATTTGTGGCCTGAGCTCCCGGAGAGTCCAATGCCTCCTCCACTGTTGAACTCCACATCCCTGGCTAATGCTTTAAGCTACACACCTGTTCCTCAAGACCCACCCAAGACAAAGGATGTGGAACCTAAAATGGTTTCTGAAGACGATCAGATGATGTTGAATGCCCTTCCAGTTTTGGGTAACGGGCCTCTGCAGGAACAGCTCAGACAGATGGCTGAATTGCTGATGGTTGTGTCAGGGAAGATGGTTGTTCCTACTCCAGCAACAGTGAATCCCCACAATGCTTTAGTGCGCAGTTCTCCAGTAGTAATGCGTAGCGCTTGTGTCTGGAGCACACCGGTTCAGCAGATGGAGCGGAGTGTTAATACTTCAGCAATGGTAGAAATTTTAAAGGAGGTTGATGTTTCTGATGCCAGCACTTCAACTGACTCTCTGCTATGGAAGTAAGTAAGATAAGCATGAATTGTTGTCTCTCTGTTGAAGTGATCTACATTGTCTCTGTATGAATCCTTCTCTGAAGCCTGATGCCTGGAAATATGGAGCATCTGTCTAGATCAGAGTTGGAGCAGAGACTGGCTTCTACGCTCATCATGGTGGAGGTTCTTTCCCAGCAGCTCACTTCTGCACGTGCTCATGATTCGAGCAAAAATACTTCTCCATCAGATCTCAGGGAGAAACTCATCCAGACAGACCACACTGAGCTCAGACAGGTGACAACCCAGCTCCACAGACACCTTTTTTGGAAGAAAAACTCTGAATATGTCTGGTATTGTTTTTGTTTTGTTTTTTTTAATCTTGTCTTTATTTCACAGAATGGGACGTATAAAGATTTGTATGGCACTGCCCTGGAGAGAATTCAGAGTCTTGAGCATGATGAGGATCTTCTTCAAAGTTTATACAACAGCATTAAAACTATCAGGATTGAGATGGTGAGAAACACCCTATAAGTTTTTAAAGTTACACTTGCATTTTTCAGTTTTACAGGCCTAAATTATCATCAATCTCCTATAGGATTCTTTTAAGTCTAGCACAGGGGATGCCATCTTCAAGATGCAACAGATTGGAAATACTGTTAATGTTGATCAAGAAACTTTATCTAGACAGGTAAGTCACTACTTATGTATTTCATAATTTTCTTAGAAGATATTTGGCAAGAAATCACATCTCATAAAAAGTCTGTGTTATGTAGGTCAGCCAGATGAAGTCTCTTTATGGGAGGTACAAGGAAACGCTTCAGAGGATGAAGCAGAAGATGACAGATATGAGAGATTGCATGGACAAGGCTCTAGAGGAGAAAGAAGCGGTTAGAAGTTTTTTTATTGGTTTTGTTGAAGCTTAAGATCACAAGTTTTAGATTTTTGTTAATTAATATCCTGTTGATCTTTGCCTCTTATCCTGTTCATTTGTCTCTGTGTGCAGGCCTTCAATGTAACGCAGCAGTTGAGGGACTATCATGCTGCTCAGGTGGCAGAACTAGAGCACACTGTTGGGTCTCAACAGGATCTGATGTCAGCCCTCAAACTGGCCTACCCATCACTGGTCTGTTCATACTGCTTGCATCCCTAATCTCAATTTATATGAAAATATAATTTTCCCACTAGCTTAATAGTGACCACAGACACTAAAAGTGAAGGCTTGCTTGACTATGTATGTAATATGCTTGTATTCTGAGTGAGTTGTGTGACCTCTCCAAGGTTGAACTGAGCAAGTCATACATGGAATCCATCAGTGCAGCAAATGACCTTTTGAGGAGGAAGCAAGAAGATCACATGAGCTTGTTAGCAGAGGTAAGAGTTCATATTTAAAACCATCAGTCTGCAGTGTTTAGATATTGAAATAAAAATAGCATGCTACATTTTGCTTACTCAGTCTTTAAGGAGCAAAATAACAATTTCCCCCTTTCCTCAATGGGAAGCTGAGAAAGGCTCAAGAGCTGATTCAGAGGATAAACCCAGTGCTTCACCAGCTCCATCAGAGGACTACAACTGCCGTGGAGAGCAGCAAGCAACATCTGGAAATGAGAGACAGAGCCGTGGAAGAGAGAGATCTGGTTAGACATTTACCACTAATAATGAAATGCTATCATTATTTATTCGTTCCATGTCTATCAAACCTAAAAGGAACCGAAAAAAACAAAGAAAATTCTTCCGAAGCCATATAATAGCTTACAAATTCTACAAAATCTTAACCAGATATGTCAAAGTGCGGATACATTAAACCCAAACCCAACACCCCCACCCCCCAAATAGAAATTTTAATAGAAGTTAATGCTGTCTGCATTTAATGTGTGGGCAAATGATTGTCCCATGCAGATTCACCACTTTGACCGAGAGAGTGATACCTGGAATGAAAGTGACATAGTGTGTGATTTGTGAGAAATCTTATGTTTTTTTTATGTGAAAATTGTGGCCAACTTTGCTGACTTCTATTGCACTGTTGAAAAGCAACTGCCATTTATAAAGATTTTAAGAGCCAGGACACTTTATATATATATATTGAAGGAGTGGATGCCGAGTTGCCATATCCTTCATACCAGAGATGGGACCAAGTCCCCATGTCTGCTTCATACTGATATTATATTATATTATTACATGATTTCTTGTTTGACTATTAATCAAGTTATAGCAAGAGTGAAATGTGTAACCTTATGTGTGCTGTATTTCTTTTCCTCAAGATGAATGTCCACATAATATGTGTGTGTACCCAACCGTAATGATAAGACACTTGCCAGTGCTAGAAAGCCTTGAATTTTAGATAAGTTCTCTGTGTATGTGTGTTAGTATCTGTCTGTACAGGGAGAAGCTCAGACAGTCCCAGGACAAACAATCAACTGCCAGTGTCCAGCGTATCAGATCTACGTCTTTGGAGAGTTTTATCTAGGTTTTGGAACCAATCAGAATTTTGTTGACTCATGTATTGACGCAATTAGTATCCTCTGTCAGGGTATAACTGTGCTTGATTTTGTATTGTACTGGGGGCGGCCTGCGAACTCCTTCGAGAGTGTTGAAGCTGACTTCTGCTGATGAAATTGCAAACTATTTTCTTCAAGTAAAATTATTATTATTAATTGAACTCATCTCTGAGTCCTGGTCTTCATTGCGACATATCTGGTCCTTGGGTTTTAACTGTAAATTCCCCTACAGTTAATGGTGGAGGATCGGCGGGCAATAGTTCTTTGTTGACATCCCTGATCAATCATCAAACCAAGGTAGGAAAGATTTTAGATTTAATATTATTGGTTAGGGACTGTCTGTAAGTGGAGGGGGTCGAGAGAAGGAGGAACGATAGACTCACTCAGACGTGAGGGGGTAGACACCAGCTCCAGGGTGGAGTAGGTAAATTGGTGTCACAATATACCTGTAAATAAGTAACCTTGTGAGTATAAGGGGTACAAGTACACATCGGTAGGTCTTGATATAAGATATTTAGAGATGTGTACAGTTACAGAGGGAACAGGTGCACACCTATAGGTCTTAGAGAGAGACGTAAAAATTTGTTTCTAGGTGTGCACAGTCCGGGGGGGGACAAAAACGCATTCTTAACAGGCATGTGAACCCGTAAAGGGCAGTGCTGGGTCAAGCACCGAGGGACAAGGGACACATAGGGCCGTAAATAGGCAGTGCTGGGTCAACCACAGAGAGCCAAAAAGCACGAGAGGCCATAAAGGGCAGTGCATTTACGGCCGGGTAAGCCAAAGTAGGGGTATGGGAAATCCCGAGAAGAATGTAAGACGCTAGACGGGGGTTCTAGTCGTATCTCGCTCTTCCAACTCTCGATCACCCACCATTACAGACAGGGGCGCCCCGAGCTTAGAAATAGGCCAGGTCAGTGGTTAGGGAAAAGAGTATCCAAAATTAGTGTTTAAAAATAAATAGTGATAATTCATATGTGCACCTATAAAAATATAGGGATATATGCAAAGGGAAAGTATTGATTGATCTGGGATGCCTCAGGAACAACCCCAAAAGAGCTAAAATGTAGTTTTCATGACCCTGATTGGATTGGACCAGTATATGGAAATTCTGGAATATACTTTGCAATTTCATCACGCAGAAGTCAAGTGCTGTTGGTAAGATCGCCGCCTCAATATGTTTTTGGTTTATGATAGAAATATGACTGACAAATTAGGTAACCTGGTCAGCCCTGATAGAAATAATGAAACAGAAGAGAGCAAATGCTGTAAACAGTTTGGCTCTGAAGCTCTGACTTTAAAAATATATATATATTCTCTGAATTCATTTAAAGAATGATCAGTCTGAGCTTTAATTCTGATTGTAATGTTAAAACAAAAACTTGATTGGCTTTAAACTTAGAAAGAACCTGAGAAATAAACATTTATAAATGTATGTGCCGATTTGTTAAAAATAATCCCAGAAGTAACTGAGTGATGATTTAATCTGATTCTCTGTGCATAGAAGGTTTAAATGACAAAGAATGATATCATAAGACCTGTTCCAGTTCCTATATAATTGTTGAAAGTCCTGACAAGGAATACTGAACAGAATTCTGGGTTAGTGAAAAAAAAAAAAAAAAAAAAAAAAAAAAAAAAACTGAAGGCACACAAATTGGCAGTGGCATTTTGGAAAAACTTAGAAGCTTATGTTTTGCTTTAAAAAAGATAAAATTACTTTGACTACAATGACGCCGTTGTTTTATCTCATGCTGGCCCCCACCATGACTCTGGCTTAAGCTTTAAAAGTACCAGAGACATGTTCTGAGTAAAAAAAAAAAAAAATGTAATTCCTATATTTACTAATGTTTGGCCAAAAGAGTAATTTTATTGTTGGATTGCAAAATTGTAGTCACGCAGCATCATAAAAAAAGAAAAAAGAAGAGAAAAGAAAATTATTGTTTGTTTATGAGATGATAAAGTTGTAAACAAGTAACATAAACGGGGGTTTCAAAGTAACTTTGAAGACAGCATGCTAGCAAGACCCAAAGTAATATACCTGGGTCAGATAACCTCTGACAGATTTAAAACCAATGTTGAAATTCAGAAGCCATGGCCAGAATTAAGTGAATGGATAAATACAAGTTGATGTAAAAGTAATGACAATGACTGCAAAGAACTTTGAGAAACATTTGAGTTGCGAAAATAAAGTACAAATATACAAATATAAAGATGTTTATTTTTAAAATGCATATAATTTCTGACAAGTTTTAAACTGGGCTAGAGTAAAATGATAGTACGATGAAATTATGTTAAAAATGAATGAAAATGCATTGTTACGAGTCCTGAATCCCTCAGAGTTCTCTCTCTCTCTCATTCAAAGTAAGCTAAAATGCCGTTATCTGAGCTTGTGTTTAAGTGATAAGATATTTATAGTACAGCACAGTGTTTCAGTCAAATCATAGGCAGAGATGCTAAAGGACATGCTAAAAAGAGTTCAGATTTAATGCATTAAGAGGGCAATTGGTAGTTAAATGTTCAACTGCCCAATGCATGTAAGAAATAAGAGATTATAAAAATAATGAATAACAATTTAGGAGCAATTGTTGAAGAGACATGAGGGCTTTAAAATCATAATACAGACCCTGAGCTATAGATGTAATAATTTTGAATAGTTAAACAGTTGTATTGCTATTTGTTCTATGACCAGTAACTTATCTGTCTTATTTTTAGTCTCCACCATCATACAGGGCCTGATGGCTGCAGCTACAGAAGCAACAGGAAATTACAATGAATGGACGGGTGTGAAAAATAAATTGACTGAGTAATCTCAGCATGATAGTTTGGAGGTATACAATTGAGTTTAGCGATTAAATATTAGTTTGATTAACCTTTTTCAATGTTTTAACACTAGTAGGTGCTGTCAATGGCTCTCATGGTTCTTGAGTGCACCTTTCCTAAGCTGCAGGAAATACTGGATTCTGGAAGAAGACTGTCGAGGATGTTGCAACGGGAAAGAGTGGTTACCAGTGTGCATGAGGTGATTTCTCAATGACGGGTAAGATCCTCTTCTGGCCAATAGGGGACAACCTAAGGCAGGGGGTCACCGCCACTGGGCACCTGCCCTGAAGGGAGGTGTTATATGTGAGATGGTAGTGGAGTTGAGCGGATGCTTGATAGGCCTAGAGCATCATTAAGAGGGGAACTGTATGAAGTACAGCGATCTGCCTCAAAATGTGAGCTCCTCCAGACCTGATCACCAGCAACCACATTCCTTGACTGATTGTTGTGACAAGCGTCCACAACTTGATGCAACTATGCCAGTGGATCACACCCTGAGGACAAGGAGCTTATTTATAAAAAGTTAATGGCAATGGGCTTTCAAGAACCATCTGAGACCATGTGATGACAGCCATTATTTTGAGACAAAAATTTCTTATGAGGCTAAAATGATATTGAACTAATATGTCTATATCATAGTCTTTACTCATGCAGGTCATTAGGCATGACACAAGATGATAACAAGATATGGTGGTGGCTAAAAATGAAGACTGCTTCTGCTTAATCAAGAGATGGTTTAGATAACAAAGGTTAAGGGAATTAAGCATGTAAGGTAAAAATAATTTTAAAGAAATGTTCCTAGCCTTATGTATTTTAAACAGTTTAAACTGAGATTTTAGATCTAGAAACTTTGACATTTTTAACTTATTTGAATAATTTAGGGTTATATGTTGTAATGAATTTTATATTATAGTCTAAGTTAAAGTTTGGCAAAAATTGTCAAAATAAATAAATAATATTTTGCACAGTAAGAGAGAGAGAGAGAGTGCTTGAGTGGAGGCAGGGATGGTGCTCTTCTTCTATTATTGGCCTGCTAAGAAAGAGTAACCAAAACAGAGCAATAATTTTAAGACCAAAACAACCCAGCTGATTTTTCTCTAAATAAAAATCATTAATGAGCAGGCAAACTTTGAGATTAGATAAGAGATTAGGTACAAACTTGGTAAAATGCACAGACAATGTTTGAGTTTAAATCCTTCCGATTTAATACCAAAAGGAAAACCTTAAATATGAGCTGTTAAAATATAAATGTGTTAAGTATGTGCATGCATGAGGATGGCTATATATATATTATTGGGGGACAATTCTGTTCCTGTTATGTTTCAATTGAGTCACTAACCTCTGGAATGAGTGTTTTATCATTACAGATGTGTTAAGTGAAATTACTTTACAGAAGTCCATAATTCTGAGTGAAACTAATGAAAAGACAATGCCAAACATGGGACGAGCTTTAAGAGGATTGGCTATAACGCTGATTTAAATCACTCTCTGGATTAATATGTTTAAGAGTGTTTATATGATTGGATTTGTGAAATTTAAGTTTGCCGTCCAAAATGGGTTTAAAATCCATGCCTAAATTTAAATGAGGGTCTAAATTTTAACAAGTTAACACTTTGTTGTTTGAATGGTAAAGGTAAATATTTTAGACTTGACGGCAGAAAAACAGTGACAGATTGGCTACGTCACTAACCAAATTATCCAGAGAGCACCCTCACATAAAGAAGCCTGGTGGGAAAACAAAGGAGTGAATCCTGCTTGTGTAATATAGTGCAAAAGCTTTATGTAGTGGTTTATGTAGAACAGAGATAAGTTGAACAAAAACGTTTGGATAGCCCCTTAATGGAGCAAATCCATAACAAGAGGTTTGAATTAATTGAAATAGCACAGCAAAAAAAAAAATAATAATAATAAATTTTGTTTGAACAAAACAATTGTAATAGGCTCTATGGAGCTGCTTATGAACACTTGTCAAGTCAAATTAATATTGTGAACACTGACAGGTCTTTTTGATAATGTATACTGTTTCAATACAGATTTACAGAAACTGAGGATGTCTCTTTAATAAATATTTGGCTGTTTAGAACTAAGTAATAGTATTGTTCATTTAGTAATAATATTGGGAAATCTGTCTGCTCTTTTTCAGTTTATAATAATTTTGAGTAAATTAATATCACTGCCAAATGACAAACATGAACGAGGGTTTTTAAGACATTGATCAAGTAGCTGACCTGTAAGCATTTATCACTGACAAAACAGTGAGAACTAAATTGACTTTATACTAAGTATTGAGGATTTGCTTCTGAATGTGTCACTAATATAGTCTGAGTACAGTAATATGGTATGATAATTGACAAGATTTGCATTTAAAAAAAAAAGAAGGTAATAATAAGGCAATGAGTATGGTTAACAGTAATGTCATGGTATAAAATAAATACATGCATGACAATAAGTGGATAGGTTAGTTGTATTTTAAAAGTTAGACACTTCGATACTTAAAATGTAATTTTAACCAAATGTCTTAACAATGACAAGGTTAATGGTTCATGTATGTTTAAACAGCATGTGAACTATGATGACTGCAATTGGATTTGTGGTGAAAGTAAAGCTTAATAAAAGGGCTATTAAGTAATAAACTAGGAACTGCTCTAGGTTTTCGAGGAAATAATGATTATGATTATTTTTATTTTTAAAGATGGCTCAATATTGATCTTACTTATTTTTGGTTTGTTTATTTTTGTGTTTTTAACACCAAGTTTGGAATGAAAGGGTAAAATGGATATTCAATCTCTATAATTGTACCATTGATCGGGAAAATGATAGATTTTCATAAAATAAGGGTATCTTTACTGGGATTTAGGTTATAAGCAATGTCTGTATTTGGTATCTGTGAGGTGACTGAGGACCTGACATATGTCAGGAATGCAATAACAGTGGTTATTCATTTAGCCCGGCTTCCAGAGAATAATATATATATACGTTTATTGTAATGAGTTTATTTTACTATATGACCAAATTAACTAAAATTCATCATAGTTGTATAAGACATGTTAAAAGAAAACAAATAAGACAAATATCCTTCTTAAGGGTTAAATTTTTTTTTTTGAATTGGTTATAGTGTATGCGTTTTTCTTTAATGATTTGTTAAATCTGGTTAATGAATATGCAAATTTAGTCTTAAGGCTGTTGGATAAATGTTTGGTTTTAGAGGGTAAGTGTGAAGTAGCTGTAGTAGGAAGAGAGGTATTTACAAAGATATGTTGATGAAAGTGAGGACACTTTTCCAGGTAGAGGGACACACAGAATGATTCACTGGAAAAGACATTATGTGAAGAAAGACTAGTGCAAGTGCCGATATTGTGGGATTAAGTAAGTAGATTAATGTATATGGGAAATAAGAATGTATATGGGAAGTATTTTGTACAAAATAATGTGTTTATTACTAGAAATGTCAGCCAGTACCAGAGATTTTAAGTATGCACATGTTTAAGTTGACCAACAGTCTGCATTCTTAGCATGCATCACAACGACACCTGACCTCATTTATTAGACCAGATGTGGGGTATTAGACCCCACATTGATCTAAGACGGGGGACTGAAGGAGTGGATGCCGAGTTGCCATATCCTTCATACCAGAGATGGGACCAAGTCCCCATGTCTGCTTCATACTGATATTATATTATATTATTACATGATTTCTTGTTTGACTATTAATCAAGTTATAGCAAGAGTGAAATGTGTAACCTTATGTGTGCTGTATTTCTTTTCCTCAAGATGAATGTCCACATAATATGTGTGTGTACCCAACCGTAATGATAAGACACTTGCCAGTGCTAGAAAGCCTTGAATTTTAGATAAGTTCTCTGTGTATGTGTGTTAGTATCTGTCTGTACAGGGAGAAGCTCAGACAGTCCCAGGACAAACAATCAACTGCCAGTGTCCAGCGTATCAGATCTACGTCTTTGGAGAGTTTTATCTAGGTTTTGGAACCAATCAGAATTTTGTTGACTCATGTATTGACGCAATTAGTATCCTCTGTCAGGGTATAACTGTGCTTGATTTTGTATTGTACTGGGGGCGGCCTGCGAACTCCTTCGAGAGTGTTGAAGCTGACTTCTGCTGATGAAATTGCAAACTATTTTCTTCAAGTAAAATTATTATTATTAATTGAACTCATCTCTGAGTCCTGGTCTTCATTGCGACATATCTGGTCCTTGGGTTTTAACTGTAAATTCCCCTACAATATATATAACTCTGATTGTATTCATCTGAAAGAAGAAAGTCATATACACCTAGGTTGGCTTGTGGGTGAATAAATCACGGGGTAATTTGGGTGATCTATCCCTTTAAGTGGAATTTTCAGAAAATATTTCAATTGCATTTTAGACCAAACATTTAAATGCCTTGTATTGGGTTTACAGCAGGGGTGGGTAACATTGATCCTGGAGGGCCTGTGTCCCTGCTGAGTTTAGGACACAGGACCTCCAGGATCAACGTTCCCCACCCCTGGTTTACAGGAATCTATTTATTTTTATTTTTTCAAAGTTCAGACTATAGACAGTTAATCTTAAATGTGAAAATGCTCAATTTTTGTAGCCTGTCTAAAGTTGTGAATGTTAGTGTATTTTCACCCATTAAACTATTTCATTTCTAAGAGACCGGAAAGTCTGTGATGTGACTCCTTTAATGTCTTTACTTTAGAAGCAGTCTGTCTTTTTAATCGCTGTTTCCATTAATCCCCAGATGGAAAATGAACTCGAGCACATGAGATCAAGCTTGCAAGATGCCAGTCAACAGATTTCAGACTTGAACATGCAGCAAACCATTATGACTTCAGGTGTGATGGTGATTTACTTTGAATTGACTTATTCCCTGTGTAGTCAAAAGAGAGCTTTTACTTGATTCTGCTGTGTGTGTGGTTTTTAGAGATGTCAGTGCTGAGGGAGCAGCTGATTCAGGCAGAAGAGGAGCGCTTTCAGCTGCAGAGGAGGAGCACTGAGCTCTCAGCCACTGTCACATCTACATTGGCCTCTTACGCCTTCCTAGAACAGTCCCTCGCCTCTGAGACCAGCAAGTATGCAGAAATCCACTTGGGGAAATTGCTTTTTGAAAAACAGTTAATTTCATATTGCTTTTTGGATGACTGAATTACATCAGTTAATTTAGTGATACACCAATTTAGATTTTTGACCTAGAATGATTTCTATTCTAATTATTCGTATGAGAATCTAGAATAGTGGTTCTCAATCAAGGTGCCAGTGCCTCAAGAAAAATTAAATGATTTCAAATAAGCCAAAACAAGCATTAAAATAACCGAAAACAACTAAAAATGAAGACATGGTAACAATTCAGTACTACTACATTAACTAGTTGCTTATTAGCATGCATATTACCAGTGTATTGGCAATTAATTAGTACTTATAATGCACATATTAATGCCTTATTCTGTTTGACTATATTTTTTATAAAATAAAATAAACTATAAATTTAACAACCAAAAAGGCATAGTTAATTAATAGTTAGGTCTCAAATGAAGTGCGACCAAAATATTTTTCTCTTCGTTATTCACTCATCGAGATCAACTAAAGATCTCCTTCTTGAAAAACCTGGATATACTGTATGAAAGAGCCTAATTTTAAAAGTGTGATTCCAGAGCAGGGTATAAAACTTGTTCCAACCCTACCTCACCACAAATTAAATGCAGTTTTCTATTATATCAATACTTAAAACTATGATCAGAAAAGCATTGATTGGCTAGCAGAAAGAAAGAAAAATGCAATGAAATCATATAACTGAGATCAAAGAAATAGTCAAGCGAGCAAAATAATTGAAATATATATATTTTTTGATATTATTTAATTTTCACCATCAGTATGTGACAGGCTTTGCTTTTTCCAGTGTCAAGTGTATTGTAATTAGCAGTTCATTTAATTTTGAAGCAGATTTGTTATGTGACAGTATTAAAGTTGAAATTGAAAATCTGAATTGAGAAAATCGCCTTTAAAATTGTCCAAATAATGTCCTTAGCAATGCATATTAGCCACTGTGTGGTTATTGATACAAATATACCTGTGCTACTTATGACTGTGGTCCAGGGTCACATATATGCTCTTACAAGAAAATAGCAGACTTTCAGTATCACCTTTACTTAAAATGATGCAATATAATCCTGTTTAAATAAGTCTGCTCCTTAGCAGGTTTAAGTTAGCGGACATGTTGCTATGACAGCAACTCCAGGATGAGCTTTGAAGATCATGTCAGATTTCCAATAATAAAGCTGACAGAATAATTAGCTTCTGAAGAATTGGCCCCTGAAACACTTGATTAGCTGTATCGGGTGTGTTTAATTAGAGTTGAAGCTAAACTCTGCTGGGACTCAGTCTGCACCCCTGTTCTAGAGTCACTTAAATTGATAAAATCTTATAACTCTATGGGCACTTTTATAAGGAGTATACTTTTTTCCTAGCTGTGCCACATTTTAAAATTATATATTAGCCAGAAATTGTAAGCAAAACATTTTTAAATCCTTATCCAGTAAATCACAAAAAAAACTGTCATTGGGCCTTGGAATATTTATTGTTGTTTAGGGTTCTAGAGGTTCAATTGTAGAGAACCACTGCCCTAGTGTACAGAATATGTGCTTCAAGTTTTCCCCCCACACACCAGAACACTTTAGTGTACAGTATGCAATGGTTATGTGTTGGTTGTGATTATATCTGCCGACACTGGATAATCCACAAGTCAGAGTTGCCAAGTCACAAAAAAACAACATTCTGATTAATCGTGTGGGTTGTGGGTGGATGAGAATTCATTAATGAAATATTAACATGTTTAAAAACCTAGTTATTAACTATTGCTGATTAATTATTAAAAGTGGTAATGTAATGAAGTCGATTCATGTAACCATTTCATAAATGGCCCATAGGTGGCACTTGTGCTTCAGTTAACTGATCATGATAGTTTCAACAAATGGTGAAAGATCTAGTAAAATGCAGTACAGTAAATTGAACAGTACTTACCATTAATGTGATCAATTCTATTATAACTATTTTGTTTGTTTAAAAACAAAAAACATTTTATGAATAAGACTGGGAAATTACCACTCAGCTTGGATAATTGATTAATACATTTCAAACCAGACAAATGAATGGACACCTAATTATGAGCTAATTACTTGTGGGAAAAATTAGGGAAGATCTATATATGATGGTTGTGAGTGACAGGAAATATAAACATAAATCATAATAATAAATCTAATAATAAAAAAATAAATCCTGTGAAATTCCTCAGAGAACGTTGTGATTGTGAACGATGTGTTAAACTCATACCAGGTAAACCATTGAAGACCTTAACTTTTAATTAATAACCCATTTAATCCCACCGGCCACAATAATGACCATAAAAAAAAAACGTTTTCATTTATAAAGCTCTAAAAACCTTACTGACTGTTGCTTTAGTGCACTTCCTGCAAATATGGAAAAAATAAAGGGTCTCAATTAAATATGTGCAGTTTCACATGATTAGTACAAATTGTCACATGACCAGAACAGCTTATTTCCTGTTTGCACCTTGAGAAGATGAAGGCTGCATCAAAGCTCCAAAACTAAAAATATATGACAAAAATGTGCAGTTCAGTAAACCACATTGGACCACACCACATTGACCTACATATACACTGTAAACAAGAAAACAATCATTAGTTTGGAGCAACATAATAGGGTCAATTCTATATTATTTTATTTTTCTACTTTAGGTTGCAGCAGTCAATGTGTGATGCACAGCAAGCTACAGAGAGAGCAAACCGGTATATCTTCACATTTTCATCTCCCTTCTTTTGTTTATTGTTGTATTAATAAATGTAAAAAATTTACTTTTTTATTGTGTGTGTGTGTGTGTGTGTGTGTGTATGCTTTCGGCAGGCTTGAGGAAGAACTGGAGACTTCCAGGAAGCAGCTAGAGGAATATGAGGACACACTGTCGCAGAGAGAAGGCCTGATTAAAGCGCTCCACGCTGAAGCTGAGATTCATCGCCACCAGCTTGGACAGCTGGCTCAACTGAAGACTGAACTATCCAGTGCCAAAGAAATGAGTGAGGTGATGAGATACTAGATTTTACACCAAAACATTCACAATACTTTAAAAATACCTGTTACTCCCAGTATAACAGAAATGTGTTTTGTTCTATCAGTTCTTACAGGCAGAAAATGAAATGGCACAGGAACAGATGGAGGAAAGTGAGCGATTGTTGCGGTGCCACTTACAGGGTCTGAGAGAGAGAAACCTGGAGTGTGAAGACCTCAAACTAGCACTGGAACAATTGCGGTACAGAATATTCCTGTCTAGTCACTGTTACTTTTTAGAACAAATGTCAGAACAAATCAGAATAAATGGAAGTCTCTTTTCTGGTTTTATCTCTTCTCTAAGGCTTGAGAAAGAGTCCCTTCAGGAAGAGCTGGACAGTACACGAGACAAAGCCCGCAGCATGCTGCTGGAACAAGGAGAGCAGATGGCTCAGGCATCTAATGATGTCATGCTTCTAAACAACCGAGTTTGCTGTCTCACAAGCATCTTAAAGGAGTCCCTAACCTCCAAGGTCCCTATGCTTTACTACACTTGTCATAATTTACATGCTTTGAATTACTGAAGGTTTCATTTTTGTTTTCAATTTGTCTTTCAATTATTAAAATTTAAAGTAAAATTTTTGTTTTCACATTTATATTAGTTGTTCTTTTTATATTATTGTTTTTTTTTAAATATTTAACCATTTAAAAAAAGAAAAAAAAATAATATATATATATATATATATATATATATATATATATATATATATATATATATATATATATATATATATATATATATATATATTTATTATTATTATTATTATTTTTTTTTTAATAATTTAATTTGTTTTCGTGGAAACATTTCTAATTTAAGTTGAATATTTACATCTTCCGCCTTATTTATTTATTTGATTTTAGTTAACAGTAAGAACACTTTTTCACAAAGTTTCTTGTGTAATTTGGTAAATTACACAGTTTAAAATCTGAAATCTGAGCTATTTTTTTGTAAATTTAGTTTTCTAAATTAACCTTTTAAGGTATAAATGTTGTTGGGTTTACTTGTTTCTAGGTTTTAAGTAGAAAAACTTGATATAGAATAGTACAAATTAGTTTTTCAATTGACGTCACTCCATTCTAATGTTTATAGTTATGCTGTATTTATTCTGGGTGCTTTTTTGCTGAATTAATAACATTGTTTTGCATTTCTCAGGAGTCAGAGGACTCTGATAAGACATTGCAGTCTCATCGACATCCCTCCAGCTCTTTTGTGGATTCTATTATGGTGGCCATGATGAAGACACAGGAACCTGAGACAGAGTCTCCTAAGGATTCAGGTGCGTTAGCTTTTGGTGCTTGTCTTGTCTTGTTGGAAAGCTGTTCTAATCCTGCATCATTTATTGAGGATCTTTTCCTGTAGTGTCAAATGTTTCTGGTTACTTGCAAAACTTGTAAATAATCACAGACATGTTCGTGTGTGAGAATGTAGTGTTCATTTACCAGTAAAGAATGTATGTATGAAAGAGGTTAAACTCTTCCTTTGTATATGCTGTGAATTTGAATTGCTTACCATTCATCTGGGAAAAGGACAAGTTGTGGCCTAATGGTTCGAGAGTTTGACTCCTAACCCTAAGGTTGTGGGTTCGAGTCTTTGGCTGGCAATATCACGACTGAGGTGCCCTTGAGCAAGGCACCGAACCCCCAACTGCTCCCTGGGTGCCGCAGCATAAATGGCTGCCCACTGCTCCGGGTGTGCGTGTGTGTGTGTGCGTTAGGAACAGCTCTGTCATCTCAATCCCTCACAGTTACACATACAGCACAATAACATGTCAATGTTTTTACGTTCTGCCAAAGGAAAAAAATCATACTTTTTCTGTTGTCTTTTTAAATAAATTAAAAAGTTGCGCTTGAACAATTTTCGTTGAAAAACGACATTATTAATCCAAATGGGATGGTAAGGAGGGATGGTGGTTTTACTGAGGGGGTCCTTTTTGTAATTTTTTTTTAAACCAGGGGGATGCAGGGGATGGCATTCAATTCGAGCCCTGAGTGTATAATATAGATTTCATTCTTCAGGTCAACTATATATTAATGACAATATAAATCGGTTTGAACACTGAAAGCAATAACTTTGCCATAGTATATTTTCAAATGTTAAAGAGGTTTTTTTTTTTTTTTTTTTTGCTTTAACCCCTGGTAATGTTTTGCAGAGGAGAGTGAGGTGCAACAAGATGGCATTGGCAGTGAAACCAGTGCTTTTACCCGAATACCACCAACTACACACACAGAAGTGAAAGGTACGTTCATTTCCGGATGATAACATGTACTTATGTTAGGTTCAATTATAATTAAAAAATAATCTCAAATATGTATGTGTGGGTGTGTTATATTGTGTGTATTTGTGTCTATATATGAGTGTAAAAATATAATTAATACTCTCTTGTGTACTCAGTGGAAAGACAGAGCCGTATGTTGGAGCTTTTGACTGAATTTGGTGAGACCATCTCCGATCTTCAGCTCAGCTTAGACCAATTGAGAATCCAGAAAGACACGGAGCATCAGACTCTGAAGCAGACTATGTGAGTTACTCAAACTCGGGTATAATCAGTAAGGCTCATTTGCTAGGGAACAGATTTTTAAAATGTACTCATCCTCGTGTCATTCTGAAACTTATGACGTTTACTTCTCCAAAACACATTAATTAACCAAAAAAAATTCGATAGCCTTTTTAACATTCATTGTGTGCCAGAAAAAAAAAAAGAAAAACTCATCATTTCATCTCAAGTCTTGTTCCACATAAGTCAGTCAGTCTGACTTTTGGTCAGACCGGTTTGGAATGTCATGACGAGCGATGAAATTAACTTAACAGCAAGCAAGCAATTAAGTGTAAAATTTAAATTTAAATTCTGATTCTCGTTAGTTTTTTGGCACATGCATGTAAATCACCTGAAGTTCAACACATAAAGGGAGTTAATTTATTTTGACCCAAACCACTTTTACTGGTATACTTCAATTTTACTTTGTTTTTCAAATGAATCATTATTAAAGTCATATAGATTTTGTTGCAGAAAATGTTTTAATAAATTGTTTTATCCTTAAACATTGCATGTTTTCTGACAACCTGCTGTTTCAGATGTGACCTGCAGGAGGCGCTGCTGGAAGAATCTCAGAGACACAAACTGGAAGTCTCAGAGCTGAGGCAGAATGTTGACCGACTGCAGTCTCAGGTGGAGAAGGATGCAGCGGTCCTGCAGCAAAAAGCCCAGGTAAATGTTCAACTAGAACATTTCAGGGTCATGTTCCCAGCTGCACAACTTTTTAATTTTGCTCTCAAGGATTTGGAGCATTTGATGATTAAATATGTAATTACGTAAGTAATTTTTCTGTCATCTTTAAGGATGAAAAAAACTTGAGGAAATTATGCAGTGAGATGGAGGAAAATTTGGAGGCGGCACACAAATACAGAGCAGAGAATAGTGTAAGAAACCTTTCACAGTGCACTCACTGCCCACAGACATAATGCTGACAATATTTTCATACACATTTTTAGACTGATGGATACATTTTGTGGTTGTCGATACTATTGTTAGATTGTTGTATAATAACTAACTCGCCTTTGCTCTGTTGTGTGAAACAGGAGTTGCGTCGAGAAGTTGCTGATTTGCGTCGCCTGGAACAGCAGGCACAGGTGGAGGCTCAGGTCTTGAGGGAGGAGCTTAATCGAACCGGAGTCCAATCAGCAGCCAGTGCCCAAGCATTAGATGAAAAAATCAAACTGCTCAGAGAGGTATGGCAGTCTATCCAGTTTTTCCTCTGTAACTGGCATGAAACAATATTATTAAATAAAGTGTATACTCCTTGACTCTCAAACCATCCAAAACATAGTCTTGTGAACATAAAACAAAAATTAAATGTAAGTTTGATATTTGAAGCAGTTCCCATTTAGAGATTTCACAGACCCAAGATTTAAATGTTTTGAAATTAAAAAAAAAAAAAACCCTGAATCAATAACACGCATTCTGTTCTTAGGTTGAGAAGCTCAAGGCAAATTTAATGGAAACAGAGGAAAATCGTGCCAAGGTCTTGGAGAGGGCAAAACGACATGTAAGATTTACCTGCATTATTATTATTGTTATAATTATACAGACACACCAATGTGTCTCCTATAGCAATTGACCCTTCGCAAGGAGCTTGATTGACAGGTGATCTGACCAATCATAACTCTGAATCTGTCATTGTGTCTGACAAACAAATCAGACAGGAGAGTAGTTGAACTTCGGTGTACTTAAACTTGAAAATGGTGTGTACTGACGTCTTTCAGTGGTTGAGATAAAATACCTTCTGATGTTCATTTAATGTTGATTTCGTGCTTTAACTAGTAAATATGAAAAGATGATCTATTCACGTTCTGCTTGAACTGAGAGCCGTGAGAGTGGCATGGCTTATCAGACATAGCAACAGTAACTAAGGAGGGAGTGGGTCTTTGCGAAGAGTCAATTGTGGAAAAAAAAGTCTTTTTCAGAATCATGTCTTTAAGGACTGTAAGTGATAAGACAAAATACTTGTGTACATTTAATATGACTGGTATTTTGATTTTGAATTAAATGAAATCTGGTTCTGTAGCAAAGGGTCCATGCCATGAACCAGAGTAAACTGGAGCGAGAGCTTCATCTGCTTGATGATATGATTGAAAGAGTAAGACGGGTAAGAGGAACAATTAAAAACAAAAATCTGTTTAATATTCTTTGTATTGGAGAAATATTAACAAATTTACTGTTTTCTTCTATTCACAGACATTGTCTTCTATTCCTGATCTTGTCAAGAGCTGTCCTGAGCTACAAAATCTTGTAGAATTTCTTGAATGAGTTATTGAAAATTCAGAAATGCAGTTTAATTTTTAAATGCATAATTGTTAAATAAACAGAGTTCTTGTTTTCTTCTTAAATATGTTCTTATTTCAACTTAATAATCTTCAGACTTTCTGTCTGGTAAGGTTGTAGGCCAATCAGCTCATTTAATTTTGTAAGTCATAAGTGTTTAGATATGCTTTGTTAGAAAAAAAAACAAAAAAATTTTTTTGTTGTTGTCTTAGTTTAAAGTCTGTGCATGAATTAAACTATTAGAATTGTTATCAGGACATCAGCAACATTTGTGTTTCAGTGTTTTAAATTCTTATTTTACAGATTTGATTTAAACAGAAACTCTTGATTGAATGTTGTTGTTTTTTTTTTACTCCTAGTCTGAATCATATATATAAAAGCTGATTGATGAGCAGATAGTCCAGTAATTAATCATAGTTATTCTAATCATGCCAGTGCTTGTGAAAACCTGGTGAACGATGTGATGTTTTAATCCAGCCATTCAAGGACAATGTTCACTGATGTGTTCTTCTGCTTCACTGATACTCAATACCTCCATCTCTTCTTTGGCCTGCCATTTAAAACCTACACAGTTGACTGCTAAACTTTCCCTTCTCACCATATTAGGACTTTCATCTCTCTCTTTTTGCCTTTTATTGAATAAAAGCAATTAATTTAATTTATGACTAACACAGCAAGACACGTTAAAAAAATTTCATTTTAATCTTCGTGCAAATACTGGCCACTTCATAAGCTTGTCAAAAATGGCAGCTTTACACTCCTTCATATCCATATATATATATATATATATATATATATATATATATATATATATACACATATATATGTATATATATATATATCCTATAGATCCTTCATATATATACGAATTACCTCCTTATATATATGAAATACATTTATTTATTTTATTATTTGGTTTCAAATCTTTCAGTAGCTTTATATTTTTAACCTGTTAGTTATAGTTTATCATTACCTACTCTAAATTATTCTGCAATATTGACATCACTATTGTTTACTTTTATTGTCACAGCACGAAGCTGGTGTATTTTAATAAGCATAAATGTCTATTTAAAATCCAATTTAAAAAATACAAAATTGGAGAGTGAAAGGACATAATTAATGGCCAGTGCCGCTGAAACAAGCTATTGTGTGGAACTGGAAGACTTGGTCTAATAAAGCTCAGAAAAGATAAGGGGCAGAAAAAGTTACAAATTAATTATTTTACCCTACCTGTTTCGTAATCCCTTTTGCACTTATTCTGACTAATTTGTTGTCAATTATGTAGGAGTAGTGTAAACTTCAAAATAGCATGGAGGATTGATGATATGCGTCTAACCATGATAAAATATTGTTTTACCTATTTGAAAGCTTGCCACAAAATAATTGATACATAAATTTCTTAATTTACATTTTTAAAATAATTTTCAGCTTTCATTATTTAAGTGCTAAATAATAAAGCATTGTTCTTTCAAAGTATTTAATAATAATTTGTAATATATGTATTTTCAATAAGAAGAAAGGGAGAAAAAAATTACCTCTTTTAGAAATAAATGTCATTAAAATAAGTGAAATCAGTTAACATTTCTATAAATTTAGGTCTCGGCCTTCTATAAATTTAGGCCTAGTTTTCTTTATATATTCACAATTAAATTAAAATGTTAAATAATTCATCTGTAAAAGGATATAACAACACAGCCTCTTGTAAAAACATTTTTATATCACTGTAGTAAATGCAGTACCTTATTCCAATGAAAAGCAAATCGAAGCATTTACTCTTAGCACAGATGACAATTATAAGAAAAGCGTATACAAATCATATGAACACATTTCACTCAAAAAAAAATTAAAAAGAAAGAAAAGGAAAGAAAAAAGTTTGATCCTTGTAAACATTTGTTTTTAACTTGTTTTTACAATGTTGTAATAGGAAAAGGCTGTACATGCGTAAATTGAGATTATTAAAATTTCCATTTACTCAATTGATGGAATCACAATAAAACCAGTTTAAATATCACAGTTGTTTTTTTTTATATTTACTAAAATAGTCTCTCCAAAGGTACTTGTGCGCCCGTGTTCTTGCAATGGAAAATAATCGTCCATGAACTTGTTTAGTTGGCTGTCACAAACCTGTCCATGTTACCCGAGTAAGCCGGATGCCTGATGTAGGCTCCTGAGCTTCCTACTGGACCAGAATTATTGTACTGAAAAAAAGAGCCCAGCTGTGCAGGGGAGGTTCTACCATAGGGGTCCCCCACAGCATCTCCAGCAATGGGAGACAAACTGGAGATAGCCACCCTCCCTGTCGGCCCGTAGGCCTGGGTGCTGCCTTGTGGATATGATACCTGAGTCTGTCCGTGTCCTGGGCCGGGGTAAGCAAAGGCCATGTTGTTTGAGGAGCTTGAGCAATATGACAGCACTGTCTCTCCGCTGCAGGACTGATGCTGGAAGCCCGGTCCTCCCAAACTGCAGGAGCCACTCTCTGGACTGAAACTGCGGCAAGACTGCTGAGGCATCATCTCTCCACTTTGGCCCATCCTGCCAGGTGACCCAATGAGAGAGTTGATTCTGAAGACCCTGGACTGACCAGCACTGAAGCTAGGAGAGGAGGACTGGTAGTAGGCAGAAGGCAGCTGTTGTGCATATGGTGGACTCACGGCCATGTTGGAGTAGACCGAGTTGGCGTAGGCTGAGCGCGCAATCTGGACTGGTGAGAAGACTGGAGACTCATGAACGTATGATGAATACGTAGTGAAATCGGTGCGTTTGAACCGCTTTCGCCGTCGCAGGAAGCTTCCGCTCTCAAACATGTCTTCGGCATTGGGGTCCAGTGCCCAATAGTTGCCTTTTCCAGGTCTACCGGGCTCTCTGGGGATCTTGATGAAACAGTCGTTGAGCGTCAAATTATGGCGGATGGAATTCTGCCATTTCTTGGAGTTGTCACGATAGAAAGGAAACCTCTCTGTGATGAACTTGTAGATCCCTCCCAGAGTGAGTTTGCGGTCAGGCGAGTTGGCGATGGCCATTGAGATCAGTGCGATGTAGCTGTATGGTGGTTTGCCTCGCTGAAGAGGCCTCTTCCTCCGACGTCCTCTTTGTGGCTCTGCTCTCTGACTGTCATTCACTGGAAGAGTGGTTTCAGAGGGAGAATCGCTCTCCACTTTAACCACAGGCATGACTCTAGTTAAAATGACTCCCAACGGTAGCACAGCTTGGAAATCACAATAGTCTGACTGTCACGGTTTTGGTTCACTTGGTTCCTTGTCAGGTGCAACAAATGTTCTTTGCTTGCACGAAATATTCTGCTGAAAAAATACCAGTCATAATGCAGACCTTAAAATCCCCAACCAGAAATATCAGTTCCTTTGCACTTCATCTGGAGCGTCAGGTGTGTCCTTGCACTGTGATGCCCTAATTTGTAAGCAATTCTTGCAGTACTAAGTTTAATAAAATGGAAGCACTCACATAAACAGCCTTATCTGATGGGAGTCTTCGTAATGTTGAAGAGAGAAGTGAACAGTCAATAACTGGCCAAGGAACACACCACCTGAAGAGTTATTAGCCCCACCTCCTCAAGCAGGTTAACCGTCACGTGGCTAAAAGCACATGCCTCTGCAGATTTGTATACCTTTAAGTGCTCTCTTAGTTGTTAACATTTATTTACTTTACATTTTTGGAAACAAGAACTTTGAAAGCACAGATGTCCTTTCAGAGCAGACAAATAAAATTGAATTGTATGGAATGGTGTAGTACATGAATGTATTTTCTGTTTAAATTTCTTAACTCTCAGAAAATACTTTCTGTTTATGATTATGTTCTTGAGACTTTCAAATGGCTACTGTTGTCCCTGTTGCCAACAAAGTGCTTTATTATTATTATTATTTTTCTTTGAGAATATCCAAACATTTTTAAGGCATTTATTGTTTGACTACTTATCCTGGTTTTGTTTAATCTGGAGATTAGTGTCTCCTATCATCTTTGCCCCCACTACATGCAGCTAATTCTTTTTGAAGAATTTAATTTTCTAGCTTCCCAGCAAGTAATTGGAAAACAAGTATGTTTATTTTTGTAGCAAGCAAAACAGATTGGGATTCATTTTGGCTAAAGTGGGGCATTATAGTGCTCTAATAGCCCTGTTTAGTGGTAATACAAACTCCATTGCCTCCGTAGTTTTTTTTTTTTTTATCTTCAGTGCCGTGTCAGGCGGTTTCATCTGTGTGAGAAGATGTAAATATGTTATTGTAAGCCACAGTGTGTGCCTCCCTCTGTTTTAACTGCATGCAAATCTGGGTCACATTTTGGTGTGTGGGTAAAGACAGGCTGATACCTAGGCCAGGTAACCTCTTTCGATGTTGGGTAGATGTTCAATAAAGGAAATAAAAATGCAATTGACTATACAGTGGTATCCCCATAAGCTTATGTTGTTGTTGTTTTTTTTGTTGTTGTTTTTTTGGGAAGTCGACTGATTCTCATATAGAGGTCTTGATTTAGGTAATTTATAAAATTTTGTCCTTAACCTCTCTGACCTTCTACACTGCTCAAAGTGGGCTTCTTGCATTATATTCAGATACTTGTTTCAAGCGAGTACTTAGCAAATATTCCGGCAAAACCTCTTATGTGAGAGCCTGCACTTGAGGCCAACTGAGGGGTCTTGTGCTGGGAGAGTTTGAGAGGTTATGCTGAAATGAGTTGCTCCTCGGACAGGCGCCAAGACAATGAGCCTCTCTCTAAAGGTTAAACATTGCTTGGGCTTACAAAGAGATTCCTCACCTGTCATCTGAGGGTAATCTCTTGTGCTTGGTGGATTTATAGAGGATATTTCCTAAGGGCTGCCCACCCTTGTGCAGCTGGCAGAAAATGCTCCAGGGATGAGTCATAAAATGTTGCTCTCTGTCATACAGAGGATTTTACATTTAAGAAAGATAATTTTAATACCCTGTGTTATGATTATTCTGTCAATGACGTCATCAGAGTCAATAAAACATCAAAACATCAGAAATGATAACCCCCCCCCCAAGAGCATCAAAACAATCAGTCTTGTATAAAACTTACACCAAGCACTACATTAATTCTACATGTTACAGTGTTGATTAAATGCAACAGCTCAGTCTATACAATTAATAATCAAAAAGATAAATGTGTAATGACATTTATTTTTATATATAAATATATATATATAATATTTATATATATTTTTAAGACAATCCGTGAATTGGGTTTTGTTGATAAAGTATTATCTAAGCAGGTCCTGTAAATTTGTAGAAGACTGTACAGATAGAACGGAATGTTTTTTCTTTATCTTTATCAAGAAAGCTAATTTGAGTCATGAAATCTAAATGGTATTGTATTCTGTACATTTGTCACACAGCTAAATGATAGGCACTTACAATGGCTATATGACGTTGTTATTGTTTGTTTGTTTGTTTATTGAAGCAGATGCTTGCTTTTTTCTTGACATGAATACTGTAGAAAATTAATGACAACTAAGTAAACACTACAAATTTTTACTAAAGATATTGAACAGAACACCATTGACAATTTAGAGTACAATTTATAATTGATTGTTACATTATGTGATTTCCCCTCCTTTTGCATAATGTTATTTTTTTCCTAGAATTTTCAATGCTCTACAAGGAAAAGTGGTGTTTTCTGTACATGTAATAAACATTGCTTCCTATACATTTGCCAAAATTTACAGCATAAAGAAGACCTTGCTGCATGGAATCCTGCAATTGATAATGCATTGCTTTTAACTTTACCTGTAATTCTATGAACTAGAATAACCAGAAAAATAAAATCAGCAAATATCTTTCATATATATATATATATATATATATATATATATATATATATATATATATATATATATATATATATATATATATATATATATATATATATATATATATATGCAATCAGCATATATAATTGCAAAGAAGAGAACTGACACTGCTGATTTAAATGTGTTCAAATTGTCCTGCAAAGTTTTTTATTTATGAGTTGGCAAGTTGTAATTTTTTATGGGATGACTGCTATTTATTCATGTAATTTTATACAAAGATTTAAGCTACCCTATGTTATAATATCTGCAGAATTTATAAGGGTTATTGAATCTGAGTTACTGAAACACTTTTTTGTTTTCAACCGTCATTATAGATGAAAATCTGTGGAACAGCATATACATAAGCAAACAAGACACAAGGGGTGGAGGATGTGTCAAATTTTGTGAATGGAATTTTCAATTCTGTGGAAATCGCCAGCTTTTTCCTTGAGGTTCCAGTCATGTATTCCCGCAGCTTTAATGACAAAGCAAACAAACAAAACAAAAAAGGACTATTTGTTTATGTAATATGTGTATTGCTTGGTGCTGATTGTTCTTCTGATCTCTGAAGTAAATATAAATGGATGAATGAATGAATAATATTTCTATATTAATCAATTTAGACTAACCTCTATCTTCACTTAATTTATACTAGCTGTAAGTCTACTGTCTGCATTAAAGAAAACCAGCAGTTTGTTTTGAATGTATACCAAAAATATTGAAATAGTATTTAAAAATCAGCTAAAACATATTTTGAATTTTAAACTGAATTGCCTGCATTTGTTAGAATAAGCATTTTGTGTGGTGAAAAAAAAAATGTTCTGCACAAATGTAGTATGTATTCCAGTATGAATAGAACAATGTTTTTTTCAATATTGTACAAACCGGCATGGTCCAAAAGGCCATCCATTGACGAATTATGTAAATTACTGTTTTGTCTTCATAAGCCATGCAAAAATCTCTGACATCCCTCTCATGGTGAAATGGTGACATGCAAAAGAAAACTTCAGTATTTATTTAGAAAGTCACTTTAGATAGTTTGTTTCATTTGTAAAAGACTTCACGCACACACACGCACACACGCACACACACACAGCTTTCCTTCAAAACACAAACATTCTTTTCTTGGTCTGGTCACAAACTCATCTGTAATTAGTAATGCATTTTAGGAAACATCTGCTGTTGTACTATAATTTTGTCAAACCTACTGTTCATGATTTTTTCAGCAATATCATTATTGTTTTGCATTATTAAAACCTTAACTGTAATTTGATTAAGAAAAATAGTGCAGTCAGACAAATCTAGCGTGTTATTCGGAGTGTTCAGCATTAGTGCATATCTAAATAACCCTCTGGTCCTGTCCTGGTGACAGTTTATTTGTGTTGGGTTGTTCAGTGTGTCTGATGCTTGCTGGTTTAGAATAATACACATGACTAATTGCTCGGGAGTTCAGTGTGTAACAGGGCCTTGCTCCACGGACTGTGTATATCCCAGTGCGTGTTCTGCATTTCACAAGCTCCTAAATTTGGCAGATTCTGGAGGATTTGGTCATGTCTATATACTTTTGGTGTAACTTGATCTTGAATTAATACTGGTCATTAGGATCTAAGTATTTAAAGCAGTAATTATAATTTAGGCTGCTCTAAATCACGTTGAATAAAATGCATTCGTTAGCTTTCTGATATGATCTATATCTTTAAACACATTGTTAATGATGTCTGTGCAATTCATGTTCCTTTTTAGATAAATGAATGTGACCTTTTTTTCTTGCTTATTTATGCAGTTACCCTTTAAACATTTTTTTTCATATTTATACTTTGAAAAACACACAATTTTTATATTAATACAATTTTACACACAAATGGTTGGAATCATTAAGATTTATGAAAGAAGTTTATGGAAGAAGTCTCATCAAGTTTGTATTACATCAAAAACACAGTAAAAACAGTAATATTAAGAATATTATTAACATTAACATTATCAATGTTTACATATTTAAATAGACTTCAATATATAAATCTAATGTATTCCTGTAATGGCAAAGGTGAATTCTCAGCAGCCATACACCAGTCTTCATAATCATCATTTTCCTTCATCATTTTGCTTCAGAAATCATTCTATACTGATTTAGTGCTTATTTACTATGTTATTATTGCTGCTCAATTATATATATATAATTATTATAATTATAATAATTATATAGATTTTACGAAATTGAGATTTATACATCATCTGAAAGCTGAATAAATAAGCTTTCCATTGATATGGTTTGTTAGGATCGGAATATTTGGCCGAGATACAACTATATGAAAATCTGGAATCTGAAGGTGCAAAACAAATAAAAATACTGAGAAAATCACCATTGAAGGTGTCCAACTGAATTCTTAGCAATGGATATTACTAATAAAAATTTAAGTTTAGATATATTTTCGGTAGGCAATACAAAATACAAAAATAGCTTCATGGAACATGAACTTTACTTAATATCCTAATGATTTTTGGCATGCAATAAAAATGTATAATTTCGACCCATACAATGTTTATTTATTTTTTTTTTTTTGGCTATTGCTAAAAATATACCCCAGCGACTTAAGACTGTTTTTTTTTGGTCCAGGGTCACACACACACAAACAAACAACACACACACATACACACACACACACACACACACACACACACTATATATATATATATATAATAGGTGAAAATTGATAGCCTGAATGCACTGTAAGTTGCTTTGGATAAAAATGGATAATTTTTATTTTATATATATATATATATATATATATATATATATATATATATATATATATATATATATATATATATATATATATATATACATACTGTATACTGTATAATAAAGAAAGTTTTGCTGCTTTTACTCCAAATAGAATTATGTCTCAAACATGGACAGATTATATTTGATGTGCTCAATCCAATGTTATGAAATGGAATATCTGAACCATTTTGCTCTTATATCTTATCTTAGTTTCTTTGTGTCGTGCATTAATCTAGTTATGGTTGTATGTGCGTTTATTTGTGTGTACCTGAACATGTATACTGTTTGCATTTAGCCTGAGCCTTGTCAGTGGCAATGCAAAGTCCCAGTGCCGGTTGACTGGTTCTCAGGCCTGGCCAGTTTACATAACTGAAGCAGAATGCTGCCTCTCTCGCCTAACGTTCACTCTTTATGACCCTCCACAAGGCAGCCACCTGTCTGTATTTACACGGCAAATCAACACTGCTCTCTGTACATTCACATTAGAATTACCCGGCAAAAAAACAAACAAACAAAAAAACATCCGTCTGACAAGGCTTTTCAAAAATAAATAAATAAAATGACTCCAAAGAAAAAAAACATCTTACCAAGCATTTTTTAAATGTGGAGTTACATCCCACAGCATATTTTATTTTGCGGACTATATGACAGTTCTGACTCATCTCTTGAAATATGTCAACATTGAAGGTATTTTTATTTATTATGCTCCTAAAGTGCCTTTTAACACTTTAACTAGCATGAATATTACTAGTATATTGGTTGTTTATTAAAGCACGTACTAATGACTTATTCTGCATGAGCATATTTTAGATCCCTTAATCCTACCCCTTACCTAAACTTAACTACTACCACACTAACAATTAATAAAAAAGCAAGCTAAATAAGTTTCTTTGCTTAGAATGTTAAAAGGTGGTAATTAAACAGCCTAAATTGTTACAATGCACATCAGTTTCATGGCTTTGCGTCGGCTCCATGTGTCTGATAGTATACATCGGCCACCAAGGTACTTTTCCAATGTTTCTGTAGACACATATAGACTTGTGTTGGCTCAAACGCTCATTTTCTTTCCCCCTGCCTGCTTCTGAATGGGTTGCTCAATCCAGTTGTATTGTGAGTGTGAAGGTTCAATGTTCTCCATGGAATGTTCTCTCTCATTAGTGAAACTGGTTGTCTAGGAGGACAGATGTGGCCACACCTCACTGGGACTTGACGATGAAATGAAGTTCCACAACCTTGAAGATTTATTTCATTTGTTTATATGCCACTCATGGATATTGTGTAAAATGACAGAGTGGTGATAGAAATTATTTCAAATGGCCTTGGAAACCATAGCATGGGTTTTTCGAATGTAATCCAGATGTATGTGTGTCCGTCTTTTGCTTTAGGAGTTCATGCATGATGTCTAGTGTTCTGAACAGCCAAAGCTCTGCATCTCTCATGAATGTCATTCAGTGTCTAATCTTTCAGCTCCTGCAGATTTATTTGAGTGTTGGCAGGATATTGGCTGTTTAACAGGTTGAACCTTTTAATATAACAAACAAGGCTTTGAAATCTTATTAAAACAACTTGAGCTTAACAAATAACATATTAAGGAAGAGATCTCAACTGATCTACATCTATCTATCTATCTATCTATCTATCTATCTATCTATCTATCTATCTATCTATCTATCTATCTATCTATCTATCTATCTATCATCAATTCTTTAAACGTGAAAAAGAGAGAGAGAGAGCTAGTGGTTGGTTGGCATTTGGGGATGCCTGACAAAGACAGAGAGAAAAAAAAAATTGCATGGTATGCAGTTCTTTTCCAGTGCCACCTGCATGTCTGTTACTGCAGGATTTGTTTCTCCTCAATCACTGACACTACTGGATTACCTGTTCTTAAAGCAAAGAGCCAACGCAAGCCACATCTTGCGCACAAGTATTCAAGCTCTCACACACTTGATTTTCTTTGCTTTGTGGGATGGATTTACCCTATTATTACTGGCAGTAGTCTGATTATGATTTCATGATATACTAATTTCCTGCTCTTTAAACACTGATTAAGCACTCTCAAATGCTTAGTGTTAATTTTTCTTCTACTTCAAACTTGTTTTGGAGGAGCTAACGCTAGAAACTAGTTGCAGCAGTAAACAATAAAAGCACAAAAATGCTTTTTCTCTGTGGTTAAGATCCAGCTACGATTCACTACTTTTGGTTTATCGACTTTTGGTTCAAAGGTCGGGTGAAAAGGTGAGTTATTGTCCTAGAGAGACAGACTCACCCTGGAAAGGGAAGCACTTTGACAATCAGACTAATCTCTATCAATAAACAACTCCCATTGCCTTGGATTACAGCAGGTGCATTCTGGGTTTAGACTTGTATGCATGATCTGTCTATGGGACTTTCTTGAAACATAGTCTTATATTGCAAACACCTTACTTACGTGTTATTGCCACTTTTAAGAGTTGTGTTAAAGAAAGACTACACTTTATTCTCTATGACCTTTCAAAAACTATTGCTTTTCTGTGATTTTGGCTTAAGGTCATCATATAAAGGCAAATATCCAAGCCATGTCATTCTATTTGGGTCACAGAATTCATAAGTAACTAAGCACATATCACTTTGTGATACAATCACATGTTATGTTTGACTAAAAACCAAAAAACCTAGTCCACATTTTATTTATTTATTTATCTGTAAACACATCAGTAAATCGGTCAACCTTTTTTTTTGTTGCCATGATTATTTGTGGCTTCCCCATGCCATGTCAAAGTATATGTGTGTGTGTGTGTGGCTTTATTTGCATATACTAGTATATTTGCACAACAAATGGTGCCCTCACTGAGCTGTTTTGCATGGTGTGTGCCTGCTTCTTTAGCTGACACTGAGGGTGAACGGCTGCTTTGTTTTTTTTCTGAAGCTGCACCCAAATATGTGTCCACCTGTCACTCATCCCCACTGCATTTCTGTCAATCATATTCTGTGTTATTGCACTGCACAGGCTATATATCAAATGCGAAATTAAGGCAAAGTAGTTTAACACCCAGTTTCTAAGAGCAATAAATTTGCATACTATAGAGAATATATTTTATATTTTCTTTGGTGTATGTACACACACACACACACACACACACATTGTACGGTCAGTAAGATTTTTTAAAGAAATTAATACATTTATTAAGGACGCATTAAATGAATCAAGTGTCCAAAGATACTTTTTCATTGTTACAAAATAATTATATTTCTATTTTTTTTAGCCTTCTATTCATCAAAGACTCCTGAAAAAAAGGAATCACATTTCAACAAAAATTTAACTGCTATAATAAGAAGCAATGTTACTTGAACTCCAATTAGAGCAAATTAGAATGATTTCTTAAGAATAATGTGACACTGAAGACTGGAGTAATGGCTGCTGAAAGTTAAGCTTTGCCATCACAGGAATAAATTACATTAATGGTAGCACTTTAGTATAGGGACCAAATCTCACTATTAACTAGTTGCTTATTAGCATGCCTATTATTTACAAATTGCTTGTTTATGGTACTTATAAAGCATTTATTCTACTTGAACTTATTCTATATCCCTTATTCTACCCGATACTTCAATTTACTGTAACAACTACCTCACCAACTATTAATAAGCAACAAATTAGGAGTAGTTAATGGTTTGTTAATAGCGAGAGTTGGAGCTTAAAATAAAGTGTGACTAAAATTGATACAAATGAAAAACATTTATTTTAAATTTACTGTATTTAAAAAAAATTATCAAATAATTGCAGTGAGCATAACATGACATCTTTAATCACATAAGACTCCAAATGTTACTACATATATGTATAAACACACACACACACACACACACTTTTCACCTAATAATAGTTCAAATTTTATTAAAAATTATTTAGTTGCATCACATTTTACTACATGTTGAGAACATTTATATATAATCTTATATATATTAAAATGTTTTTATATATTTGTTAATTTATACCTCCATGAAATGTGTAATTATATTACAGCAATGGGGGGTAATTCTCTCCACTTTTTGCTATCTGGCCCGTTATATAAATTTCTTCTCAGATCCCGACTGACTGGAGACTTGACACAGATTTGGACATTAGGTCATAAAATAGGCTCCAGGCCCACTTTGAGAGCATTGGTGCAGACAGGAACACTTTACCAGACACAATATTAAGAGTGCTTTCTCCATCTTACACCCACACACATTCCTACTGCCACTTCTGGCCTTCACTCTTATCATTTCTTTCCCTTCCAATTTAACTCTTGCATGGCGCTACTTGTGATTTACAGATAAACAGCTTTAGCTTCAGAAGTTTTATTTAGGAAGATGCAGTTTTTTTTAACAAACTGTAGTCTATAAATGATTGTTGGATTCGTGCATTGACACACTAACAGTCGTGTTAGCACACCTGAGCTTGTTGCAGTCTGACCTGTCTTACCGCCTCATTTGTCATCTCCAATCACAAGCTCTTTTGAGGGGAGCTGAAAGACAAGGAATTATCAGCCCTTGCTTGGTGATGAGAGCTCAGCCTGCAGCTCAAAAGAGAAAGTATGTGAGAACACCAGCAAGTTAAACATGTAAGAACACAGGCAAACACACTCTTCCCTGTCAGTCCTCTGCAACATCCAAAGAGTGACTCAAGCTGTTTACATCAAATATTTCTGACATTTAGGCAATGATAAGAAATGCAATCTAATGACCTATTTTTATCTATTTATTTAATCTACGTATGTATGTCACAAGACATGATGTCTTTGATTATGTCTCTCTGTGTAGGAGAGATTTAAGATCATACATAATTTTTATTACAGGAATAAGACAATATGTGAGTGTGTGCATGATTTTGTGACATATCGGGACACAACTTTGTATAATGATATGGGTATGACACAAGTATTACAAGGAGAGGGTGACTTATGAGGACATAACCCATGTTCCCATTTTTCAAAACGCTTATAAATCATACAGAATGAGTTTTTTTTTGAAAAAGTAAAAATTCCCAAAGTTCCCTGTGAGGGTTAGGGTTAGGTATAGGGTTGGTGTAGGGCCATATAATATACAGTTTGTACAGTATAAAAACCATTAAGCCTATGGGATATCCCCACTTTTCACAAAACAAACGTGTGTGGTATATCAACTACCAGTGATAAACAAAACATTTGTTGTGATTGTGGCCTTTTGAAATTTAATAAGTGCACTAAGCCAGGGGTTCTCAAGCCTGTCCTGGAGGGACATTTTATGTCTTCCTTATCAGACACACCCAATTAATGTCTTTTTAGTCTCTACTAATGACCTTATGAGTTAAATCAGGTTCATTAGTTATGCGAGACATACAAAATGTGCAGGGCTAGAGGGCCTCCAGGACAAGTTTGAGAACCACTGCACTAAGCCATATTAAAAGTTTAGATTTAAGCTCAAATGACTGATGCTTTGCCAAATAGCAATGGTGCAAATCACAACCTCAGAGACCTTTAACGTTATCTGAGGTGTAAAACTATTGGTAGCACTTAAGGTTTTATTTGTTAACAAGCTTACTACATTTGTAACAATGACAAATACAGTATATGCCTTTTATACTTTCATTACGAACAATGGAAAAGGCTTCTAAAGCATTTATTAATCAGTAAATTTCAACATTTACCAATATTACAGTAGCTTAGACTGCCACAGGCTAAGTTAATGAGAAATTCTGCATCATATTAACATGAATATTTTAGGATAACAATGTATAAGATATACTGTGTGTATTAATATAAATAAACAAATGAGCACATTAACATTCAGACATGTAGTAATAATGACCATTGTCCCAGGCCACACTTTCCTTCATAAGGCTGATACCTAACCTTCATGTTTCATGTTGAGGTCCTGATCATCCTTTAAGGGTTTGTTGCGTGATAATGATTGATTGTATTCTATTATACAAATATACATGACCAATTTCTGACATGAAATACAAGTAGATTCACAAATATGTACTTTCAGTCACAGTATCTGCAAGGAACACTGTTAGTCTTTGGTGTGTTTGCCGACACGCAGTGAGTCTGGGAACAGGGTGAATGTTTGCATTGTGGCCAGGTAAGAGTGAAGCTTGCTGGTTGGCTTGTGTTCATGGAGGGGTGGGGTAGAGCATAGGGTGGATGTGATATGCCTCGCTGACTGTAAGTACAGTTGTAGGATGAAGTGACACATCCCTGGCGTGCCAGTGTCTGGGCGGGCCATGCGTGGGTGGAGAGTATCGGTGGCTGAGAAGCAGTTAAAAGCGTTTGGTCAATGCTATTAATATCTTCAAATCCTAGTGAATGGGTGCCAAAATTGCTAAACCCCCAAGATAACAACATGGAAATCACCACAGTTTGTTATTCATATTCTTTAAATCTAGTATCAGCATACTATAGTACCTGAAATTATATGAAGATATATTTCCAAAACAAATTATTGTAATGTTTTTAGTAGTAGAAATGGACAAAGTCTTCCTTCTGTAAATAATTATCAGTAAGAAACTATTGGTTTATTTTGATAACACGGACTGCTCCAGGTTCCACTTTCCACGTGGTACTTGATCCCAAATAGACATATCTGATGTAGATGGTGTCAAATGATAACCTTGAAATATGCCATTTTCACCTCTGACTTCTAATTGGAACAGAAAGAAAAACCCAATACAAATATTCAAGAAAGTTTAATGCTCCCATGGGCAATTACACACCAGTGAAATAGGTCAAATTCTGAGTTAAACAAGGAAAAGTATCCAGTCTGTGTTGTGGCAGCATCACCTACTGGTTTGTCAAACAAAATACACAACACTCCACATAGCACCATTCAACTGTTGTTGTTGTTTTTTTTTTTATTTTAGTTGCACTATTTTTCATTTCCAGTACAAGCCTAACAATTCAGATGAGTTACTGAAAATTCATGCTGGAGTTGATATGCAGCACTTTAATAAATATCCAGTGTCTATTTTATATCTAGTGGTAAATGCTTTAACACTGATCCAAAAGTAACACATGGTACTATAGTTACGTGACTATACACAAATAGGAAATAAAACACAAAAATGACTGTACAGACCTCACTGAGGATAAACAACAATTGAAAAAATATTGGAATGTCCTGCCAATACAAGATAAGGTCATTTTATTTTTAAAATATAAAGGGATCTTCGATTTGACAATAATAAATGCATCAACTAAACTCACTTAAATTTTCTTATTCGGTCTGTGGAAATATTAGGCCAAATTATACATCATTTACAGTCAGAAATTAATCCATGCCTTAAATCTGACACCAGGTGACGTGTGCAATTTTTGTGAGGTTAAAATACTTCCAGTTTAATGATGAGGTGAAACAACCATGTATTAATCAGATCCTTAAAGAGTTTAAAAACTGTTGCTCTGTGACACTTACTGTCTGGAAAACCCGTTTTTGATGTAATTTCTTTACAGTTTTGTTTGTTGTGATTACTAGCACAAAAACGACACACTTCACCTTTACAAAAGGAAAAGAAAAATACATGAAAAATGTTTGATATGCACAGTTTCATAGGTTCAGATAACATACTCGTATACAGGCATATAGTAACACACACACAAAAGGGTTACCTTTTAGTGACCAGTTTACCATCTATGGAATGTGATATGAAAGCTTGAAAATGCCCACTGGATTCATGGACCATACAGAATGTTACATGATAGATAAATGACACACTGTAAAAACAAAGAAATGATTTGCTTAACTTTCCTTGTCTCAATTTTTTTCTCTGTTGCGAAATATTAATCTATTTAAATAGTTAAATCTACCACCACATAAAGGCTACAATTTATTTTAGGACATTAAAGAAACATTGGAACATTTCACACTATGAACAGGAAGATGTTTTTGCAACTATTGCAATTTCAAAAAAAAAAAAAATCCTTCAAATGTTTAATACTTCACATTACCTTAATCATTATTCTTCAAATAACTTTTCATAAATACATTATGCTCAGAACGTAAAAACTAAAACACATTTTCTTATTTTATTGCAGATGTTTTTTTTAAAAGGGTTTGGATAAAGAGACCAATTCAAGGCTTGCTGTTGCAAATGGAAACAGGCAAAAATGAACAATGTCTGAAAGTACAGGAGGAATAGCAGCAGGCAATGCAGAGGTCAGATCAACCTCAAGAAAATTTAAGAAATTAATACAACAAAATGGTGGCATTCAAAGTCAGGAATTATATTTACGAAAGAGCACTCAAATGATTTTGTTGCTTATTTCCTATGAGCAAATACCACAGAGCTGTTTGTGCGGTTTGTTTTGGTTATTTTCTCTTCTTGCAGAAGAAGTTGTTTGATTGGTTGGGTCATGATCAGGGTACATGCATAAGACTTACTGGGGTAAAGCTACCAGGATATCTACATAATTGACAGGGAAGAAGCCAGATTGCCCATTGATCACTCCTTCATACCAGTTGTCATCAATCTTGCTGCTTAAGGTGATGATGTCACCTTCCTTGAAACCTAGCTCACCCTCATTTTCAGGGTCGAAATCATAAAGTGCCCGACAGCAAGGCTGGTCCATTGGAGCTGTAAAAAAAAGAAAAAAGAAGAAGAAAAAAAGGATTCTTTACAGAACAGAAAAAATTTTTTATCTTCCATTTCACAGCTTTAATTATATTATTGGCTTACCTGGTGACCTGGAAGGGCCACTGTGCCCACTGTTCCCATTGTGATTCTCACTGAAATCAATGGAAGTACGAGGTTTGGGGACATACTCTCTTCTTGGCTTATTAGAAGTCTCTCTTATTCTGTCCCCCCAAAAAAGTGATAAAATAAAAAACAAATGATCACAATTAATAATTTTTAAAATCACAAAATAACATTTAAAAATGAACAATTAATCACTCATGCAACTAAAACACATGTAAAATAAGACAATTTTATTTTAAGAAATGTTCCCCCTTCTGAGGAAGCCTAAATTTCATAGTCAGAATTTCATCAGTTGCCACAACAGGCAACTAACGTGCTTTGCCAAACCATACCTATCGAGAACAGTTGGGGGTCATTCACACAGGATGTTTTCGTGTTCAAATACAGATGGAGGGCAACAGAATGGAACTGAATGGGGTCTCTAGATGTGCTGAACTATTTTTACCTTCACACAGTGTCTGAGAAATGTGATATTCTTGATGTGAGATGTGATGCAATACAGCAAGATGCACTGCAACACCCAGGAGCAAGTGGGTTACAAAAAGGCATCCTGTGTGAAGGCCCCCCCACAGGCTACCTCTGACAGATTGACAAACGCCAAAATCAACTGCTATGAACCAAGACAATGAACCGAATTAAATGCAATTGAAATAAAACAAACACTTATAAAGTCACTTTTTTTTCCTAATGACTATATTCATTATTAAAAATCTGTTCTCTACATTACACACATCATTTAAGAAATAAGAGCTCTCGTGTTTCATTTGGAAACAGTGCCATTCAAAATGTCACCCCAATTTTCCAATTACAATTAGTGCTCATGTGTACAAACCGCATTTGTAAATTTGTGCACTTAGAAATAATTTCTGTTTACAGTGTAAATACATAATTAAGCATAAATAATGTACAGAGCAAGCAAAATTTTGCGCACTGCACTGCACTCTGAACATGCAAAAGAAGACTGTAGTGTTTTACATTTGTAAAACATTTGTGTTTTACATTACTTCTATGTGTAGTTGGCGTGTTTAAAAGCTAATCATTTAGCAGCTTTTTTATAGGGTAAAACATAATTGTAAGGACTCATCATATGTATGCAATTGTCAAAAACTGTTTGTACAAGTAATAACATGAAATGGACAGTAAAATTAATTTTCATAAACATACTTTAACTATTTAGAACAGATGACAGTAACTGCATAGTTTTTTTGTGAGAAGGGAGATCTTCTGTTACATTAAACTAGATTTAGGATTTAGGATTTATTCCAGAATACAGACCTGTCCTCTAACTTGCTGGACAGCTGCTGAAGGATCTCTGTGGCCTGTCTGTGGTAGTTCACCTGAGCTTGGACCAGAGCAGAAAGCTGACTCACTTGTTCAATCTGCAGAAACACAGTTAGAACATCAACAAATATTACGCATGAAAGCAAATAATGCCGTACTGATTGTACATGAAGGTCAAGACTAACAAACAATGGCTACATTTACATGCACCATTATAATGCAGTAAAGGCAGCACAAAAGTATTGCAAGCTTGTGTAAACACTAAATATGAATGTAATCATTATCTCAGAGTAACCATGGATCACAGTAAATGTGTGTTAATATGTAGAGTATTGTGTTTTTAATCTGCCTATATGCTCATGCATGGGTTTCGATAACATGCTTGAACAGAAGAAGCCACACTTTATTGGCATCATGTACACTGATGTTCAGAAATGTGCCCGAAGCATTGTCAATTCTAGTGTTTCCGAGCATCAATAAAACACATGATGCCCATGTTATGTAAAGCTGTAAGCATGAACTCAGTTTCCTGAGCTCCCCAGAAGTGTGACTTATGCAGAATGAGGGAGACCGTGTACCCTAGAACTGGCGAACAGGTCCGTGTACACAGGAATGCTTGAAGGCTGCCTATTTTAAAGCAAAAACATTACACCTCTTAGCAAATAGTCTAAATAGTGGCAAGTATCATGTAGACGGGACTAATAAAATGTTTGCCCATGTCATAAACTAAATTCTTACTTTGATTACTGGTGGTAAACAGACTATTAACCATGTAAACATAGCCATTGTGTAAGATGAACTGATCAATGAAAACAAATGAATCCTGTGACTTACTGTGGGTTATTACTTCAGAATAAAAGGAAAGGTGTAGTGGGAAGACTCGTTGGAAATTGGGACAGATAAAAGTAAAATGAAACTCTACAGAAGCATGAAATGGATTGTGAACAAGGGCAAGCACCGGTCAGGCCACAGAGCTTACATCACTCTCCAGAAGGTTAAACATGCTTTGTTCGGCAACCTCCTTTGAGTCATCAAACTTCTCCAAGGCCTGTTTGATCTCATCTTCTGTGACTTTTCCTTGCCTTTTCTTCTTATAGTCAAAGTCCAACCGTCGGCCTTCCAACTTCTTCAGGTGATGCTGTCATAATAGAAAAATATGCAATATGCAAAATATGTTCAGTTACTGACCTCTAGTGATGCATTCAGTTATACTGTCTCCATCAACAGCTGTGACAATAAAGTATGATCAAACACCCTATGACAGGGTTCCTCAGTAGGGACCCGTGAGAGAAAAATGATTTCTAATTTCAAATAATGTGGCATGAAAATCCAAAAGCAGCATCAGAAAGCGAAATTAACTTACATAGTGTCTACACCAGACGCGAGTGGCACGGTGTGATGCAACAGAATAAAATATAACTTATTATAATCGGTGATGCTGTCTACACCGGATGTGGTGTAGCATGGCGAGCCAAACCCCCGACTGAAAACTGCTGACTCTGTCTATTTATGACGTGATGACAAAATTTAAATGATTCGCAATGCTTTTGTCGAGTCCAGTGTATAGATGATTCAGTTGTGAAAGGACTGAACAGTTTAGAGTGAGTGAGTAATACCATCTTTGTTAGGGATGTTATTTCGCAGTGAGTTCGCAGTTTTAACGTAAGGTTGCTTTCGGCTAATTTAATTTTAAGATCTGAGGTAAAATATCTATTGTTGCTTTCAACACGTCTAAAGATGCCGCAAAATATTATTCAAACTCGCATTAGACACTTTTCACATTAAATAAAGCATATAATCATCACCTGAGGTTATCGTTGTCATATTTTGTATGTTGTTCCTGCATAAAAAAACATTTCTAAAATATAATTTCGTGTTGCTTAGTCACATCACTGTCATGAATGGTAAGGGCAAAAACTACATGGGAAATATACTTTTTAATCGCGTTGTCATATCTGGTTGGGACGCATGGTGTTACAGCTTGATCCCAACCAAGATTTAAGTATACAAATATTAATGCTGACAGACCTAATAATTGAATCTGTAATTAGGGAAAATGGAGAGAAGAGATCCAGTCTGGAGATGAGCAGGAACAGTTGATTTGCACGGCAGACATTGAGATCGAGATCTTTTGTTTGTTCATTTGTTTTTTTAAATATTCAACAGGCAAAGCTCTTCTGTTTCTAAATGCAGAAATGTTCATATATGTTTGAATAAAACCGACTACTTGGGGTGAAATTTTGAATATTTATCTTGAGACCATCTTTTTTATTATTTTAACAAAAAGCAACAATAATAAAATAATAGTAATTGTAATAATAATAATAATTATAATAACAATAACAATAATAATAATAATAATAATAATATGTCAGTGGCTTGGTATTGTTGGCAGAATTCAGCCCTCTGCGAAAATTAATTGAGGAACCCTGCCCTTTGACTTCTGCGGAATATTCTCACTATAATGTAATAAATCACAAGGACATTTAAATCTAAAATCTAAAGCGGATCCAAAATTATTAATTAGCTAAATATCAGTGACTGACATGGGAGAATGTTTTGTATTTAAAGAGGTCATACATACATTTTTATTGTTTATATTCACTTCAGATATTGTTAGTATAGACATTGCAGTCATCCAAATACAGTTATGACAGATTTTTAGGACCATTTAGTTCTCCTTTCTCTGACCTTAGAATTAAATGAGTCATTTTTGCTGATGTGTTTGAAATGAGATTTAGCCCCATTTAATCTCAAGCTGCTTCCAGTACATTTTATAACAGCCCCAGCCATCCGTCATCCAGCAACCTATTTGTGCCAAGTTCATGAAACAATCCACACTTAAATCTGCCACCTAAACTGTCAAGGTTGAAATTAACTGATCAGTGACACTGTAACAACTTTCCAAAAGTGATACTGCAATGTCTTCTCTAAACTGCCACAATTAATAATATGGTATGACAATGACTTAATTTGAATGCAGTTTAGTGCTATTTCAGAGCCTTTAAGTGGCAGATTAGACTGTATTGGTGGAAGGTTAGTGAGTAAAACTGATTTTAACACTGAAATACTGCATGCAAAAGGAACACGACTGTGAATTTTCCATTAACAGGTCATAAAAGGATGAGTACATACAGGATGACTGGTCTAATCTCAAAAGCACTGGTTTTGGGGGGGGGGTTCATTGCTATAATTTCTTATATCTCACCTGGATTTCTTTTAAGTCTTTATCATGCATATTCTGCAAGGGATCAATAAAGTTTTGCTTGACCTCCATGTCTAGAGCATCTTTAACTTCACCTAGCTCTCGCATGGCTTCTCCAACATCGATCAGAGCCAGACCTGTAAAACACAAGTATACATTACATCTCTCTCTATAATATAGTTGTATCTTTTAAGAGCAAATCAGTGAGAATCCAATGCACTGAATGAAGTGGTTTTTAATTTATTCCTTTACTAACACAAAACTAATAGATCTGGTTATGGTAATTATAGATTACTTGATTTTAAGGTTGGCTTTAAATTTTTCAGCAATCACAGCCATTTCTTAAAACAATTTATTTTTCAAAACACGTAGTGCTGGTCTATTTTTAACAAACCCTCTTTTTATTTACTAGAATATACAGTCAAATGGTTTTCAAACATGGCAAATTTATTTCTATATATAACTTCACTTAAAAGCTTCCAGTATGTTCATATTTGACTGCTGTTATCGATTATAACAACACTTTCAACTCTATTAACAATTCTTTCCTGCCAATTTCCACATTATTAGGCATGTGCATATGCTGCAACCAGTATGTCACTACGCACCAGTCAGTGAATAAATGATTTGCTTATATTCTCAAGCTTTGTTTGATGAGGATTAAAAAATGCAATGAGTTTTTGAATTGCAAAACCTTCTATAATTTAATCTGATTTCTCTACCAATTAAATGTCATTTAATTGCATGCAAGTAAGCAACGTGCACAAAAGACTAAATCGCTATCATAAATTCTTAGAATGTAGGCAGATTACTTTATTTTAATGGGAGATTGAGAGCAAGCATCTAGGTTTTGTTTGAGCGGCTTTGTTAAGCAGCTCTTTACATGCATGCTATAACTGCTCTCTTGCATCATAGACAGCTTCATTTATTATAAATGAGAGTATTCTGATTTATCCTGCTGCATTGTCCATGTGGTGCAGCCACAAAAACGGCAACTACATTGTCAAAACAGTCTGGTTTGTGGTTGTGGGTCATTAATAACCTTGTCATGGGCCAGATTTTGCCTGCAGGCAAGATGTTAAGCATCCCTGCCATACAGTCAATTCAGCCAACCACATTCCTAAAATGGTTCAGTTGTAGTGAGACATCAATCAGACAACAAATGAAGCTGTCATAATTAATAATGGGAAACAGATTATGTAAAAGGCAGCAGTCTCTGATTCTGTGAGTGAGCGAGCACATTACTTATCGCAGTTGAAACCAAAGAGCACCTCTTTATCTTAATGTAGTCTAATTGCTGTTCTTCTCTTGACTCTCACTCTAACTGATCAATTCAAGTGGGAATTACAGATACATTGTATGTGCAACGACAGCTACAAAAAAAGCTACAATAAGCCCACAGTTTATAACTTGTCAATCCATCTTGATGGATGATAATGAACAACTTAAACACCTGTACTCTGACAGTATTACTCACGCGACTTGCATAAACATTTTGGTGCAGTTTTGGAAATGCAGATCTGTGAAGTCAAACTGAACCAAGAAGAATACTTGTAACAATTTAAGTACCAAAACGATCTACAGGTCTGAAAAGAGCCTTATTGAGATGGCTTAAACATTTAAATATTAACACACCATCTCTAAACTAAGTAACCATTACAGTAAAAGAGCTTGTTGATAAAAATGATTTTGGAATAAGGCAGTTTACATTGTGTTAATACTGCACTATATGTAGAAGAGCTGCCCACAAGTTTAAAAGTTCCGACATTATGTATGTTTATAGCAAATCAAGCATTACCAAAGCTGGATTCCTCCCCGAGTTCCCTCCCAAACTTTTGCATGGACTCTGCCAGGATGACTTCAGTCTGTGTGTAGCCAGGACCTTTATCCCCCCCACGGATTTTAGACATGGAGCTCATCATACTCATTTTGGCACGAGTTGCTGAATAAACAAGAAACAAAAAAGAAAGCACAAAAACATGAATGTGATGTACATTAGTGAGATATATATATAAAAAAATTAAGCTAGGGATATAATATTACAATTTATTATTCACATTCACCTGGATTGGGCTGTAGGTACTCCGTTGTCTTGGTCATAATGTCCATCACAGCCCTTGTGGTGACGTCAACTTTCTATGTAATGGTAAAGATGAAAAGATACAAAAATAGAATACATTATATTTATATTAGTGACATGTCAAGTCAAGTCAACTTTATTTATATAGCGCTTTAAACAAAAAAGATTGCATCAAAGCAACTGAACAACATTCATTAGGAAAACACTGTGTAAATAATGCAAAATGACAGGTAAAGGCAGTTCATCATTGAATTCAGTGATATCATCTCAGTTCAGTATAAAAACTATCTGTGCAATCATTTGCAATCAAGTCAACGATATCGCTGTAAAAACATGACACCAGCAAGCCTATCTTAATGGAGAAAACAGAATAAATAAAAGTCAAATATTAACAAAAAGCAAAAAGACATTTAAAAAACATAGCTTTTTTTAAAAAATTTTTTTTTACTTTTTATTCAAAGTATCCTTAAAAATTATCACATGTTCTGAAAAAATATTAAGCAGCAGAACAGTTTCCAACTTTGATAATGAATCATCATATTAGAATGATTTCTAAAGGATCATGTGATCATGATCCTAAAAATTCAGCTTTGCATCACTGAAATAAATGATAATTTAAAAGTATAATAAATTTAAAAACAATTATTTTAAATTGTAATATATCACAATATTCAAATTTTTTCCTGTATTTTTGATCAAATAAATGCAGGCTTGATGAGCAGAAGAAACTTCTTTCAAAAACATTAAAAGTAGTAATTTTCCAAACTTTTGTGACTGTACTATATATATATATATAATTTGTAGCCTACAGACCCCAGAAGTTGCTCACTTATCCATTCTGTCACCATCTATCCATTCCGGTGTTTTTATATTTATAAGAGTCACTCTAAAATACACATTTCTAAACAAACTCAATTTATTCTCACTTAATTAGGTGGTGCTAGAATTTAATGTCAATAGATGACCTAATAACACCTTCAAAAATGAGAAACTTCTAATAAACAACCAACCAAATGCTCATCGCTATGATTCTTGAATGAGAATCACATCTCTGCAGGAGACTTACCTTTTCCATTTCCATGAAGTCTAAATCTAATTTAGTTCCCTCTGCCCCTCCGACCTTTTCACTAACTCTCTGCAAAATAAGACAGGACAGTTTTAGGCTTTGTAATTAGTTCGGAATTTTGACCAGAATAATACATTTTCTTGAAATATTTTTCCTTTTCCTTCAAATTTCCCAAGGACCCCTTCACTTAAAAACTCTTGCTCTGTAGGGCATATACATAACATACCAGAAATTTTGCCCAAACACATCTTAAACTTGTACACCATTGCAATATGCTGTATTAAAACAAAAACAATAAATAAATAAATGAGAAAAATCTGAAAGTGAGGTCTTAAATATTTCACTCATATAAGGCCATTGTAGAATATCAAGTAGAATTTATTCATGAGAAACTAACGGCACAACATAATCCTTAAATGTTGGTATGTACTGGCTGTCAGAAATATGAACTACCATTAATACAGTGCAAAATATTTTGTGCACAGGGCACTACCTGTGATCAATGTAGTAGGGCCCAAATGCTAAAAATAGCACCTCAGCAGAAAGCTAATTTGACACATTAGTAATCCACTAATCCAATTTGATGCTAAAAATAAACAATATTTAATTTTATCTAGCTGTATATTTAAATTAAATCAGTTATTTAATATACTGTACTTCTGACGTACTTTGCATTTCATAAACTTTGCATAAAACCATTATCAATATAGTACTTTATTCCAGAGCATTAAACATTCAAACATTTTCTTTCTGAAGACTTTGTACTTCTACAAATACACCAAGTCAAAGACTTGCCGTATATGCCAAAAGTTTGTCTGTGCCACAGGCTTTACTCAAAGTTACAAACTTAATCAAGACATCTTCTTGCTAAAGATTGAGCTGCTACTGTGTTAAGAAGATTTGAGGGCAAATATACTAAGACATCCCAAGGGACTGGAAGAATGTGGCTGCCAAGTATTATATGGTGAGAATAACTCAAAATTGGCCAATTTCATACAGATATTTAAATTTAGAATATTTTCAATAGCAATGAATTACTACACATCTTATTGCAATTAAAAATACTTAGTATTAAAAAGAATCACAAAAAGGAGGGGATTCTAATAAAGTAAACTATATAGAATGAGAGAAATAAGAGTCAAGCATACTTAAAAGGTATCTAAAATAAATGGGCCAAGTAAACTGTAGAGCAACACCGAGTATAAGTGAATTTATGACTGTGAGGCCAGTGGAGACTCTTTCAATAAGTCTGTTTTGCTGAAGCTGATGAACCTTAAGGTAGGTTTTGAAATGCTTTCATCTACTGTGAGCTACTTTTAACTTGACATGTAATACAAATGTGGACATAGTAGATTTAACAGATCACATTTATTGGACTACAGAGTATTAGCTCACATAAAAATTACATCAACAATAGTATAATAAAATTACATAAATTAAAGTGAAGTACATTAAATACATGTTTTTATTGTACTATTAAAAACATTAGAAGCAGCTTCCTACAATTCAAAATAAATAAACAGTTCACTTTAACAACAGCCAATGAATTCATTATGAATTACAAACAAATTAAATCAGATTGATTCAGCAATGAACTTCACTTTAATATCAAAGATGATCTTTCATTTGGGTGAATTTCTCAATGAATTACCTGTCGAGATCTGGCAGTTCATGAAAGAATGAATACATTTTTAATGGAAAGCATAGCGAAGGTGTTTAATCTCTGTTGACCCACGGCATTTCATTAAAAAGAAATGAACATAAATCAAGGTACAGATGGGTGACAGCACCATACCATTACCTTATTTAAAATTATCACTGGCCTACTTTTCCTAATTCATCATTAATCCTAGTCTGTTAATGCTCAGGAAATGAAAATTAATATTAAGCAGGTTCATTTGATAAATGCTGATTACCATGTATATACAGAAATACTCCAGTAGCTTTACAATTTACTTCGCAACTAAACATCCGTTTCAAAATAAAATCTTAATCAGAATATAAACCTTAATTGGAATTACAATTAAATTGGAATTTTAATTGGAATTACAACAAATAAAAACAGTTCACAGACTAAATGTTTTCATTTTTTTTATCTTCATTTTTAATAGTAAAAAATTTTCATATTTTATTTGTAATTTGATTCATGCAACATTTCAAATAAGGATCCTGCACATTTTTTTTATTTAAATCAAAATCATCATTCAGCAAACAATGATGAACATATACAGATTTATATACCAAAGGAGGTACACGCGCGCGCGCGCACACACACACACACACACACGTGTAGCTCAGGCCAATCATTCAAGAAGCTAGGAACTCTGAAAAGAGGACATATGATTATACACCCTTGAGATACACTGACTTAATCTGCTTAATCTTCTTTGAAAAGAAAGGCTTTTTTCTCTGAGATTACTCCCACATAAAAAGAAAAAGAAAGAAGAAGAAGAAAAAAAAAGCTGTGAGTAATATAGCTGGATGGGAAACAGCGACCTACCAGACTTTCAAAACAATTGGTCATAACAGTCTCAAAATACAATCTTGAAATAATACATTTTAATAATATTACTATGCTATTAATTATCTTAAGGTGATGTTTAATGATACCCCCCCTTAAGACAAATTTGCATTTACGTCCAATTATAACACCCATATTTATGCATGTGCAGTGTGATGGTGTGTTAAGGGAATTAAAAATAAACATTTTCTAATTTAGTAAGATAGCCCCCAACATATTTTCATAAATGCCACTTTTGTAAGATACTAACTTAACTATTCTATTTAAAAATCTATTTAAAACAATTTAGATTAATAACTGAATAACTGCTTATGTATCTTTAAAATATTGGCAAATAGATGTCATAATTGAAACACTATGAGCTCAAATTGAATGGGTCAATCAGATATTTTATGGGTTTTAAGTGAAGATGCCTGAAATGCATATGCAATTCATGGAACTCTTTAATAATAACCCCATGAATTATGCAAACAAATAGTAATAAAACTATTTAAATGGAATGAAAGTATTTACTGTGTGTTAGCTTGCTTATTGTTGGCAAAGGCTTTATCAAGTCCACATATCATTCTAACAAGGCACTATGCTTTTAATCATAGGCCAAGAGCTGTATCCAACCAAATACATTTGTTATGCTGTTTGCAAATGCTTGTTGAAACTATGGTTTTGGGAAACAGCAAAACATTGAACTACATTGTGAACTTTGGAGCATAGTTAGCTAACGATTCTTTTAGGAAACACAAACATTTGTTATTTGTTAGGAAAATTCTTAGAAATGTGGTTCCTTTTTATTTAAATGATAGATTGCAGAAAGACCAAGTTAACAGTGGTCCACTCCCCATTAACCATTTTATAACCCATTACAATTAAAATGGAATTCAAATTGTCCTAAGTTTAATATATTGCAATTTAGAATATACTCAGGTACAGAATATGTCTGTAATTATACATGTAAAGGATTAACCATTGTGAATCAAAAAAGAAAAAAAAGTTACAAATAGTCCTCAGAGGACAAAAATATCAAATGTCATAAAATTTAATACATTTTGGTCCAGAAATAGCAAAAACTACGACTTTATTCAGCATTGTTTTCTCTTCCGTGTCTGTTGTGAGCGAGTTCAAAACACTGCAGTTTAGTTATATCCGGTTTGCGAACGAATCACTTGCTGTAACCGGATCTTCTTGAACCAGTTCACCAAATCGAACCGAAACGTTTGAAACGGTTCGTGTCTCCAATAAGCATTAATCCACAAATAACTTAAGCTGTTAACTTTTTTAATGTTGCTGACACTCCCTCTGAGTTAAAACAAACCAATATCCCGGAGTAATTAATGTACTCAAACAGTACACAGACTGAATTGGTGTGAAGAGAGAACTGAAGATAAACACAGAGCCGAGCCAGATAACGAACAAACGACTGACTCGTTCACGAGCCAAGAACTGTTTCTGTCGGATGCGTCCGATTCGAGAACCGAGGAGCTGATGATACTGCGCATGTGTGATTCAGTGGGAAGCAGACTGACACACAGAGCATCTGAACCGAACTGATTCTTTTGGTGATTGATTCTGAACTGATTCTGTGCTAATGTTATGAGCGTGGGTAAACAGAAGGCTTGAATCAAGGGCAATCGTCGCCAAATGACGCCATTATGTCGAGCGCAAAAGAGAGGTTTATTGAATCGAACTGTCCGGAAGTACCGGTTCGCGGAAAAGAACCAAACTTCCCATCACTACTGGTGATCCGAAAACCAATGCAACTGGTTCTTGACTCGAGAACGAGTCAATCTTTCATTTGTTATCTGGCTCGGCTCTGTGTTCATTTTCAGTTTTCCCTCCACAGCAGTTCAGTCAGTGTACTGCTTGAGTACATGAATTACTCCGGGATATTGGTTTGTTTTAACTCCGAGGGAGTGTCAGCCACATTAAAAAAGTTAACAGCTTAAGTCATTTGTGGATTAATGGTTATTGGAGACGCGGACTATTTCAAACGATTAAGTTCGATTTGGTGAACTGGTTCATGAAGATCCGGTTACGTCGAGTGATTCATTCGCAAACCGGATACCACTAAACTGCAGTGTTTTGAACTCGCTCACAACCGACACGGAAGAGAAGACAATGCTGAGTAAAGTTGTAATTTTTGCTATTCTTGGACCAAAATGTATTTTCGATGCTTCAAAAAATTCTAACTGACCCTCTGATGTCACATGGACTACTTTGAAGATGTTTTTATTTCCTTTCTAAACATGGACATTATGCCGTACACACAATGGAGGAATGATGAAAATGTATTTATTTTTTTTATTTTTTTTTAATAAAACATTTTGAACTCGGATATTGATAGAAAATCAAAGCCATAAATATAAAAAAGTTGTGATCCAAATTTGAAGTTGAGATCTCAAAAAATGCTTTTAGTAAGATTTTGTATGGGTGCAATACCAAACTTTTTCCATTAGATCCCAGCAAAGCTCCACTGGCATACACAGTGGTGAAATTTGTGATTCACAGTAGAGTATAATTTCTCTCTCATTAACATTACAGGAACAAAAACATTTTTATTTTTTATTTTATTTAGGACACATACTGTACAAACCATACTCTGACATCCACACCAACATCCCCACACAATTATAGCTGCATAATTTATCTAAATGAGCCTATAAACATACATAAGTTTTATTTGCCAAACTTGAAAAAATGAAACCAGCTAGTAAAAAAAAAAAAGAAATAATTAAGATTTTATAATAGAATTATTATTATTTTATTTATTATATCTGCTTCATCATGCCTAGAGCTGATCCATACTGTTCGCGGAGGAAATACATCAACTTCGCGCAGTGGATTGCCAGATCGGCTTTCACGGAGTATGAAGCAGAGTCCGACCCGTGGTAGTCACATGTGATTGCAGCAAGCCCGCCAGCCACACTGTTATCAAGTCTGCCGACCGCCGCTCACTCCGAGACGTGAGTTTTGAGCTGTGTAGAGTAGAGCTTGTGGTTTATCATTTTTCCCAGTGCTGGCCCTTTCTAATAAGCGATATAAGCGGTTGAATAGGGCCCCGCGTCCATTAGGCCATGCGTTCAGATGAAGTTTGCTTGTGAGTTGTGCAAGAGACAGCACTATATATATATAAAAAATACACAATAGTGGGCCATCAGGGTCACATAAGCTGTACTGTTGTCTCTGCATATTGTAAATGTACTTCTAATCTTTTTTTTTCTTTTCTCGTGCAGCTATACATGTATAATATATATTTATGAGAAACAAAATACATTGACTCAGAGAAATGTATGATTATTTATTGATCTTTACACTTAAAACAAGGATAAAAAAAATATTCTGCCAATAGGGTCAGGATAAAGGTTTGTTATAAGTTAGCTTCATTAGTGATATATATATATATATATATATATATATATATATATATATATATATAAATATACACTAATCATATTAGCTTGGGTTTATTAAATAATACTAACAAACAAATACAACTTTTGATTTGAATAATGTATTAGTAAATGCTAAAACTGACTGGCATTTAAGGATCACTTTTAAAGTATTTTCCAAAGAATGTACAGTCATTTAATGAAAATGCAGGTCAGTTAAATCACTTTTCTATCCATATCACGTAATTTAAATACTAAAATATTTATCCTTTTTTAAAGTAATATTAAAATGAAAATCAAAATAAAACAATAGAAACCAGAGAAAGCTGAGCAAATGTACTTCTTTTTCCCCATCTATGATGTGAATCATTTGCCACTACCTCACATGACAGTGTTGCATCTGCTTCAGACTCCTTTGGTCTTGCTTCCTTCACCTCTCCTTCCAGCTTATCTGTTGCCACTACGTCGCCCTCAAGTGCTCTTGCCACTACATCACCTTACAGTGCTCTTTCCACTACGTCGCACTCCTGTGCTCTTGCCTCCATGTCACCCTCCAGCGGCGTTGCCACTGCCTCTCCCCCTCCAGTGCCATGAATTCACAGAAGGAGCTTATTGCTTTGCAAACATTTCAGCTCTTTCATCAGACCCAGCTGACTGGCCTGAAGTCTTGACAGATAGAGAAAGGGCTTATTTAGTTATTAGGGGACCAAGTGATTTGAATCTTAACCTTCAATTTCCAAAAGGACAAGATGGAAGAAGTTTTCATTCCCATTTCTGCTCCTTGTTAATTGGGCGAATTCAGACATTCCTGGCTTGTTTAGTCCATGAAAACTGATACAGTTTTTTTGCTGGTGTTGCAAATTGTTTTCAAAGGGGTCTTCAAAAATAAATCACAGCGGGGCAATGTGACTGGACTAATATTGGAGCAATCTCAAAACAGCATGAAAAAAGCCCAGCACATACACCTCACCTAAAGGATTATTAGGAACACCATACTAATAATGTGTTTTTGACCCCCTTTTGCCTTCTGGCATTGATTCAACAAGGTGCTGAAAGCTTTCTTTAGAAATGTTGGCCCATATTGATAGGATAGCATCTTGCAGTTGATTGAGATTTGTGGGATGCACATCCAGGGCACAAAGCTCCCGTTCCACCACATCCCGAAGATGCTCTATTGGGTTGAGATCTGGTGACTGTGGGGGCCATTTTAGTATAGTGAACTCATTGTCATTTTCAAGAAACCAATTTGAAATGATTCAAGCTTTGTGACATGGTGCATTATCCTGTTGGAAGTAGCCATCAGAGGATGGGTACATGGTGGTCATAAAGGGATGGACATGGTCAGAAACAATGCTCAGGTAGGCCGTGGCATTTAAACGATGCCCAATTGGCACTAAGGGGCCTAAAAGTGTGCCAAGAAAACATCCCCCACACCATTACACCACCACCAGCCTGCACAGTGTTAACAAGGCATGATGGATCAATGTTCAATTCCAAAATCTGACTCGACCATCTGAATGTCTCAAAAGAAATTGAGACTCATCAGACCAGGCAACATTTTTCCAGTCTTCAACTGTTCAATTTTGGTGAGCTCGTGCAAATTGTAGCCTATTTTCCTATTTGTAGTGGAGATGAGTGGTACCCGGTGGGGTTTTCTGCTGTTGTAGCCCATCTTCTTCAAGTTTATGCTTGTTGTGTCTTCACAAATGCTTTGCAGCATACCTCAGTTGTAACGAGTGGTTATTTCAGTCAAAGTTGCTCTTCTATCAGCTTGAATCAGTCGGTAAAATTCTCCTCTGACCTCTAGCACCAACAAGGAATTTTCGCCCACAGGACTGCTGCATACTGGATGTTTTTCCCTTTTCACACCATTCTTTGTAAACCCTAGAAATGGTTGTGCATGAAAATACCATTAACTCAGCAGATTGTGAAATACTCAGACTGGCACCAACAACCATGCCACACTCAATATTGCTTAAATCACCTTTCTTTCCCATTCTGACATTCAGTTTGGAGTTCAGGAGATTGTCTTGACCAGGACCACACCCCTAAATGCATTGAAGCAACTGCTTCATTGGTTGATTAGATAATTGCATTAATGAGAAACTGAACAGGTGTTCCTAATAATGCTTTAGGTGAGTGTATAAAAACTGTTGTGTCATGGAAAGAGCTGTAACTAAGTTTGAAAAAAGGACAAACAATTGACTGTACACAATTAACCCTCATAGAGGCTGAGAAGAGGCGTTGGCGTGAGGTTCTCCTGCGACTGATTGAAATAATTAAGTCTCTTGCAGAGAGAAACCTTGATTTCAGTGGCTCTGAAGAGAAATTAATGGTGCCCAACAATGAAAATTTCTTAAAAGAGGTTGAGCTCATGGCTAACTTTGACCCTGTTTTAAGAGAGCATGTCAGAATAACTGAAAATCAAGGAAACCACACAACCGATCTCAGCAAAACAATACAAAATGAACTGATCTCCTGCATTGGTGATCAACCGGTCAAAATGATGATGGCTGGCATCAAAGAATCAAACTATTTTTCGATAATCTTAGACTGCACACCAGATGTCAGCCACACTGAGCAGATGTCTGTGGTGGTTAGAACTGTCAGTCTACGAAAAGGCCCAGAGATAAAAGGAATAATTTCTGGGGTTCCTAGTTGCTCCTGAATCCACTGACTCTGGGTTGTCCTCTCTCATCCTGAAAAGACTGGAGGAACTAGGCATACCTTTAGTAATTGTCAAGGCCAGTCTTATAACAATGGAGTGCAAGTCAGGCTCCTTGAAAAAATCCATGCACACTTTATGTTCCATGTGGATCCTATACTCTCAACTTAGTTGTGGCAGATGCAGCTAAAAAGTCAGTAGTTGCAATTAACTTCTTTGGAGTTGTACAGAAACAGTTTACTCTTTTTGCAGCTGCACCCCAACGATATGCTATTCTCAAAGATCATGGTGACATCAGTTTAAAAAGCTGGAGTGACATCAGATGGGAAAGTCATCTGAAAAGTATTGAGCCATGCAGCTCCAGCCAGAGAAGGTGAGGGAGGCTCTGCTACAAGTGAGAGAGAATACTAAAGATCCAACAGTTAGTATTGAAACCCAGTCACTCGCTGAAGGAATTGGATCCTTCAGATTTCAAATCGGTCTTGCTGTCTGGTACAATATTCGGAGAGAAATTAAATGTCACCAGCAAACTCCTTCAGTCTGCTACCAAGCATCTGGATCAGGGATGGTAATTAGCACCCGCCACCAGCCAAATGCGGGTGTGTTTGTGTTGTGGCGGTTAAACTCTCTTCACCTACCGGCCACGGTGGCGGAAGAAAAAATTGCATACTGTTTCACCCAGCCGGTGGACAAAAACAAGTTAATTTTCATCCCTGGTGTGTGTACAACACGCAATAAAGTGTAATATCATCAGAAGCAGCTCCGTGGAGAAGGGCGGTGTAAAACGGGCTCGAAATGGCGGCGTTGTTCCCAGTACAGTGTTTGAAGCTGAAGTTAGTGCCACTGGCGGAGTGATATATTTGTTGGTTATTTACAGTATGTTTTATAGCACATGCTCATGAGATCGTGTGAAGAGTTTAATTTGTTATCACGCACAAGTTTCCGCATACTGTCACGTCTCTGTCAGACGCCGGTAAATTCATTTTCCTCCAGCATTCTGCAACATTGTAGAATATATGGACAGTGTGTGTTTATCTTGTTGTTTTTAACAGCATAATAAGAAAACTAACAAACTGTATTATCGGTCGCGTGTCTAATAACTGCTGTCTGGGGGATGCATTTTATTTCCAGTCTTCAAGTACTTTTTCAGAAGTTAGCTCTGTGGCTAGTAGGTCAACCCTCTACATTGCGTGTAATTCACTCATATGCGACTAAATCTTCCTTCTGGCTACTAAATGATGTCTTATATGAGCCAATGGCTAATAAATTCTCTGATTTTACTCGCCAGTGTGTTAGTTGGAGACTAGTTTAGCACAGATATTTTCACTCGCAAACACTCTCTGACTCTAGTCTCCGTCAGACGATCTATGCTTTTTTTTTTTCAATTCAATTTTTCAATTCAATTCAAGTTTATTTGTATAGCGCTTTTTACTAAATAAATCGTTACAAAGCAACTTTACAGAAAATTATGTTTCTACAATATTTAGTAGTAGCTAGTAGTTTGTGCACATTTGACAGGATTTTAGAAAAAATAAAAATAATAATAATAATACAAGACCTAGTCAGCTAGACGATGAACTATCAATATTATTAATTAAGTTATTATATGAATCAGTCACACATTTAGCAATAATTGTTAGTTCTGTTTGTTGATTCAAGGTAGCATCATCTGGGGTCCTCTGAGGGTCAGCATCATCTCTTCTCAGGTGTTCTGGATCCAGACTGGAGCTTGTTTAAATCCTAGTTACCACGGGATGTAAATCCCGTGGCGAAACATAGAAACAAAATACAGACATCATTAGCATAGCTGCTGATCCAACAAAGTAAAATTAGTTTAACCCAAGTTAATGAATAAAAATGCACCTTTGAACAGATGCAACTACACTCACAATTAAAAAGATACATTATTCGAATGCTTGGCGAAAGAGATGTGTTTTTAATCTAGATTTAAACAGAGAGAGTGTGTCTGAACCCCGAACATTATCAGGAAGGCTATTCCAGAGTTTGGGAGCCAAATGTGAGAAAGCTCTACCTCCTTTAGTGGACTTTGCTATCCTAGGAACGACCAAAAGTCCAGCGTTTTGTGACCTTAGGGTGCGTGATGGGTTGTAACGTGGTAGAAGGCTAGTTAGGTACGCTGGAGCTAAACCATTTAGGGCCTTATAGGTAAGTAATGATAATTTGTAACTGATACGGAACTTAATAGGTAGCCAGTGCAGAGACTGTAAAATTGGGGTAATATGATCATATTTTCTTGACCTGGTAAGGACTCTAGCTGCTGCATTTTGGACTACCTGTAGCTTGTTTATTGACGAAGCAGGACAACCACCTAGAAGTGCATTACAATAGTCCAGTCTAGAGGTCATGAATGCATGAACTAGCTTTTCTGCATCAGAAACAGATAACATGTTTCGTAGCTTGGCAATGTTTCTAAGATGGAAGAATGCAGTTTTTGTAACATTGGAAATATGATTTTCAAAAGACAAATTGCCAGTACATCCGTCTAGTTGCAGATTGTAATCTACAAGATTCTGTGTAGTGTTTTTTGGTCCAATAATTAGTATCTCTGTCTTATCCGAATTTAATTGGAGAAAATTGTGTGTCATCCAATCTTTTACATTTTTAACACACTCTGTTAGCTTAGATAATTGGGAAGTTTCATCTGGTCTCGTTGAGATGTATAGCTGAGTATCATCAGCATAACAGTGGAAGCTAATTCCGTATTTTCTAATAATATTACCAAGGGGCAACATATATATTGAAAATAGAAGGGGACCTAGGACGGATCCTTGTGGCACTCCATATTTTACTGATGATAAATGAGATGACTCCCCATTTAAGTAAACAAAATGGTAGCGATCGGACAGGTAGGATCTAAACCATCTTAGAGCCTGCCCTTGAATACCTGTATAGTTTTGTAATCGATCTATGAGTATGTCATGATCTATGGTGTCGAACGCAGCACTAAGATCAAGTAAGACTAGAAATGAGATGCAGCCTTGGTCTGACGCAAGGAGCAGGTCATTTGTAATTTTAACAAGTGCAGTTTCTGTGCTATGGTGGGGCCTAAAACCTGACTGAAATTCTTCATACAGATCATTTTTATGCAGGAAGGTGCTCAATTGAGCAGACACAACTTTCTCTAAAATTTTAGACATAAATGGAAGATTTGAAATAGGCCTATAATTTGCCAGTACACTAGGATCTAGTTTTGGTTTCTTAATAAGAGGCTTGATAACCGCCAGCTTGAATGGTTTTGGGACGTGTCCTAAAGTTAACGACGAGTTTATGATATTGAGAAGCGGTTCTTCGGCTACAGGTAACAGCTCTTTCAGTAATTTAATGGGTACAGGATCTAATAAACATGTTGTTGGTTTAGATACAGTGATAAGTTTATTTAGCTCTTCCTGTCCTATGGTTGTAAAGCACTGCAGTTTATCTTTGGGTGCGATGGATGAAACTGAAGTGTTAGACGCTGTAGAATCTACATTCGCTATTGTATTTCTAATGTTATCTATTTTATCAGTGAAGAAATTCATGAAGTCATTACTGTTTAACGTTGGTGGAATATTTGAATCAGGTGGCATCTGGTAATTTGTTAACTTAGCCACTGTGCTAAATAAAAACCTTGGATTGTTTTGGTTATTTTCAATGAGTTTGTGTATATGCTCTGCCCTAGCAGTTTTTAGAGCCTGTCTATAGCTGGACATACTGTTTTTCCATGCAGTTCTAAAAACTTCTAAGTTAGTTTTTCTCCATTTGCGTTCAAGACTACGAGTTAATTTCTTGAGAGAGTGAGTATTACTGTTATACCATGGTACAGTACGTTTTTCTCTAACTTTTTTCAATTTGATTGGGGCAACAGCTTCTAATGTATTAGAGAAAATAGTGCCCATGTTGTCAGTAATTTCGTCTAATTCGTGTGTATTTTTGGGTACAATTAGCAGTTGAGATAGATCAGGCAGGTTATTTGCGAATCTTTCTTTGGTGGCTGGAACAATAGTTCTGCCCAGACGGTAACGCTGCGACATATAGTTAATATCAGTTATACGCAGCATGCACGATACAAGGAAATGGTCTGTAATATCATCACTTTGAGGTACAATATCTATAGCAGTAAGATCGATTCCATGCGATATAATTAAATCTAGCGTATGATTAAAACGATGAGTGGGCCCGGTGACATTTTGCTTGACTCCAAAGGAGTTTATTAGGTCAGTAAACGCAAGTCCTAATGTATCATTTGCATTATCAACGTGAATATTAAAATCTCCCATGATTAGCGCCTTATCAACTGTAACTAGAAGGTCTGAGAGGAAATCTGCAAATTCTTTTAGGAATTCTGTATACGGCCCTGGTGGTCTATACACAGTAGCCAGAGCAAGAGATACATTAGATTTCTTTTGCATGTCTGACAGAGTAACATTTAGCAGAAGTATTTCAAAAGAGTTAAACCTGTATCCTGTTTTCTGGGTAACATTGAGAATATCACTATATATTGTTGCAACACCCCCGCCACGACCAGTCTGACGGGGCTCATGCTCTCTCATCCCTCTTGGAGGGATCCGCAACGCACCTGTATAATGTACCGTAAACTCTAGTGTTAAGGAGCACAAATCGCTGTCGCTTTCTCTCACACTCATAGAGAGAGAGAGAGCGAGAGAGAGAGAATTGATGTGCTACATTTAAACAATATTATTTGTTGTATTTTCCTGTCAAAATAGCGGTGTTCCTATGGAAGACTTGAGCTTTTAAGAACAGCTGGGTTTTCCGGTAGTGGGTGGAGTTAATGTGCGAACAGCAATCTCATTGGCTGGCGCTCACCTATTATCGTCCCTGTTTTTATTTCAGCAAAACATTTCAAGTGAACACACAAAACCTGATTAATATTCATGAATCCAGCAGCTCATTAATCCTTAGTAATCCTTAGTGTGTTTTATAGTCTTATCAGGAGTTTTGTTAGGGTTTTTTTTTTTTTTTCACAGAAACACTGAATGACCAAAAAAGCACCACCACCAGTCCAGTTAAAATGTTCAGTTAAAATGACTAATAAGCATTCAGACATGGTTATCAAGTTTACTTCTAAAGTTCTATTCTTAAATGATACTTTATTATAAAGCTTGACTGACTAAACTAAAATAATTACTAGCCAATGGCGATTCAATTGCCAAGGTGTCTGTAGAGAGGTTGTAAGTTATGTAGAAACAACACTGTATCACTACACATGTTTGACAGCTCTGGCGTGACGAGATGCGTAAAAAATGATGTATTAAAAATGCTGTGCATTCGTTTGTCGATGGTGTAAAAGTTTGCCAGCAGAGATTTCTTTCAGGGATACAGTGTTGAACAGGGGACTTTTCCCGTGTTCCCTCAACCACAAAAAAAATTTTTTTTTTTTTTTAAAAAAGTTAATTTCCATCCCTGATCTGGATATTGCTGTAGATCTCATCCATCAGACAAAAACTTCTCTCATGAGCTACAGGCCTACTGACTTTAATGATGCAGTCAAGACAGCAACCGAAAAGTGTGAGAAAATGAATGTTCAAGCAGTGCTTAAGGAGAAGAGGTTAAGAATCACAAAGAGACACTTCAGTTATGAAGCAACGGATGAGCCAGAGTCCGGTGCTGTAAAAAGAATGGAGGTTTCTTTCTTTTTTCTTTTTCTTTTCTGTTGTGGTGGATTGTGCCATCCAAATGATGCAGGACCATTTCAGCTCCCTGGGTCAAGTGAGAGTCAATTTTGGAGTGCTAAATAACTTTCAAAATCTTGATGCTCAAACAATAAGTCATCAATGTAATCAGCTTGGTTGAACACGGAGCACTGGAAGGGAGTCTGACATTGATTTGAAGACCTTGTCATGGAATAAGAAAGCCTTCAATCTCTCCCTAAACACAAAATGACAGCGCTGGAACCTACTTGCATTCCTGCATGATAAAAGGATTTGTAAGGTGTACCCAAACCTTTGAGTAGCTCGCATTTCATATACTCTCCCAGTGACATCAGCAGAGCGAAGCTTCTCAAAAGTTCAAGCTTATAAAAACCTACCTCAGATCCTCAATGGCACAATAATGTCTAAGTGCTCTTATCATAATTAGCAGCATCAATCATGAGGTTGGCAACCAGCTATCCCATGATGATAATACATTTTGCAAACAAAAAGGCAAGACGGGCGAGAATTTAGGCCTTGACAACAATACGACTTTCCTTGATGACATAGTTCCTTTTACTCCATAATGTCAGGTTCAATTGCACTGTTGTGAAACATTGTTTTGTAAACCATTTATTTTGTTAATCTGTCATTTGAATGTTGCTTATACTCTTTATTTGCACTCCAGTCTTAGAATTTTTTTTTAAATATTTATTTGTTATTTTAAATATGTATTTATTAATTACAATAACATACTTTGTGCAAAGTCATTTTATTAGAAGGATAGTGCTAGAACATGGTAATGAACACAATGTCTAAACCTTCTTAGTTATGTTGTGTTTGTCCTAATTACATTGATACATCACACACATTGAAATGATTATGTTAAACATTAATTGGTAAAATGTATATTCAAGCACAACATTGTAGTTAATTTGACATATTATCCTTATTACAGCAGTCTGATGCGATATGTCTCAATGTAGGATGAGTATGGTATGTTGGGGGATGGGGGCCCCCTTTTTGAAATCTGCTTAGGGCCCCCAAAATGCTAGGGCCGGGCCTGGTTTCTCCGATCACAAATGCAGACATGGTTTTATGTTTCCGCGGTGCGATATGCAACTCAACATGTAAAAACACAGTATATGTCAATATAATCAGTAATTATGTCCCCACTGGATGCAACAAATGCCTCGTTTGTAATGGGATTTATTGGTTTTGTCTCACTGCCCCGGGAGACGACATCACAGTATGGTAAGGGGCATAACATTTCCGTCACACGCTTGAGGTATTCAGCCAATCAAAACGCACTGAATAGCTGGCCAATCAGTGTACACTTTGTTTTTCAGAACGATTAGCTTTGTAAAAATCAACACATTTAAGAAAGGCGGTGCATAGAGGAGGAACTAATGTATGTATGTAGAAAATGTAAACTGCATAATCATGTTGCATTACACCAACTACACAACATAATGTTCTTTTATCAATGTCATATGACCCCTTTAAAAGGAAATGAGTGTTAAATATTAAAATTCCAATAAAAATACACACCTGTGCCAAAATGTATGAAGTTGACATCAACACAGGCGAAATTATCTAAAAAACAAAACTGAAAAAGTCAAAATTGTCCATAAGGTCACACAAGGGTTAAATTAGAGCTTGCCAAAAGGTATCGTATCAACCTTGTTACCTAAAAGGAAGCGCTGTGCTACGGACTAGGTGGATGGCACTCACATGAAACCCAATGTGACAGCAGCACATGGAGAAGAGATATTTCCACACCCCCCCCCCCCCTCCAGGCAGGCGGTCTTAAAAATATTCCCCTGAGTCCGTGCCTCCAGGATTACAACCACCAAAGATTACCGATTTACAAATAGAACAGATAGATGGACAAATGAAGGAGGTTATGTGAGGATGTCCTCCCTTGATTTGTGATTGTCTGCATGGCAGAGATGCATGCACATCCCTTGGGCTGGACAGACAGTACCAGGAATGCAGCATCCCTCTCCTATTATTATGCGTGTGTGTGTAATTAAGGGCAGCTGAGAAAGCTCATGCATAAAGATGGATAGAGGAGACATGTGACATGAATTCAGGGGGAATGGATTTTATGTGCTCTAAATGTTTAATAATAATAAATCTAATACAAAAATATTAAATTAAATAATAAATGTATCTATTGTTATGTAAAAAAATGTTGTCACCAAACATAACACTGGATGAAACAAAAATAATAATTAAAAAAAAAACTGTATAATGTCTTATGCTTTGAACGTCAAGTTTTATTTATTATTATTTCTTTAATCGGAATTTAAATTCACATATGAAAGAAAATTCCAGAACAATGAAGAAAAGAAAAGCAAGGGACAGCCTGTAAACAAGTGTCTGAAGACATGGGAGCCCTTACTGGAATGCATAAATGACTTAATGCTGAGGGAGACAGAGGAGCACAGAATCCAGGATGACACAGCAGTGATGCAGCTCATTTTTGATGTGCATCATATACAGAGATTCATATACATTCTAAGAGTAGCAAGAAGAGCACAGTATGGCATCATACCTAATATTCATAAAATACCAAGGACGTGCCCGCGTCAATCCAGTGTCATTTTGATGCTGTGGGAAACGTTACTGTGATGGTGATGTAATTTTTAAGCCTCACAAAGCTCTTAAGTAACAGCAGGATGAGCCCCTGCCTTGGCATGTGGTATCATCAGACTACAACCAAGTAATGATTGGTAGAATAGAATAGAATAGAATACAATAGAATAGAAAACCATAAAAGGGAAATATAAGCAAGGTTGGTAGAAAGTCATGGTTATAACTTTGTATAGGAAATGCTATACGTCAAAGAGATTTACAAAGAAACAGCCAAAATTATTTCTCACCCAACTTTGGAATCAAAAATGAAAATTCTGTCATAATTTAATCACCAGTTTCTTTCTTCTGTTGAAAAGTTGCCAGTAGCCATTGCCTTCCATAGTATTTTTTCCACATACTATGGAAGTCAGGGCATAGCAACTATTATTTAGAATATCTTATTTTGTGTTCAACACAAAGAAACCTGAGGGTTAGTAAATGAAAGAGAAAACTGGAAGCAGATGGGATTAGTGATATTTTCATTTGGAAGACAAATTAGTGTATTTATATCCATTTACTGCATTAGACCAAAAGGCCTAAACATTTTTCTCCGACCAGATGAAACCAATAACTGAGCATTCATTAGGATCAGAATCTAATTTTGATATTTGCCACACAGATCAATTACTGCCAAAAGATTCTATAAGTATATTAGGGTGCTTGAAATGAAATGGCTTTAATGTGTCCAGAGTGTTACAGATAAATGGCAAATGGCCTAAACGTACACATAGTGCTATTAAAATGCATTGGTACTGACGGTTCACAAACATCTATTAATTCACAGCTTTTATTTTTAAGCATGACTGTCTGGAACATGTTCTTCTCTCTGTACTGTAAAAGTCTGAACATTTATTTATTTATTTTGCTTTAGATTTTACATTGGAGATCAACAGCGATGCAACACAGTTCCAAAATGTTGATCATACAAAAGTAAACAACCACACTTAACATCAAACGCAGCAACAGGCCCAACAATATGCAGAATTATTCACATTACATACTTTTTGTTTTGGTTTCTAAATGTCTCTGTAATTTTTATAATTGCATGCTTTTGAAATCAAAAATACACTGCACAAAGCTCATGGTGGTTAGCACAAACTATTTTTTGTTTGTCCTCATTTCAAGTTAATCTAAAGTTGTCCATCAATGCGGTTTTTCAGGGACTGTACTGATTTAATCCTTGATACAAGATCAACCGTTTAACACTAGAAAGGCAGTCTATCCTCAAAGTACCATTTTAGGAGACAGTATAATCTGCTTCCTAAAATTTATTTGTATAAAATTTATATTTTTTACATATATACATACAGCCAAGTATGGTGACCCATACTCAGAATCCGTACTCTGCATTAACCCATCCAAAGTGCACACACACAGCAGTGAACACACAAACCATATTTAATACTCATAAGAGAGAAAAAGAGAGGACATATTTAAATATGTTACATTTGATATATAAATATCCAACATATTTAAAAGATCACAGTTTGTACTCTTTAATAACGATAAAGTCAAAGATTATTTCAAAACCACTGGCTTGCCAAGTATGCACTATGCAGTACAGCTGACAAAGATGTAAACAGGAAAGTGCACTGCAATAAGCAATGTCTAGAATTTGTAATCGAGAAAGCAGAATGAAACATCATTCATGTTTAGGACAGACAGTGTGGTGCATAAGCAGTGCCTTATATCAAAGAAAGCAAGGGATTAGCTTACACTTCTAAACTTTTAAGTACAGTATTGTATATGACTGAAGAAACACAGGGAATAACTCATTCATGACAATGCCAGCTTGCAAATTACACCTTTTAAATATCCCCAGATACCTTAGGGGTAAATGGGAGGAAGATGATCTGCAATTTTTGCTTCACATCCTTTAAGCTACATGTGATAAAATGAAAAATGTAGTAGAAAAATGGCAACTGAACTTTATTTGCAGGCTCAAAATAACCCTCAGTTAAAGAGAACCTATATTACAAGCTCATAGAATTTATGTCTATTTTTAAACAACAAACCAAAATCTCTCCATATATGTCCATGCCGAGCAGACAAATTCCATGAAATCTCACTTCTCTTTTATGTAACTACCACCCATGTCAAGAAAAAGGCGATGTGCTAAAACAAGTGTTAAAAAGCTTGAGCAGTTATGAATAATTATTTTTGAGTGATTTTGAGAAGAGCACTTACTGATAAATTATGAGTATATTGAGAATATTACATGGACTGCTTATTGTATCTCAAGGTCAAGCAGTATTTATTTATATTTTGGAGATTATTTGAGTAATTTCACATACTTGTGGAACAAATATAGACAAATATTTACTATACAAGCTAATTTTCAAATAACACAGGTAAAACAGGACAAACCTGCCTCTACATAACTGAAAAAAGGTAAGGTAAATAAGGGAGGAAAAAAAATCATCACTCCAGGCACTATATTTTGTCACGACTGCAAGATTGCATGAAGGCTGGGTATAAAGCACACAGCAAGCTGTGAGATGAAGCAGTGAGTTTGAGGAACCATCTGTTCTATAGAGCAGCTCTGAGTCATGCCACCCTCTCCACTGTGCAGCGTGCACTGATGATGTCAGAGCCTGACGATTGGTCAGAATGAGACAGATTATGTTGTTTAATGTCAGACAGTGAGATTTAAACCCAGCTCCACAACTCACAGAATTTTACATTTCCTTCAAAACATATAGTTAAGGCGAGGGTTTTCAAACACTTCCTTGTTTCAACCTTGTTCCTGGATTTTCTTTTGGAATCAAACAGGAACAGGTTTGAATTATAGGATGCTAGGGTCATGCCTTCAGCATGTGAGAGCAGTGGTTCCAACAGTTGTGTGGTTTCAAAACTTTCCTTAAAATGATAGAATATTCCACCAAAACCCTTTCCGGAACAAACCAACAGTGTTCAATGTTCATTCCTGTATCAATGCATGGGCGAAGCTTCAGGCAAGGACACTAGATGGACATAACAGACCTGGGACTGAGGCTAGTCTGATGGCACCAGAACATACTGCTACTGAATCTGGTTTAATGCTGCTATGTCTTAAAATGTAACACAAATAAAATTTAGAAAGCAATTCACAAAACATACATATATATATATATATATATATATATATATATATATATATATATATATATATATATATATATATAGGCAAAGCACTGACTTAAAAATATATTTAAAAATATTATACTATACTACACTAGGCTATTAAAATAAATAAATAAAATTGAAATAGAAAAGAAAAATTAAAATGCATTACAATGTTGTTGACTAAAGCCTATGTAGTGGCTTAGGGCATCATGGAATTGAAGTGTCACAGCATCACGACTGCTTTAGAGGGCATTGAGGTCAATTTAAGGGTATGGGCTATTATGTAACAACTTTCAGTAACGCATCTTAAATATTCATGTTCACGCGTTTTAATTTCATCGGTGCTAATCACATCTATTGAAAACCTCACGGAAAAAAAACTCTCGAGCATTCATTCATTCTAGCATCTAAATGAAATGGTTGTGGATGACATAAACAGATCTGACTAGCCTGTTGGTATCAATGTTAGTGCATGTATATGATTATACAGCTTATTACGTTGCGTTCAAAGCAGCACACACTGTTCAGCGTGAAGATCCGCATTACGATTCAGGACACAAGCTGCTCGGTCTGCTGTAGCACTGCAGCAAACCCATTTTCACGCGTGAAATGGTCAACAGAACGTTGAATCACAATGCCATTGCACCTTACCTGAGTGGCTTTGTGGAATTGTTTCTTCAGTCCCGCTACAGACATGATTCCGACTGGACTAGTGCCGTTTCTGTCCTAAAGTCTGAATATGCTGTGCTAAAATATAAATACGCTAAGAGGTAACAGTGGATGTGAGACGTTTCGAGATAAACCCGAGTACGTTGGGAATCACCACCACAAGCGTAGGCTGATTATAGCAGCTGATCATGACGCGTCAGTGACATCATGCGTCAGGTACCGCCTCTCCTCAGATTACATCAAAGCCCGTCCTCCTTTAGGGGAGAGGATCCTTCAAGGTTAATTCAACGCCAACAGGTAGAAATTAGAGGCAGCTCTGTTTGAATGGAGGTCAGAGGAGAAAATGCATTAGTAAACTGAATAAAGTCTTGAGTCTGCAGAATAATCTTCAACATCACATGATGTTTGTTTTGAGATGCTACTGTTCATAAATTCGGTAGGCCTGGTGGAATGATTAAACATATAAATGATTCCTATTACCCTATAATTAGAAAAAGAAGTAGAAAGAAAGTTACGTGACGTGACATATAGGTAAGTATGATGACCTATACTCAGAATTTGTACTCTCCATTTAACCTATCAAAAGTGCACACACGTAGCAGGGAACACACACACCATGAATACACACCCGGAGCAGTGGACATCCATTTATGCTCGGGGGGCAGTTAGGGGTTCGGTGCCTTGCTCAAGGGCACCTCAGTCATGGTACTGATGGCCCAAGACTCAAACCCACAACCTTAGGATCAGGAGTCAAACCATCTAACCATTAGGCCATGACTTAATTAGCATAGCAATCTAGTTTTAAACACATCAAATATCTGTGTCCTACTGAATCCAACAATTAGAATCAATCAGTGTCGTGATTTTGTGATTCATCTGTTGTCATTTTCTGAAAAGTATTTAGAATTTGCCTATAAATACTTTAATTGTATATACCCTGTTACCTTATGATCCCAGACAAATCTTAAAGGCAGTGTAGGTGATCTGGTTCAAAAAAATTATTATTATTATTATTTTTTTTTTTTTATGCTGGTTGAAAGGCTCTTCACATCCTGATAGCAATCACTAACTTAAGTGGTCTACATTTATTTATATTTACATTTACATTTAGTCATTTAGCAGATGCTTTTATCCAAAGTGACTTACAAATAGTTTAAAACGATTCAGTTCGATTTGGTTCGAACTGGTTCGAAAAGATCTGGTTACATCGAATGATTCGTTCGTGAACCGGATATCACAAACTGCTTTGTTTTGAACTCTCTCACAACAGACACGGAAGAGAAGACAATGATGAATAAAGTCGTAATTTTTGCTAATTTTGGACCAAAATGTATTTTCGATGCTTCAAAAAATTCTAACTGACCCTCTGATGTCACATGGACTACTTTGATGATGTTTTTCTTACCTTTCTGGACATGGACAGTATACCGTACACACAGCTTCAATGGAGGTACTGAGAGCTCTCGGACTAAATTTAAAATATCTTAAACTGTGTACCAAAGATAAATGGGATAAATAAGTCTTACAGGTTTGGAAAAACATGAGGGTAAGTTTTTAATGACATAATTTTAATATTTGGCCGAACTAACAATTTATGGTTAAAATTGGTGCTGCAGTTCAAAGTCAAAATATTATTTCTTCCTCTCCCTCCTCCTCAGACTCGATGCTCATTGTAAGATTGAGGACATGCAATGGGAATGAGCACAACCGACAATGGAAGTTGATCAACAAGCCTTCCACTGTAAACTGAGTTGATCATTCTGTGTTTACATATACCTCTGATCACAGCTTTTTCAATGGATGTCAAGCGATTTTAGGCTTGGGAGAATCTGTAATCTCTGTCCCAGTTCGTTTGTGACTTCCATAGCTGCAGTACACTGTATTTTCCGCCAACTCGGGATGTCGAAATTCTATTGGGTAAACTGCCAGTGGGAGGAATCACACACCAAAACAAAAACAGATATTCTGACATGGAATGCAGATTTCAAAAAATAGAACTTGCTGGAGCATTGTTTTACCAAGAAACTAGTATATAAATTTAGCATGTTTCCTAAATATCTGCAAATGCATTATGGTATTTTTATCCTTTAGTACAGTATGTACTAATTAATTTAAATTTATATATTACATAAATTACTACATAAGCAGTGACCCATGCTGGCCTCCCTTGTCCCATTTCTTGTCTACTAACCACTGACTGATACAAAAGCAGCAGTGCTGAATGCTGATCAGGCGGACTTAACCAATAAGCGAGGTAAACGGCCGCTCAGGGCCCCGGGGAATTAGGGGGACCCATCTGATAGGCCTATTGGTGAAACATATTTGCAGTGTTGAGCAATGTAGACAATCACAGACCTATCATCTAATTTAATAAACGCAATGACCTGTAATGTTAAAGTTAGAATCAATCCACCGCCAGTATTATTATTATTATTAGCTTACCACTTTAAAATGGCTTTTTGGTGGCTTTTAGTCAGAAAATGTAACAAAATGACACACATATACAGCAAGATAATATAATTTCACTTACCTGTAAAAGTCTGTGTTAACCCTTGGAAAAAATACTAAAGGATTCCAATAAGATAATTGTACAGGATTCTTATTTTGGAACCATTCCTATAGGATTCTGATAGGAATTGTCTTATAGGAAATACATACATTTTCTGTAGGATTATTCCTATAAGATTTTAATTGGATCCAGTTGGGTGACTGTTCATGTCTATATGGGATTTTTTTTGTTTTTGTTTTTGTTTTTCTAAAGGTGCACTTTTCCACTGTATTTGTTTTACTAACAAATAGTACTTACAGTTTGCTTAAACTCACCCTTAAGTAGACATTGCCCATTGTATGTTTCACAGCCCGCAGTTACAGTATAAACAACATGGGAGGTGATTTGTGCAGCATTGTCAGCACACAGCATAAGCGCAAACATTTCTAAGGTGCTGATAATGGATTGATGACTCACACACACACACACACACAAACACACACACACACACATCCAATGCAAATATCCACTAGACCAGTTGTAGACTTGAAAGGAGTGAGGATAAAGATATAAAGCATACACAGGAGACCAGAAGTTAAAGGTGCTGTAGGGAACTTTTGTAAAAAAAAATATTTTTTACATATTTATTAAACCTGTCATTATGTCCTGACAGTAGAATATGAGACAGATAATCTGTGGAAAAAATCAAGCTCCTCTGACTCCTCCCAGTGGTCCTATTGCCATTTGCAGAAAGTCATGCACTCCCGGTAAAAAACAACCAATCAGAGCTGCGGTCCGTAACTTTGTTTGTGTTCAAAATGTAGAAAAATGAACATAATAAGCGAGTACACCATGAATCCATTTTCCAAACCGTGTTTTTAGCTTGTCCTGAATCACTAGGGTACACCTATAATAAGTGTTTATATTCGGACTATTTTAGATTGCTTCGGGGGTACCGCGGCGGAGTAACCCAGTACCTTTGTGATTCTTCATAGGGATAAACAGAGAGAAGTAGCTCCGGCTACAATGTTCTTCCGCAAGACGCAAGCAGTTCTGTTTATTAACCGCTAGAGCGTCCAAAGTTCCCTACTGCAGCTTTAAATATAAAAATAACACTTTAATGTAATAACAACAACAACAATAATAATAATAATAATAGCAAATACACTTTGATATCGTAACTCAGTTTAATTAAAGGGACTTTGGCATAAAAAACTAAAAACTTGTGTTAAAATTGCATTTGTTGAACTATTGCAGAATAAACCTTTGTTTAATTGTTGAAGGTGTACATACGCTAGACGGTAAAGTAATTTTTTGATGTAAAAACACATACATCTTTATATGTATAGTCACAAACATCTGGCAGGAAAACTTTTAAGTATTGCAGGTGAGCACATAACAACATGAAACCGACATCTGAGTGAGTGATATGTGTGTGCTATTATGTAGGAAATTTCACTGTTGTCAACACAAGATTCTATACCCCTCCCAGTCAACGAGAAACTGCCGACCACGCCCTCGGGGACGAACATCAAGGAGTCTACAGACTCGATAGACAGGGGAACCCTCGATGCAGATGGGAGAGGAGACGGGATGGGGGGAGGGCGAACAACAGGTTTAAGACAAGAAACATGAAACACAGGGTGGACACGATGGAGATTAGATAGCAACCTAAGTCTTACCAGGACAGGACTGAGGACACTAACGACGCGGTACGGTCCAATAAATTTGGGGGCCAATTTACGAGATTGGAACTGGAGAGGCAGATTCTGAGTCGATAACCACACCCTTTGACCATGAACGTACCGAGGGCTCTTAACGCGGCGCTTGTCAGCAGCCCCGCGAGTGATAGCGCGAGACTTACGCAGGGCGGATCTAACCGCTCTCCAAGTACGTCTGCAACGTTGGACAAATGTCTGGACCAATGGGACGTTAGACTTGGGGTTAGAGGATTGAAAGAGGGGCGTTTGGTACCCCAGACAGCATTGAAAAGGCGACAGTCCGGTGGCAAAAGAGGGGGCGGAATTATGCGCGTATTCTGCCCACGGGAGTTGCTCGGACCATGACACGGGGTTACGGAAAGCGAGGCTGCGTAAAATGCGTCCAATGGTCTGCTTAGCGCGCTCGGCTTGTCCATTGGTCTGGGGGTGATAACCCGAGGAGAGACTGACAGAAGCTCTGATGAGGCGACAAAACTCCTTCCAGAAAAGGGAGGAGAATTGAGGACCTCTATCAGACACGATATTCTCGGGGAGACCGTGAATCTTAAAAATATGCTCGACGACAATCTGGGCGGTCTCTCTCACGGAGGGGAGTTTAGAAAGAGGGACAAAACGGGCTGCCTTAGAAAAGCGATCGATAACAGTGAGAATTACAGTATTTCCTCCCGAAGGAGGAAGCCCTGTAATAAAATCGAGAGCAATCTGAGACCAAGGATGCGACGGAACAGGTAAGGGTCTGAGGAGACCCGAGGGAGGTTTGTTGCTGACCTTGGTCTGAGCGCAAACGAAACAGGATGCTACAAAAAGACGGATATCGCGTTCTCGAGTGGGCCACCAGAATCTCTGTGAAACAGAGGCGATAGTACCTCTAACGCCTGGGTGCGCAAACAGTTTAGAGGAATGACCCCACTGGAGAACAGCGCAGAGTGCGGAAGAGGGCATGAATAGTAATCCCCTGGGGCAAAGACATAAATTGTCTAGACACGTCAGGAGAGATGAGAATAGGCGCGGAAGAAAACAAAAACCTAAGACGCTCAAAGGCCTTCTGCGTGGCGTCACTCCAAACAAAACGGGTCTTAATAGAAGTAAGCGCGGTGAGGGGGGCTACCACCTGACTAAAGTTCAAAATAAACTGGCGATAGAAATTGCCGAAACCTAAGAAACGCTGAAGCTCGACGCGAGAGTCAGGAATAGGCCAGTCGGTGACCACGCGGACCTTAGCGGGGTCCATACTTATCCCCTGAGCGGAGATAACGGAACCGAGAAGGGTGACGGACTGGGCATGAAAGGTGCATTTCTCGGCTTTGACGAATAATTTGTTCTCCAACAGTCGTTGAAGGACCTGACGAACGTGCAACACATGAACTTGGAGAGAAGATGAGAAGATTAGTATATCGTCGAGATAAACGAAGACAAAAACATTAAGCATGTCACGGAGAACATCGTTGACTAGAGCTTGAAAAACTGCGGGAGGGTTAACAAGGCCGAAGGGAAGAACCCGATATTCAAAGTGACAGAGGGGGGTATTAAAAGCAGTCTTCCACTCGTCTCCCTCTTTAATGCGAACAAGGTGATAGGCATTGCGGAGATCTAGTTTTGTGAAGAACTGTGCCCCCTGCAGGATCTCAAAGGCGGATGACATAAGTGGCAAGGGATAACGGTTCTTAACAGTTATGTCATTTAAACCTCTGTAATCGATGCAGGGGCGTAAAGAGCCGTCCTTCTTCTTCACAAAAAAAAAACCCTGTGCCAGCAGGAGAGGAAGAGGAGACAATGGTACCTGCGTCCAATGATTCGGAGAGATACTTCTCTAGAGCCACGCACTCGGGAACTGAGAGGGAGTAAAGTCTCCCCCGGGGAGGGGTGGTGCCAGTAAGGATGCTCGATGCTGCAATAATAGGGTCGGTGCGGAAGAAGAGATGCGGCCCGGGAACGACTGAACACTGCTCGCAAATCGAAGTACTCCTCAGGTACTCCTGACAAATCACCCGGTTCCTCCTGAAAAACAGAAACAGAAGACACGGGAGGGACAGCAGACATCAAACACTTAACATGACAAGAAAGATTCCATGAAAGAATGGAGCCCATAGGCCAGTTAATTTGGGGGTTATGCTCAACGAGCCACGGATGGCCCAAAACAATGGGGTTATTCGGGGAGTGAAAAACCAAAAAGGAAATAGTCTCACGGTGATTGCCGGAAACGGTGAGACTCAAAGGAGCAGTAGCATGGTGCACCCTGGTGAGAACCCGACCATCCAAGGCAAAGACAGTAGAGGAATCTTGAAGATCGATGAGAGGAATACGGTGCTCAAGAGCCCATGCTTCGTCCACGAAATTCCCCTCAGAACCGGAGTCTAAGAGAGCTTGACAGGAGTTGGAGGAGTTGGACCAGGGCAGGTGTACTGGAAAGGTGGTGCGTGGGCGTGACGGAGGGTCCAGAGAAGATGCGATTACCAGTTACCCTCTCTCTACTGGTGAGCTTTGGCTTTTAACGGACAGCCGGTAACAAAGTGCTTGTCAGAGCCACAGTAAAGGCAGAGCCGATTGATGATGCGGCGCTGGCGCTCGGCAGCCGAGATGCGGATCCCGTCAAGCTGCATGGGCTACGGGGCTGCCATCGAAGCGGATGGAGAGCTGATCCCAGGAGGTAGAAAGGGTGTGGGCTCCGTGTTGCGAGTGTGTCGTCGCAGCTTGAAGCGCTTCTCAATGCGCAGCGCCAAGTCGATGAGAGGATCGAGGCGTGATGGGGCCTCGCGTGACAGAAGCTCATCCCTGATCTCAGCGTCCAGTCCCTCGATGAAACGCGCCACAAGCGCGGGCTCATTCCATCCACAGGTGGTGGAGAGAGTACGGAACTCCACGGAAAACTCCGCAATCGAACGCCCTCCCTGGAGGAGAGTGGACAGCACACGTGAAGCCTCGGGGCCGTGGACGGATCGGTCAAACACCCGTAACATCTCCTCCTTAAAATGGGTGTACTGGCTAACACAGTCTCCATCGGCATTCTACACAGCCGTTCCCCACTCACGAGCCCTTCCCTTGAGCAGAGAAATGATGTAGGCGATACGAGTGCGATCCTGGGCATAGGTGTTAGGCCGAAGTGAGAAGACAACCTCACATTGTGTTAGAAAAGACATACACTCTGTCTGCTCACCCGCATAGCAGGGGGGATTGTTCACACGGGGCTCAGCAGCGTCCGCAGCCTTGCAGGCCGAGTCCATGCGGAAAAGATGGAATTGTCTGGTTAGCTCGACCATTTGGGCGGCTAGGGTCTCGACAGCTTGAGGAGCAGCAGAAAGTTCCTCCTCGTGTTTGCCCAGCATGACTCCCTGGATCTCCACCGCGGTCTTGACAGGATGCTCATCTGCCGGGTTCATGGTGGTTGGATTATTCTGTCACGGAACAGAGAGAGAGAGAACCCAGGAGGCGAATGGCAAGTAAATCTTCTTTTAATAGAAATAAGGCAAAGCCGCAACTGCCGATAAACTAAGGCAGAGTACAGGGATAATTCCTGGTCGAAACAATAAGCCTAAGCGGCTGGTCCGGGAGGCCGGTGATCAGCGAGACAGGGCACAGGTGAGGCGGCGGACCCCTCATTACTCCTCACGGCAGACAACTGAACAAAACAGTCCATGCAAAACTCTCCAGACGCCTCGACAAGACTAATGGTCTGTAGGAAAAGCACAAAAAGCGTCAGTAACATCCAAAGGGGTTTGTAATAATCCAACAGGGAATGGAGAGAAACAGAGCTAGAAATAGAGAGCCTAATGATAGGAGATAGAGAGCAGGTGAGCGGAGGAGAACGAGGAACAGCTGAAGATGATGAGTAGAGATAAGTGAGCGCAAAGAAAAATAAAGAACCATCAGATGGAGACAAAGATAAAAAAGAGAAAGAACTGGGCTCATGGCAGAAAGGGTCTCCAAATGCATTTTGATTTTGACCTGTTATTTAAAGGTGAAGTCTGTACGATTTTCTTTTTTGTCAAAATACATTCCCTTAAGCCAATAGATGGGTTATTGACTAACATTCATGGGTTTATATCCCCCCAAAATTTTAAAGGGGGGGTGAAATGCTCGTGGAAAGTGCAGTTTGATGACAGCATCGCATGTTGTTTACTTGATGTGCTTACACGCCGATAGCTAAGTTAACAACACAAGAGATATTTGAAGCAGTTTTACTCGTGCAGTTTGATGACAACATCGCATGTTGTTTACACGCCGATAGCTAAGTTAAAAACACAGAGATATTTGAAGTAGTTTTACTCACCGCCTGCGGTTCCAACACACGATCGTGACCCTTTTTCATTGGGACTGCATTATCCTTGCATTATAACAATGTGCAAATCCGGAATCAAACTGGGCTTTGTTTGTAAAACAAGCATCTTCGAAATGCAGGGGAACAAACACAAACACTTGCACAACTCCGTTGATGCTCTGTAAAAATAAACTCCATCCACTGGTCCCTTAATGCTGTTTCTCTTTTGGTAATCCGTGCAGGGTTGTCTTGCCCTGGCAACCAAAAACACACTTCTTTTGTGACATTCCGCGACGCTCTCGCTCTGGTCAGTGGATGTCTCGTCTCTGCTCTGCTATACGGGAGTGCGCGCTCTTCCGGCAGACGTGCCCGTAGGACCCATATAAGGAAATTCCGCTCCATCTAATGTCACACAGAGCCATACTCGAAAAAAACTTTCCGAAACTTGGGGGGCCAAGATGGCGTTCATCTGTGCAGACACGTTTTGAGCGTGTCGTCAGGCAATTAAGAGATTAACATGAAACTACTTCTGAAAACCCCGATATACTTGACTGATTAGTTGTTCTTCTTCTATTGTGTGGTTTGTCAGGCTCATATGGGTAAGAAAAGAAACAGGGATAAGGCTCAGGTTAATACAGAAATGGCGACTGACAAATGCAAAAGTGTCGACGAGATGGACACGGAAGAAGAATTTGTGACTACTTTTGCATGCACTCCGAGTAAAAGTCCACCGGGGAAAAAGGGGAAATTAAAGATGAACATTGATGTGAAAATTGATTCACTCATTAATGCTGTCGCTGAACTCACATCGAAATGTGACGGTACATTTCAGAGAGTCGAATCCATGGAGAGGGTCTTGGAAAATACAGCTTCTTCTATTACCTCTCTTTCTACCACCGTAAGTGAACTGTTATGTGAGAGCAGATCCCATAAAGAGAAGATTCTGAAACTCGAAAATAATGTTGCTACGCTACAGCAAGAAAATAAGCAACTGAAGGAGGCCTGTATGGGGATGCAGAACTACAAAAGAAGATGGGATCTCAGGATTTAGGAAATAATCCAGACAAGGAGAGTAACACACAAGATATTGTTATCAAGATCCTTTCCAAAGTATCTCCAAAGATTGTGCACAAACTTCCAGATGTTGTGGATTCAGTTCATAGACTGGGACAGAGAAGAGGTGATGGTCACCCCAGAGTGATAATTATTCAGTTCGCCATGCGTCTTTATCGAGATACAGTGTGGAGAGATGCTAAAGACAACCACTATCTGAAGGAAAACGGGCTATACATCAAAGAAGATCTGTCTTCAGAGGAACAAGCCGCAAGAAAAAAAGCATGGCCACTGGTGAAACGTGCGAGAGAAGAGGGCAAGAAGGCCGGCTTTCGAGGAGGATTTGCCTACATTGAAGGCATGCGCATCAGTGTTCCTGACATTACCTGAGTGGATGGTGCCCGTCAGCAGTTATGGATACATATCGGGATCAACGCAAGTGTTGTGATTGACGTAATGTTTCATGCTTTCTCAGTTTTCCACTTTCTCTAAAGGTACTTGTTCTATACTGGTTAGTTAATTTGTTAATTTAAAGTTTGTTGTAACGGCTGACTACAAGTTTGGTAAGTTCAATTTAATTTCTTTAAATGTTCGAGGCATTCGTGATGCTGTTAAAAGAAAAGCTATATTTCTTTTTGGGAGACATACAGAAGCTCAAATACTTTTTTTTCAAGAGACTCATTCTTGTGACTCTGATTCGAATTTTTGGAAAGCCCAATGGGGAGATTATGCAATTTTTCGTCATGGATCCAATCACTCAGCAGGTGTCGCAATTTTCTTTAACAAATTCAAAGGCAAGGTTTTGGAGTCTATTCGTTCAGATAATGGAAGATGGATTATACTGACTGTTAAACTGGACAATTCCACTTTAATAATTTGCAATGTCTATGGATTTAATGTTCGAGTACACAATTTAGAAATGTTTAAGAAGATTTGTGAAACAATAACAGGTTTAAAGAAGAAGTATAAGGATGGATATGTAATTATTGGGGGTGATTTCAACGATGCTCCAGACGATTCTGTTGACCGCTTTCCACCCAAACATAGTTCACGAATTTCAGACTTATTTGATTTTATAACTGACACATTACAAGTTTCTGATGTGTGGATATATTTGAATCCCAATTGTTGTGACTATACTTGGAATAATAGCACTTTTTCTTTAAAATCAAGAATAGATTACTGGTTGATTTCTTATGACTTAAACAAAAATTACTTGTGCCCCTCTATTAGATCACAAATTGATATCAGTCTTTTTTGATGGGTGTAAGAGTAGTATGATTCGTGGATACTGGAAATTTAACAACCGTCTACTTTCTGACAATTATTTTGTGGAACAAGTTTAATTGATAGCAAATATTTTTGAAAATAATAATTTAAATTTTATTCAAAGGTGGGAGTTATTTAAATTTAAAGTCAGGGTAAGTGCTATGAAAAGAGGTAAAGAATTAAAGAAAAATTAACTTAGGAAGATTACAGAGATAACCGAGCAACTTAATACTTTAATCAAACAAAATACTTTATCTGAAGATGACAAGTCTAAATTATATCTTCTTAATTTAGAAATAGATAATCTATATATAGAACTAGCTAAAGGTGCTTATGTGAGATCAAGAGCCAAATGGTTTGAGGAGGGGGAAAGGAATACTAGTTATTTCTTTTCTCTTGAAAAAAGAAATTATACAAGAAACTCTATTTCATCTTTGAATATGAATGGAAGAATCTCTAATAATCCTTCAGATATAGCATATTTTCTGTATTCCTTTTATGAAAAACTTTATACTTCCCATTCAGACAATGGAAAAATAAGCACTTTTTTACGAAACCTTTTGTTCCAACAGTTTCTAATGATTATAGTGAATATTGTGAAGATGATATTTCCAAAGCTGAAATCTCTAAAGCTCTTTTTTCAATGAAGAAAGGAAAATCCTCTGGAACAGATGGGTTAACTGTTGAATTTTATTGTGCCTTTTGGGATCTGATAGAAAACCCTTTATTGAGCATGTATAAAGAATGTTTAGAACAGAAAGAAATGAGCACAACAATGAAACAAGGTATAATCAGTTTAATTCCAAAACCAGACAAAGGCCCCTTGATCATTGACAACTGGAGACCAATAACATTATTAATCATTGATTATAAAATTTTAGCCTTAGTTTATGCAACTAGATTAAAGAGTGGTTTAAATAAGATAATAGGATAATCTCAAACTGGTTTTATGGTGAAACGACATATTAGTTCAAATATTAGGCTTATATTGGACCTGTTAGATTATAACCAATTTGTTAATTCAGATGCACTCATTTTATTTCTTGACTTTTATAAGGCATTTGACACAACTGATCACCAATTTTTATTACAGAGTTTACATGCATTTGGTTTTGGAAATAAATTCATTCCGACTGTTAAAATGTTTTACAAAGGCATTAATAGTTCTGTTATATTACAGAAAAATACTTCTAGAAGATTCTCCATCAACAGAGGAGTGAGGCAGGATTGCCCATTTTCTCCATTTTTGTTTTTAATTGTTGTGGAACTATTAGCGATTAGTATAGTTAAAAATCCAAATTTACATGGTATAACATTATTTAATAGAGAAATAAAAATATCACAATTGGCTGATGATACAACTTTATTTCTAAAGGATAAGACTCAAATTAAGAATGCAATCAAATTAGTTAAAACTTTTTCTGATGCCTCAGGTCTCCAGTCAAATATTACAAAATGTGAAATTCTTCCAGTACATGATTCTTCTGAACAATCAATGTTTAAAATTCCAGTGAAAGAATGCGTTAAATATTTAGGAATTTATATATCGAAAAATTTGACAGTTAGACAGCATCTTAATTTTAATAACAAGATTAAGAAAACAAAAATGATTTTTGACAGTTGGTTAAGAAGGGATTTATCTATTTTAGGCAGAATCTTATTAACAAAAGTAGAAGGTTTATCCAGATTCATTTTTCCTGGGCTGTCTTTATTTGTTCAAGATTCTACTGGTAAAGAAATTAATAGATTATTAGTTAATTTTTGCTGGAAAAATAAGCACCACCATCTTAAAACAAACTTATTAGTTGGAAAGAAATCTGAATGAGGTTTTGAAATGCTGGATTATGTAGATATGAACAATACTTTTAAGATTAATTGGATCAAAAGGTGTGTTATTGATACTGATTCAATGTGGTCTTTTATTCCACACAATGTTTTTAAGAAGGTAGGCGGTCTTAAATTTCTGTTAACTTGCAATTTTGTACCATCTAAATTACTTATAAAACTGTCTAAATTCCATGAGCAAGCACTCTTGGCCTGGAAATTGTGCTTTGTACATAATTTTTCTCCTCACAGAATGAAAATATGGAACAACGAATTGATTACAGTTAAAGGCAAGAGTTTATTTTTTTGAGAAATGGTTGGATCACTGATTAATGTATTTAAGTGATTTATTTGATTCATCTTTAAAAATTCACTCTTTTTTTGTCCAAATTCAACTTTCCTATAAAATTTTCTGTAGTAACCAAAGCTATTCCCTCTGGACTTATTAATTTAATGTGCAGCCACCTGACTTATTATAAAGTTGAAAATAAAGATTATGATCTCCTTATAAATGGTAAATATATTTTTGATAAAAAATGTACTAACAAAGATATAAGACAAGTATTTAATGAACAAAAGAGAGTTACTCCAAGAGGGAAATTTTACTGGAATTCCATTTTAAGAGATGTTAATTGGAGAAAAGCATGGCTGCTCCCTTACAAATTTTGTATTTCTAACAAAGTAAGAGAAATTCACCTGAAGATTTTACACAAAATATATCCAACTAATATGTGGCTTTCTAATTTTATGGATATTGGGAAAGAATGTTCCTTTTGTAACAACTGTGAGAAATCTTTATATCATTTGTTTGTTGATTGCCAGAGTGTAAAGTCATTTTGGAAAGATTGTTTTTTTACTTTTTCAGTTAAAACTAATCTAATGATAACACTGAATGTGAAGGAAATTATTTGCTACTTTCAGAATGAGGATAAAAATATTCATAATTTTGTTAATTTTATCATCATGAATGGCAAATTTTTCATTCATAAATGTAGAGTGTCAAAATCTCCTCCTTTATACAAGGTTTTCTTTAACGAGCTCACTCTGTTAATGAAGTCTCTGAAAATTATAAAAAATTCAAAAGCTATGTCTATTGTAAGATATTATGAATCTGTATTTGGCGTATTGTGAATGTCTCCTTTTATTTTATTTTTTTAATCATCTTTGGAGTTTCTGTTTTTTGATGCCTGTTTTTTTTCTGTAATATTTTTTTGTACATATTTTCAATAAAAAAATAAAAATAAAAAAAATAAAAAAACTTTCTGAAACTTGTGACAAACCGGAAGGAGTATTTTTGGAACAGAAATGCTCCTTCAAAGTACAACTTAATTTTTGAAACTTTGTCCATGTTTAATGTTTACTCTTTTAACAGTGTAAAAAAATCTCAGTATGCATGAAATAGCATTTCACCCCCCCTTTAAACATTATGCCTCCTATCAAAACACTCCAGTTATCAGTTTATAGGTTTGGTTACATAAGTGCAAGCCAAAATTAGAAGGCTTACAAAACTACACAAACACAAAAAGGTAAAACAAGAGTAAACGCTGGTGGTGCTTTTACAAGATTTGAGTTTCAGTCGACATGCTAAACTTTCTTTTTGACAGGTAAGCTAAACTCAAGTTTTTGCCACATGTTAGCTGTCTATCCCTAGATAAAATAGTAAGGTATTTTATTGATAAGAATGATTGTAAGGACATGATGAGTATAAGAGCCGTTTACAATTGTTGTTTGAAAATATGCATTATTTTTGTAATTCCATTGACATTAGTAGCTCAGACACAGTATACTTGAAAGGGACATTAACTCACCAGCCATTGCAAATCCCCCCAGTCTTACAATTTTTATTTTTTTAACAAGTGAAAAAATCTACCAGTGCAGTTAAAACAAAATACACTCATATTAAATATGCTTTCCCCCCAAAATAAGTGTTGCCTCGTAACTTTTTTTTCTTTACCGTTTTCATGAAATTTTAACTAAATTAGAGAAACATTTTTTTTCTGTGTCTATGAAAAACGATTAAATATTGATTCCAGCAAATGTTTAATGATGTTTATATCTGGTGATAGGGAGGCCATGACAAGTGTTCGACTTCTTGATATTAATAAACCACGTTTGCATTTGTTGTTAAACCATTTTTTTATTATTATTATTATTATTTACTAAACGATAACAATGTATAATGCTTGTGAACTTCCATTTATGAAATTATGTGAGAATGTGCTTAGTAGGTTAGTCCAAGCTTTCACAATAGCCCCCTCTTGTGTATAAATAATGTAAGTGCATTTCCAGACAAACATTTCAAAGAAGAATGAATGGCACTTACTGTAGTTGAGAGTTAATTCATTTAATTGTCATTGCTGGGTGGATTATTGTAGTATGTTACTAATTCCTTACTTGCAAAAATAATCCAACACATTACACATCATGTAATCAGACTACTTTTTAAATTACCTTTAGATTCTTACCTTACCTTAACATAACAATTACTTTTAAATACAAAGAAAAATAAAATACATTACATTTGTTGATTATTGCATGAAGTGCAGTAACATTCATTACACCAAGGTTTTGGCGAACCAGAACATGCAAGTTTAATAAAAATCTAATACTTAATGAAATAATACAAATGTAAAATTAAATAAATAATAAAAAAAACAACGATCAAAAAACAAACAAACAACAACAACAACAACAGCTTACTGAAAAAAGCATCAACATTTTATTTGTTTACCTGCATGTTGTGATCATTAACCAATGTCAGAGAACAGTGCAGTAAATACAAATGTATTATTATTAAATTATTATCTTAAAATCTCTAAAAGTAAATGTAGAGTAAATGTTGGCTGACAACAACAACAAAAAGTTTAAGAATCCTTGCATTACAAGTGAATAAAAAATGAATTAGCCTTCCTTTAGACAGTGGGTTATTTAACCAAGAAATACTTGGTTGAACAATGTTCATCAATAGTTGATGCAGTGTTACAATGTTAAGAAAACACTTTTTGTAAATCCAGTGGCCAAATGATGCGTGGCCTTTCAATCTAAATCAAACTAATGTAATTCAATCTAATTACTTAAGCAATTTTTAACTTAATTTTAAATTATATAATCCAGAATCTGATTACATAATCCATATTAGGCTACATGTAATTGGTTACCACCCAACACCGTTAGTTTTGCATCAATAAAAATGTAAAGTGATAGACATACAATCTGCTAATTAGGTTACCTTGGTACATATCATTTGGCCAAAGAAACATATATTTATTTTCACAAACAAAAAAATAAATAAATACAAAAACTGACTGTGAAAAAAAGAGGTTGTGATAATTAGAAACAATTAGATTCAATTGTTCACAACCTATTGATCAGACTGTATGTCTGATCTGTGGGATATTGTCAAACACTAACCTACAGTTCATGAACAACATTCTTATATATAATTCATAGTGACAATAAGCCACAATGATTGGGAATGCAGTTTTTATCTGGACCACTGTGGTTCAGTCTTGTGTGTCACAACCAGCCTCTCGAAAAAATGTCCTAATCACTGAGGTAAGTGTGAGTAGTTGTTGAGACATGACACAGGAGAACAAAATAAAAACAAGCTCTATACAGTTACAGTAATTGCATACATCAAAGCAAGACAGGAATTTGAGATTTCAAGCAACTTCCATATCTGGCATTAGCAGAAATAAATTATTGATCTAGTTTGAGCTACACCTCGTACTTTGTTCATGAAGCTCAGCAAGATGTGCTGTCTTACATATTAATTGATGGAATAAATATATTCCTGTCACCCAGATGCACTTCAAACAGACGAATGTGAACATGTTTAGCCTCAGTTTTCAAATTTGACCTCTCAGTCATTTCATCTGAGCACTGATTCGGGTATGACCTGTGATGGACCTGTTCCAGTAATGCTGCAGGAGACCTCAGTAGTCTCCGTTATTGATTTTGGAAAAAGGGAGGGGGGAGGTTCACGGGTTGAGGCTCCAGCAGCCCCTCATCATCACTCCCAACAGCCCCTGTGGCATTAAGCTACCCACAGCGGGAGGTGAACACCCGCTCTCAGAGGAACCTGCCAAGACTATCAAAAAGAAGAAAAGGAGAGATTAAGGGTGAAAGAAAAAAAATGAGTGAATGAATGTGTGTGTGTGAGAGAGATAAAATGATAAGAGGAACAAAGGGATGGAGGAAAGGGAAAATCTTAGCATTTAGAAGTCCTGATCAGTCAGTCCCCTAAGGTGAATTTCTTAATGAGACGTTCACAAAAAGATACAGCAATGAAACAGAGGGAAATGTTTAATTCTTTCTTTCAAAAAAGTTTTGATTCAAGATGTGGGGTTGATTGTTTCTTTATGTTTTAATTTTCAGTGGGTGGCTGAGGAAGGCCATGTTAATTAAACCTCAGGGAGTTCTGTGCATTTGAATGTCACAGAAATAGCGGCTGCGTCAGGCGGATGGAGCGGGTACACAAACATGTTGACTATGCAGTATGCATTAAGGCAGGAGACATCAAGTTCGTGCTAATTTGCGCACAGCTATTCCTGCGCAAGCCGGTCCTCTCTGTAGTTTTCCCAGCTGTGAGTTATTAATATTTGTCATTAGACACATTATGCTTGAGGACAGTGACTAGAAACCAGCACATTTATATGGGACAAATATTTACAATAGTATGCTCTCGAGTATTTGAAGAAGAAAGCATTCAAACTACATTAACGAATGGTAATTAACCACAAGGGCCCCTGATCCAGGGTGGCAGATAAATTGGTCCCTGAGATGCTTAGGACAGTCTTGAGCTAATCCTTCATTACAAAAAGATAAATGCAAACGACATCATTAGCATAGAAATGATTCGATAAAACGTAGAATTCTTATGGTTAATTTTTGAACGGATGGCTTTACAAGGTTTCTAATTGTATGCAAAGGGGAAAAGAGTGAATAATGAAGAAAGTTAAATTATGTATAATCTAAAATATAAGGATGGTTTCTTACTACACAAGTTCTGCCAGATTTTTAATGAATCCAAACCAACATAAGAATGTGTCTTAAGATTTATGAGATTTAAATATATATATATATATATATATATATATATATATATATATATATATGAATTTAACATCGTTATTGGTGCAACTGAAATTTATGTAGAATTTATGCATAATGGTATTGACACCACCTCTAAGGCACCATAAGACTGTATATATTTTACATATTTATTATCTCCATCTACAAATATGCAACCAGAAAATGCAGTGTTCAAATGTGAACTGAATTACTAAAATATAGGGAAAATGGTCTGGTCTCAGTTATGGTGATGAACATATTGCATACAAGCAAATTAATGCAAACATTTTTGTCCTATATTTTTGTTCATATAAACCTCTTCATTAAGTGTATTCTCATAAAATGTTTGTAGTTGCTTCACAGCTCATTCAGTGACAAAATATAACTTCTAAATAATACACACTACCTACATCAAGTTTATATATTATTTAAAATTGTGCAATATTATTGATAATTGAAGACAAGGATGCATACAAAAACAAATGAGCTAAAATAGCTAAAAACAAAAAAAATAATCACCATAAAATCACACAAGAAAGAGACTTTATTTAATTGTTTAAATATATTCTTGCAAAATGTTGACTATGTTACTTCAGCCTTGATTTTGATTGACGTTTGTTTTGGCAACATAAACAGAGGTGTGAATTTACACTGAAATGCTAATGTTTAAAATATGTGCAAGAAAAATACTATTCCACAATCATTTACATACAAGTAAAACATTAGATCAAATAAAGAAATAGTAATCTCTCCAACATTTGGTACTGTTTCTTTGCGATCTGTAAAATTAAGATAAAATACTTTTCGATTACTGTATCTTTTAACTACCAACCAGTCAGTGTTTTTTAAAGGCCTTTCATGAAAAGAAGAAGTGTATCACTTTTCCAAGAGTTTGGTGTGTGAGGCACAGGACTACACGAGGGTAAGAGCAGAAAACGGGTGGAGTACTGTGTAGACAAGGGGCTTCCGCTGCCATGCAGGGCACACTCCATCATACAGAAGTATTAGTCTCTTGCTCCCTCTCTGTCTTTTTTTTCCTCCGGTCAGGCGTTTTTGCTGACTGCAGCTGTAAGTGCAGCCAGTTCCTCTGTCAGCACTTTGCCCTCCTTCATCTTCACCAGCATGGCGTCCATCAGCAGGCCTGCAGAGGGGATCTAGGGAGAGAGAGAGAGGGGCAAAGAAAAGAAAAGCTGTCAAAAAGAAGAGAGGTTTTTTTTCCTTTGCCTTTTTTGACACCAGACAGCTTCTCGGGGGTGTCTTTGGCTTTGATGACGACACGAACCTGTGATGGAACTCAAAGCTTCACTCTGATTAATTATGACAAGGAACAAATTCAAGGAACAGGTCACGAAGGCTTTTCTTATTTTGTGAAAATCTGAAACACATTTTCTCAAACAGTAAATGGGATTGTATTAAGGTTTGATTTGCTGCCACGCCACTCACGCCCTGCCACCACTCCTAGCTATGCAAGGAATGAGGAAGGGATGCTAAACCCGCAATCTCTGTGTCTGTTCTACGCTACAGCCAAGCATGGAGGCTGTGCTAACCTTTACTCTGACTTTATCTTTCTTCTTCCCCCCAAAACCTTCTCAAGGACTCTGTGGTAATTAGCACTGGGGATCAAAGGCCTGCATCATCCATAAATATTGAATTAAACTTTTCTAAAAGACACACAGTAACATGCATTTTTTATATTCTTCATTGAGCGACTTTGCAGAGAAAAATAAATGGTTTTAAATCCGGCAGAAGCCTGTGTGTCAGGCTGAAAAAGTGAGACGTGTAAACGCAAGTGCAAGAGAGATGCACCGCAAATGAAGAGGAAAGAAAGTCGGAGGGAGAAAAGTGTGCGTCTCATTAGGGAGAGAGGGAGCTGGGTTTTTCCCAGGGGCAGGTAGACTGAAGTAGAAGCCGGTCTCCGTGCTGACTTCATCAAAAGCCCGCTTGAGCAGTGCTAAACTTCAACTTCAGAGAAAATGGTTGCAGGGTTTATGGCACAGGAATGCAATATTATTTAATTACTCTTAAAAATGTGCCATTTTATTGCACATTGCAGAAATGCTACAGCATCTGATGCCACGCTAGCCTGGGAGGCCTTAGTCACATCTTGGCTGTGCTCGCTCAAACAGGCCCGCGGGGACAGCAGACTCCGTCATTATCATGTAACAGCTGCTTTAGCAGGTAATCTCCTCCCCTTGGACAGCCCTGGTGAGCTGTTCACTATTCAACAAAGCTCTCTTTTGGCCTGCGTTTTCATTAACACTCCCAGGAGTTGATTCGGAATCGACTGGCCTGGCCTGAGGAGAAGTGAAAAGAAAAAAAACCTTGCAACAATATGAAGGTGTTTTATAGTCCAATTAAGTGACGCTGGTTTCATAGAATGTGAAAGCGCCTGAGGCGAAGCTACAGGCACAGTCACAAGACTCTCTGAGCTTCATCCCGCAAAGACACACACCCACACCCACGGATACTCTCTCTAAATGGACTGATCAGGCCTCTTTTGTTATCAGTCTTAAGAGAAGCTTTCGTGAGGACAATTTATGCATGAGCCAGGTGGAGATTTGCGTACAATCAGCGAGATGTTTCTGGATATCTACGCAAAGTGACACTGCAGTTTGGGTCAAATATCTGGAAAGCACTGTTGCTTCCTGTGCGAAAGAGATGCTAAAATCTGTTGGCAAACAGTTTTTCTGAAGCCACTTCCATACACCTTGATAAATTCTCCCCCATCTAGACCACCATGAAGTGTGGATGATTAATAAAAAAAAATTAATAAATAAAAAAGTATGGCATTCTATGGTCACGGAAGAATATAAAGCTTTCTGATCTTTGATCGCAAAATTAATTTGAAATCAAAATTATTGAACGTGGGAATAACAAAAAAAATAAATAAAAAATAATAATAATAAAAACAACAACTAAAACACCCAAGACCTACTAAAATCTGCATTTGATTAGAAGATAATGAATGTGTCACATGTGGGAAAACAAGAGATCAGGTAAGAAAATCAAGCGTAGCACCAATCTATTCTTCTGTGCCAGTAATTACCCACCCTGCAATGCCTCTTTTTCCATTCTCCCTTTCAAACCATTTGAGACCAATATGAAAGGGAATTGGGACACTTGGGGCTACAGATACTTGTAATTAAAACTCCTTTTTTTTAATTTTGTTTCTTACATCGTCAGGTCTATACAACCTGAGCTGGTAGATCTGACCTAAATACACTGTAGAATAAATATGGAGCACTCCCCAAGTCTTTGTTCCCTTTCTCTCTCATTAGGAACTGATGGAGGGGAGGGAGCAGAATGAGGATCAAACAATAGCATCAAGCTCAGAGCAGAGTGGTCTGTTGATGACGCTGTCATGTTAGGTTCACTGGTGCTTGACATCACCAGTACTGATGAATGCATATGGAGTGACGGTCATTAGGTGGAAGGAGAATGATGTTCAGTAGTCAACAAGAGGTTCCACAATCTCCAGTTTAAAAGTCTGTAGATATGTATCCTTTGTACTTTATTTTATTGTTGGTTTCAAATAGGTTTGAAAATGAAAATTACTCTAAAAATGTCATGTAGTTTAACTATAACATAAAAAGTATACATGTTATGGTTTAATGATTTTTAAAATGTATTTATTTACAAAAATCATTAATTGTTCATTCATGCATATCTGTTTTTTGGGGGAAAGTCAACCTACAGTATAACCTGCATTAACATGACTTTTTCTTTTCTACTCAATGTGATAGTTTGTAATATTAAATTAAATTCTTTTAATGAGGCTAATTATTTCATTATGATATAACATTTTATTTTTGGCCCCTAGTGTTGTAATTGTTTACTAAATCTAGAACTAAAGCAAAAAACTATTAAAATACATTTCAGTAATATAAATAAAGATGAAAGACAACAATGTAAATATCAGGATGAAAAACAGAAAAAACTATAATGCATTAAAAATTCTATAAATGTATATACATACTAAAATAAAACTGATGCCCCCTACCAATATTAATTCAGCAATTAAAAACATTCTTGACATAGAAGAGGTGTAGCCAAGTCACCACGTTTATGTTTTCTAAATGATAATGCTAAACAAATTAAAGAATAATAATAAAAAAGTTTAAATAATGGGGGCTTGAAAATTTGTGCAAGGGAAATAAGTTGTTAAGTATTGGCTCCAATATAAAAAAGAAGAAGCTGACAAAGATTTCTGTGGGCTGCAGCTCTGCCAATTCCAGTCACTGCTTTAATTGCCGCAGCAATTAAATTAAGTTTACATAGTGCCACATTCCTTCAGCATGAAGCCCATATATATGTCAAAGAATGTGGAAAATCTCAGTGTAAGTGTCCTCGGTGTAAGCCTAACAGAACAGAAATAATACAGCCGGAATTACAGATTTCCAATCCAAATTCTGCTGGTCATGAATCAATACGAGAATGGAGGGGTGGTCCACGACTTCTGAAATGACTCTGTGCTGTCGGGCCGAGATGAATGTGGTTGATAAATGACTAGAGGCAGGGTGGCTCAGGTCATTAGCTTTAACAGTTATTTCCATCTTTTCATAAAGGCTGTGGTGTTATAATTTACCTCTAGTCAATAATTAGGAATCCACAAATAAACGCAAGCAATTAAATGTCTACTGCTACTGGGCGAAGAGGGTCCCTGGGCTAGATGAGGGTTTGCGGGTGGACACTCAGGATAGGATGGGTTGTTCACGGCCTGACACGTTAAGCCGCAGGGAGCACTGTGGACTAAATGCTTATAGGTTGGTGATGTTATTCCCAGGTTGTGACCCTCAAGTGAGGAAGTGTTGTTGTCTCATTAAGAGAGAAGGGAATGAGTTTAGAGGTGCTTGGAGCACGTTGTGTCAAGTAAAGGGGAAATAAAAAGCGAGATATCCAAAGAGAGAGAGATATGTTCATTAATGTTATCTGAGGCTAGCAAAGCGGAAACACTCTGTGGCAAAGGCAACAGATCAGAAGCAACAGCCCGTAAGCTTTTGTGTGATTTCCTTTCCTGCACGACTCAGACAGGCAGATAAAATGACATGAGAGTGAAAGGCACCTCTTCAAAATGCGCTCACCGAGTCCCAACATAATTCTGACATGCATGAGCTTGTTACGTTGACATGTGGCACTGGAGTGATGGCTGTGGTATTGACAGGGCCACAGCAGTAATAGGAAGTCATCACAGTAGTTCCGCCATTAGTGGCTGACAGTGACAGCTCCCGCTATACACAGAGACTGACAGGCGAGAGAAAAGACCTCGCTTAGGTATCTCGCACACACGCACAAAACCCCATATTACCAATCCTGATTTTCCACAAAAAAGGCCATAGTGCTGACACATAACACCCATGAAACTTCGCATACATCAGTGGGTTTGCAGTATCGTGTAAAGATCAAACAACCTAGGCTCATTGAAAAAATATGCCTCTACCTACATTTTTACTCCAAATTACCAAAATGACCTGTACGTATAAAATGAACACAAGAGAGCATTAAAACACCAGCAATTAATATTCATATTCACATAATCTGTGATAACGGGCAGACTATTGATTAATTAATGCTTATTTTTGTGCAGTTTTTTGCACAATACTAAGCTATAGTACACAATACTCAGTCCCTCCAGAAAAATGAAGATTTCTTTTGTGATTGTTTCAGGTAAAAATCCTTGATTTTGCGGCACGTTTTCTTAAAAAATGTTTTTGCAATTTTATGCAATGAAATTGTGTGAACTTGCAAAAAAACTGCGGTTTGATGAAAAAGAGAAAAAAAGGTGATTCCCCAACACCTTTTTCTCACTAGGCTACTACCTTAATGTAAAGAGTAATTTCTTATTACTTCCTATGATAAGCGAGCATACTAAATCACAGAATATTTAAGTTGCAATCTCTTACTGCAACGTAAATTATTTTACATACTACTAATATAATTACAACTGTAAGTTTTTGGTACTGTTCTGTAACAAAGAAGTGCAATCTTACAACTTTAAAGTTGCATCAACTTCTGAATGAAACTACAACAGCGTTAGCCTAGTGAGAAAGAGGTGTTGGGGGAATCACCTTTTTTCCCTATTTCATCAAACCGCAGTTTTTGCAAGTTCTCGCAATATAATTTGGCTCCACTGTCATGTAAACAAATCGGGAAACTGCTTCGCGCTTATTTTTGTTGGCAAATAAGAATGATTTGCGCACTTGAAGATTCACACTGGTTTCACCGCGGAGTTTGCAAATCACGTCACGTAATTACGTCACTTCATAAGGTTCCCATGGCAATAGGGGGAAAATGGCGCTTTACTTGTGTGAAGTAAACGCAACATTTTTCAACTTTCTGCTAATATATATGTGAGTTTTTTGCAATGAAAAATGAAATCATGCTAGCCCCGCATATTTTGCTTTCTGAATTTTTCTGCAATTTTCGACAATTTATGCGGCAAAAGAGCGGCGTATTTGAAAAATGCGACCCCGCATAAATATGTGGCCTTTGGCTGATTATGCATTAAATCAGGCGATCGCATAATCGCGTTTTTCTGGAGGGACTGAATACTAGGACATCAAAATGCTATTTACCATAGGGCGTGACTTGTAAACCAATAAATAAACAAACATACATTTTTACATTTCATTGCACAATGGTAAACTTCCCCATAGCTCACCTGGTCCAGCATTACACTATCAGTAAGGAGCGCTCGGGTAGGACTCCCTTGAAACAGGGCTCAAAGACTTGTAGAAGCAAGCTAATATGGTTGTTTCAGCAACTGTGTTAAAGTCGGTTGCGTTTTGAGGATTAACCTTCTATTGTCACTTAGCAGGGATTTCTTTTCTGAACTGATGTGTACGAGAATAAACATAAACTAAATGCTGCCAGAATCACATTCTTATATTTTAGCTGAACATTTTAGTGCCCCTTTTCTGCACATATTCAATTCAAAAGTGTCATGAAATGTGCAACCCACAAAGTAATATCAATCTGCAGCAATGCCGCCACAGGCGTGTTTTTACAATGAGCTTGGGATGTGATCAAAACATGCAAGTACAACATAAACAAATTGCAACATTGACCCAGTGGTCTGTTTCTTCCCCCCCCCCCCCCCCCCCCCCCGAAAAGAGAACATAAAAAGGCTCACCTGCCAATAAACTCGCTTGATCACTAGTCAGAGGAAGAGTCACCCTCCCTGTGGAGCGCGTTAGGAGACGGAGGTTATAAAAAAACAGGATGAGCATGTTGAAAGAAAGGAAAACTAACTCGCGGGTCACAATGTCGGTGTCAGCGCACCTCCTTGGGGACTTAGCCTGGTTTCAGTCTTGTCATACAGCGAGCAGTTGTGTCGGCTGAGTCGAGAAAACGTCGATAGCAACTTGCCTGTGAAGAGTCTCCTGCGGGCCGCTGCTCTGTTTGTGTGTATGTGTATGTATGTGAGTGTGTCAATAGCAGCCTGCTGGTGGAGAGTCTCTAGTGGAGCTTGGCTCAATCTCTCTGCATCGACAGACCTGCCAGATCAATACTTGGCCCACCACTAACAAGCTGCTTCGGGGTCTCACGGCCCAGCAGAGGAAGCAAGAGATAGGGAGAGAGAAAAAGGCGGCGAGAAAGAGACTGAGCTGCCTGATGGCAGTCTTCAGAGTCCTCTAAAGTGTCCAGCGGCGAGAGGCAGAGATGTGCAGACCGGGTATAGACAGGTCACAGAGGTCAAAGGTCAACACCACTAGCAATGTAGTGACCCGTCAGAGCCTGTGAATCATACTAGATGCACGTTTCAGGCTGACAGCCAAACACACACACGGAGGATAAATAAAAATACTTTAATGATCTCCTAGATATTACTGCTAAGAGATTTAATTTTATTCATAACAAATAATCACTGCGTGTGAAAATAAGCTAAAGTTTGGAATTTGGAGTAACTCATGTGCTAATTCAGTCAATCTTAATATGTATAACATGAACATTTGGCGTGAACAAGATTTTGAATTTGGAAAAAATGGTTTCTTATTGAGGCTTTTCACACCGGGAGCTACGTTTTTTCTGCGTGTTGATTTTATTAATTTTTTTTCACTAGCGATGAAGCACACCGACCAGAAAGATTTGAGCTCTGGTTAATGTCTTTGGAGTTCCTGCAAATACACATATCAGAACATTTGGTGGTGCTCAAGCACTAAAAACTGGACAATGGAGCAGCAGCCTTCACACTCCATTCACGTTAAGCCTAAGCTTGAAAATTTCTCTAAATAAAATGTTTACAGTTCGCTTTACACTATAGCATAAAGTACAATTAGCCAATGGTTTGAATAAAATATTACTCAAACTCCCCATCAATATTCTTTTGTCTGTATTTTTCTATATAATTACACATTGAATTACTCCAACATTCTTTCACCACAATTTTATTTGTTGACTTTGCATGAATTACCTTTTTAATAAATAACATTAAGGAAAGATTAAAATCATTTAAAATAATTAATTATTATTAATACTTATTGTAGTTAATGCTTACAGTTCTGGGTGTGAACTGAGTTTAATAATCTATTTGCATAATACATTATTATATATTTGCATTGTACATAAGAAATTGGACAGAGGTAAATTTCCGCAACATTCTTCTCACTTGCCAATTTGTTTTTAGAATTGTATATATATATATATATATATATATATATATATATATATATATATATATATAAACAAATTATGCAATTATTATTTACTTATTGACATCATTAATGGACCAATGTTTTTGCTGCTGACCTTTAATGATTAAATTATTTACTTTAGCTAAACATTACACGTTACATCTGTTTATTAAAAAAAAAAAAAATGATAGTCCTGAGCTACTCATGCTTCTGTTCTTCAGCTGACAAATGCGTACACATCGCACCATCTGTTGTATCGTGATTTTGCTTTCTGTTCAGCCTGACAAATATAGACCAGTGAATAGACCATTCATCTGCGATTTGTTTCGCTTTTTAATGGTGTGAAAGGGCCTTAAAAGATTAAAGTGTTCATTTTAAAATCTGCAGGATATGTTTGAAAAAGGTGAATTACACTAAAAGCACCACATTAACAAAATTATGAATACTGAAGAAAAAAAAAAAGTATGAATTGCCGATTAAATCAAACCTGCTGCTGAAGGATGTGTTGTACATGTTCAGCCCAATCTGTGTCTGGCCCACGACCCACAAACGCCTCCTCACACTGCAAATCACAAAACATGGCCGGAAATGCTGTTAAAAGCCACGAAGACTAAAGTTAAGCTTCTTTTGTGTGGGTGTGTAAGAGCGCCATGGTGTCACTGGAAGACCCCAAAAGTGGTTTAGCTTATACATGTAGAAATTATATATATATTTATATACACACACATGCACACGCACACACACATATATAAACGAAATAAAAATAAAGCACAATAAACGTACAATTTTGGCAGTTCTAATCAGAATATTCACACGTACTTATGATGCCAAACAAATGTTTGATTGTCAGTAATAATAATGATAATACAACTTGAGTGCTTGTTTGAGATTTATTTTTCCATTTGTAATTCCCATGTTATTCTGTAGATATACAGTAAGTTTTGTTATCCACAATACTTACTTCATCTGTGTCCAGCATGTTCACCAGGTCTGTTTCCGTCATGTTGAGGATAGATGCTGCTTTTACTAGTGAGCATTTAGACATTCTGTTTCCTTCTCTTTCACTCTTTTTCTTCCTTGTCAAACGGGCTTTAATATCCTGCACATCCTGTGCCAATTGATTAGCAAGTGCCTTATCAATAAAAAGAAAAAGAAAAAAAATACATATGCATAAAAGACATTTTCTGTAATAGTACAATATAGGTATAATAGATATAAAGGTATAATGAATGTGGTGTGTTCAAGAACTCAATGATAGGGATGCTTTTATTGGCCGAATGCTCCGTGACTTTTGACGCACTACGATTTTGAAGGCTCCCGTGTTGATTTGGAAAGGAATTGCACAGAGATGCCAAGCTCTTAAAAACACACACATTTGATTTATTCAATTTTTTTTTGTATGGCACATATTATATGAGACATTCTCAGAAGAGTGTAAATAATGAGGAGACGAGAGGCTCTTAAAATGGCAGTGGGGAACGGTGGATCTTATTCTTTGTTGCGTCCGTTGAGGGCAAAACTAAATGGGAGATGTTGCTAAATACTGAGAGACAATTAAATGTTAAAGCTGCCACTGTACATGAGAAAGTCAATAAAGTCAGCTCCCCTTTGTTTCATTTTCAGCTTATTGATCGTAGCAATAATCTCTTGTATCATTTCCCATAAGCCTTGTGAAAACCTGACCTTGGAATGGACAGTCTGTGTGTGTGTGATTCCTTCATGGTCCTGCTTAACTCACAGAAGTATAAGTGAGAGCAATCACACGCGGTTGATCAGAGCACAGTTCTTTGGGGCATGCTCCATTTCCCACATCTCCCCATCACTGTTATTTGTTTCATAAAGCCTTCATCATAAATACTTCAAATGGATCTTCATTATATTTCAGGGGATGCTATTGGATTACATAAAGGCTAGTCTTGCGTCCTCTTGTTCACACACTGCGAATGTGCATCGATGCCATTAAAAACTAAAGCAATTTAACTAGCAAATGTCTGTCAGTTGTGAACTCTAAAAACAATAATCTATGTTCATTTGGGTGTGGGGGGTATTAGGTGTACTTCAAAGTAGAGGTGACTTAACATACTGCAATAATACGTAAATGTGCAGTTTGCTGCCAAGAAGAACAACAACAAAAAGCTATTTTAAGAGACTCATTGACCTTGACATTGAGGGTGCTCATTTCAGCTTTTTTCTCTGATATTTTAACAAAGCATCTCCACTGCATAGTTTATATATGTATATGTAAGAAAGAACTGTACATTGCACAAAATGTGCTTTTACAATTTTCTTTTATTCACTGTCCACCCAGAACAAATAATACAAAAGAAAGAAGAATAACAGAATAAAACTATAATGATAATAATAATAAAATACACCTCAAATATATATATATTTTTTAAATGACGATAGCATAGACAACAGCTGGGAAATTAAAACCCATGCCCATATACATGGGTTTTATATTTCAACTTACAATTTTAGTTTGGAGGGAGAGTTGTACCTTTTTTAAAATAGAAATTAATTGTGTTTGATTCCAAGGCATGGTTTTTAGTTAATATTTTATTTTCTCAAATTTCAAAAACAGCATTACAATTCGCAATGGAACTGTTGGGGGTTTGCTTTAATTTCTAGTCAAGCTGTATTCTTCTCTGCCAAAACACTTACAAAAGCATTTAGGTTTTTTTGGACATGACCATCTTCACCTTCATTTTCTTACTAAATGCAAAAATTTTCTATATTCTCTAATAAGAATTTCATCCTTTAAGTTATTATTATTTTTTATGACATCTGGACAGTTAAAATATTCAAATCAATTTTGATTCAGAAATTAATAAAATGTTTATTATGGAAGAGGTCTATTCAACAGATTAAAAAAAGAAAAGAACGTCATGTCATTAAGTTATACAATTAATAATTAAATATAAAATGTATTAAACGTATTTTCTACTGAACTCCTGTGAGCAGGGGTAAACACACTATACATCTGTCTTAAGGTTGAAATATGTTCTACAAATGTCATGTCAATTAATATTATGCAGCAATACGCTGAGAGTTCTTTACATAATCATTGTTAGAGGTCCACAACGTGAGAAAAGTTCTGTGAAATTTAGATAAATTGGTCAATGTGAACTTTCACTTCGCTTTTGCTTTACATTTACATGCACTACATAAACATTATTAAACCTGCAACATTCAAAATTCAACAGAGGGATGCCCAGCTCATCAACAAACTGTCAAAAGTGCATATGACTTTATTTTAAGCTTAATAGATATTCACTGTCACTAGTCAAAGGGTAGATTCAATTGACCTAAGCCCAGCGCGCAGAAAAATCCAGAAAGAGATTAAGTGAATTTATCACATACTCTGCACAGCTCCCCTGGCCGCTTCTTGAGAGCCAGCTGAGCTGCAGGATAGTGTGATGGGGGCCAAGAGGAGAAGGGTTCTTACCCACAATCACCGTATAGCCACTGTGCCAATTTAGCAGAGGAGAAGGATTAGAGAAGCAGAGGAGAAAAATTCCTCTTTAAATGACTTACCTGCATTAAACACGCTGGATTGTATTAGAAGATAAACTGCTAAGGAAATAACTGAAAAAATAAATTAGACTTTATCTTAAATCTTTTGTGACATTTGGCATTTTTCACTCTCAACACCACTTGAATGGGGAAAGTAAATGTTTACCATCAGCACAAGTAAACGCTGGATAGGGCTGTTCTAATGAGATGTCTTAATGACTTCATGTTAAACTAATCTAGCACGCTGTCTTAAAGATGACTTTATTACTGCAACAAGCATTTAATGCAATTTGAAATATTCCTCCAGTTTAAATGCATGAAATCATTCCTATTGCACCTGCACTATAATACACTACATGCTATCAATTACTCGTGGCCACAGATATTTGCATAATTCAAACAAAGCTCTTCGGTGGATCCCCAAAAGGCATTATAATCATCCCAAAAGATCCGCCTTGAAGCTTCCTGACAGAATGGCATGTTCAAAGCTCATCAATCCATGACAGGGGGATGTAGGCCAGAGAGCTGGGCCGTCTACGGGGACCATCATTAACACACTAGCAGGAATCAGCTACAGGTTAACTATGTTGACTATACGAAACCACAGGCTACAAAAACATGCTGGATTTTGATGACGGATCTTTGCAAAAGAATTTTAGAATCAAATCCATTTTTTTTTCACTCTAGGGCCTGCGTATCGATCATACCTTGCATCTAACACCCCGTTTACACATTCTGTTTCAAGTGATCTGATCACAAGCAGAGTGTGGTAAATAAATGTGTTGTGATCTAATCGCTGAAACCACATTCATAGATAAAAAAAAAATGCAAATGACCTTGTTGCATTTGCAATGTAAACACTAGTCTGTCCTGACAGGGCATCAGCAGCCACCTACACACACGTCAATCAACCGCCATTTAAATTTTTTTACTGGTTACGTATTTGTAAGCTTTTTTTTTTTTAAATAACTGATAATGTAAATATAAATATGCAAAGTATGTAATTCTTCAGATTGCCTGATATCAACTTTTTTCAACACACAACTTCTTGAAAAAACAAACAAACATTTTCATATTCTTTTTAAATCAATTCATTTTTTTTCCTTCATCATACTCTAACATATATGATCTATTTAGAAACAAATACTGCCTTTTGATTCAATCACATGTGATCGTAGGAAAGATATTTTAGACGCTTTAATTCCAGGTGTAAACAGTAATATGTTTCTGCTCACTGGATTGATCAAGACTTAAATAAACACCAAGTGTAAATGGCCTAAAACGAAAACAAAGACAAACTCAATGTTCAGATACCTCAATAAAGGTGTGGAACTGGTGCAGCTGGGACTCGGCGAGAGTGAGCTTTCTCTGCAGTGTTTCCAGTGCCTGAGAGCTCTGCTCGGCCAAACCATGCATCTGTTTAGACGCAGTCTGCTCCAGCTCAGCCATGGCCTGATCGCGCTCGCTTATGCGCACCTGGAGGACGGCCACTCTCTGCTCCTGGGGATGTGTAAACAGAAATCAGAAATCCCACTAAAATAAACACTTAAAATAACTTCTAACAATTTCATGAATTAGGACATTACATTACAAAATAGATAACAGATGTATATAATAGATATCTAGTAAAATAACAATGAACCCACAGATCAATAGCAGAAGATTAAATGAAAAGTATGGCATTGGGGCCAAACATCAAATGAGACTAATGGTAATTAGGTGATTCATAAAAAAAAGAAAGAAAGACAGAAACGTGCAATACAGTGCAGGATAAGCAACAGTAAAAAATATAAACATTAAAACAGAAAAAATATAACATTAAAAATTACTGAGTGATGAATACAACCTTTTTCTGAAGCTCTTCTTTGAGTTTTTGGCTGGTTGTCTCATGCTGTTTTTTTTCTGCAGTGGCAACTGTCAATCTTCTCTTTAGAGAGTCGACAAGGGCTTTCCGGTTAGTTGACTCATCAGTGAGAGATTTCATCTAAAAAAGAAAAGCAATTGTTATTAAATAAGAGTGGGGTCGCTGAGACCAAAAATTCAATTACTTCAATATTTTTAAACAGACAGAGAAATGTGGAAGCCTAGGAAGTTCAGACTCTGAACTCTGGATGAGTGACACAATCAATAACGGTAGAGAGAATAATTAATTCCAGGTTCCTCCAAGGCTGTTGCCATGGTTAGTACAGTATCTGTTGTTTGAGCAGGACCTACTTTCTTCTCCAAGTCTTCAGTCACTGCTCTATGGCTCCTTTCGGAGTCCTGGCAAATCTTTAGTCTGCACCTAAGATCCTCCACCAGCTGCCTTTTCATCGTCACATCCCTCTCTAAAACACCAACCCTGTATGCAAGCATATGCACATAAACATCATTTTTTTATTTCAAGAACATACAATTTTTTGTTTTATTTAATTTTTTTTTATGTGGATACGCTCGCTTTAAAAATTAACAAATGGAAATTAATAATTAAACACAGAGAAAAAATAAATAAAATGCCAGCAGTATTGTAACCAGATTCCTACTAAATAGTTTAAACATCTACACATTTCTGACATATAAAAGTGTTGGAATATGTTAACATCTGAGGGCTTTTTTATGGACTGCCTCCTTGACCAGAGCTCCTGTAATGATGAGTAAAGGTCTTTTAAATAAATATCCTCAAATTCCAGAGAGAGAGAGTGCCTGAAGCAAATGCACTGAATAAATGTGAGAGCTTCTTATTGGAGTGACATTAAATTAAATAAGACTGGGTGGCCTGGGGAAATGGAGTCAGGTTACCCAACAGCCATTAATGAGAAAACCCATACTGACCCCGCTATAGAGTGGACGAAGCGTTTCTCCTGTTGACTTACAGCCACACTTCACTCATCCTCCCCCACTTCACTCCATCTTTCCCAAAGCTCAAGAGAGCAAATGGCAATTAGATCTATAACATTTATTTTAGGGGTAAGCTCGCCCAAAAAGAATAGCAGGATGGTGATACTGATGACTGGCGTCAGCCTCAAAACAGCTACTCTATGGATGCCTGGCTCACTAAATTGTTTGAACGCTTTTCTTCGCACTCTCTACTTTGTCTCTTTGGTGTTGAGGTGCTAGATTGCTAATTCAGAATGCATTTTGGATGCTAAAACAGTTGTAAGTGCTTTCATAGATCATGGATGCACAGTTTGGAGTAGAAAACAAAGGAGATGAATACATTTATGATATGGAAAGACAACAGGCGGCACATGAAAGGCAGGCCTTTATGAATAAGGCAGAGACCTCTGCGCCGGATATTGACTCAGGACATGGCAGCATGCTTTGAAATTCACTTTTTTTGAAGGCAGTGTGCAGCAGATGTATTTTTTACAGCGTCTAGACATGTATTTCATTTAAACAAGCTGCGTGGCGTAAGGCTGTGATTTCACGTTGTCACAGACTGGAAGTGAAACCCCAGAGTTTTACGTGTCTGGCTGCGGACTCACCATGCGACACTCACACACTTCTAAGAGATTACATCTTGAAAAAAAAAAAACTATCCTCAATCCATATCTTTGTTTTCCTGTAGGGATGTGAACGTACTTGAGAGGAGAAATTGAAAAAAAAAAAAAAAAAAAAAGGTATTTGCCTTAATGGACGATTGTTTGGCACTTGTTTCAAGCAAAACCACACTAAATGTATTTTTTTATCATTTTTTATCCCATTGAGACGGCTTGAAAAGAGTGATGCGGAAAGAAAGAAAGGAAGGAAGTAAAAAAGACAGAGAGAAGGCAACCAGTTAACACAACATACTGTCAGACTCGGTGCCCAGGGCAAGACATCTTATGACGATAGTGTATAACTACATGGGAAGGAAATTACAGCCCGTCACCATCTCTTTCTGTGTTCTAGTATGTATCTCTATACGCAGCCAGTTTCATGGTTATAAAAATCTACGAATGGTGTTGAAGTCTGCCACATGGTGGAATCAGACACTGCAAATATGACCCAGAGCACGAGAAAGAGAAATAGAGGGTGAAGAAGTGAGAATACCTCAAGACTAAGAAAGAAAGAGAGGGGATAGAAAGCATTTACCTCTCGTGCAGTTCCTTCAGTGTCTGATCTCTTTCATCTAACTGAGCCCTCAGGCTCTTGTTAGCAGCAGTGTGTTTGCTCATCTCACTGCTGGCATTCTGTGGAGAGAAAGAGTCGCACATTTATCCTATCATCTGATATCCCATCATGCAGGACTCATTTATGAATACTGAGCTATCGGGATGCTTAATGTGGATGCTGTTTCACATCTGTTTCACAGAAATATACACATCTACATATGTCCTGTGTATAGGCATACGGTCAATGATGTGACTTTAATTTTTTATTCAGATCTTTGAGGTAAAAAAAAAACAACAAAAAAAAAACATATATATATATATATATATATATATATATATATATATATATATATATATATATATATATATATATATTATTATTTCTTAAAAAGGAATATTTTAATGAAATGGTAAGTCTTTGAAGAAAAAAAGTTCAAAGCCAAATCAAAGTCAGCAAAATACAGGAAATCTATATGTTATCATGACAAGAGAACCATAAAGGAAATAATAAAACTCACAGAGAGGCCCCCTTGTACAACCTGCTGACATTTTTATGAAAAAGGAAGGGTGGTCAAATGGAGTAACATGAAAATTCGTAATTTATAATTATAATTTATAATTAGCAAACAAACAAACAAAAACAAAAAGCAAAAAGAAAAAAAAGTAATTGAAATTTTTTTTATTAAATGATTATGATATATATATCATAAATCAAATCAAGAAAAAAAAAAAAATTACTTAATGGTTAATCTCCATCTGTCATTTGTTTAGAACCATTGATCTAAATTTTGTAGAAATTGGTTTAAACAATTTTTTTTTAAAAATAGGAAAATAACATAAATACAATGACAAATGCGTTCTGAAGTAGACTTTTTTTCATTTCTCCTTTTCTTCATTTCAGACATCTTTATTTGTCACTAAATCTTATATTAAGTATTGTAGCACTGTATATTTATCATATATAGCATTATTTATTATACTGTCTCTTGAACATGACACTACCATTGAGACCAACACAAAAATATAAAGAGCAGTGCCAGACCCCATATATCAATTTGCTGATATTATAGACCAAAAACTTGTTTATAGGGAGAAAAAGAAAAGAAGAAAAGAGAGAGAGAAAAAAAATCTGTTCAAATGGAGAAAGTCAAATCTTACATTTCAATGCATGTTTGAACTTTGTTTCAAGTTTCAGCTTTTTTGTTTGTATGTTCTGGACATCAAACCATGCATGTCTTTATTTTTCAATAAACAGAGTGTATAAATAATAAAATCCATCTATCTTCCTTTACACAGAAATGCACAGATTAAACAATGAAAGTCTTTCTATTTTCAAATAGAATTATTTCGTTTTAAAGTAGTAATTTAAAGCTTTCTAAATATAAATATGTATAATTTCTGTGAGGCAATTCGCTGAGTTTAGGTTCATCATTGTGAAGGGCTCCTGTTCAAGCCTGAGATGGCAGAAAGCACTTTTTACTTTATTTTATAAAAACACAACATATTGTTGATATTGTGAGTGCACACAAATAAAACTAGACCCTTTATAGTTTAGAATAATGTAGTACTCTTACCTTTATGAGCAAAAATTATTGCTTATTTTAAGTTGTTTTCACTGCTAGAAAAAAACTAACAAAAAAAAAACCTCTGTGCGTACCCTCGGAATTTTTTTTTTTTTAAAATAAATGTATATATTATGTATTTTAATGTTGAATATATGTTATAGAAATATATGAAATGTAGGACATTTATATATATATATATATATATAAGTGTTCCCCCACAAGCATATACATGAAACGCCGCCTATGCCCACTTTATAGAAACAGACACTGGTTTTATGAGTTCACCTTGCAGATAATAAAGTGAGAAAAATAGTATGAGTATTTTGCGTGCTGCCCAGGGAGAGGACTCCGAGCTTGGCATCGGCCCGAACGCTGAGCGCTCCCTCGGAATGGGCCAACAGTGAGGAGTCAGGGCAGCGAAGGTATGCTGAAAGACTCGAGAGAATGAAGGTAAGGCTGCCATGGTTATTTATAGTGGTTGGATAGATTATGTGATTACTGATGGTGAATTGGCCACGTTGATTATCTGCGCATGGTTCTCTGTCGAGGAGGTTAGATATATGGTGTGGTTACTGATAGTGAATTGGCCACGTTTAAAATCTGTGCATGCTCTTCCCGAAATTAGTTAATAAAACATCATGTTGTAGGCTACTCTCACATGAAACAGTCCTCATCCTCCATAAAATGTGTCAAAATGCAATTAGATACTGCTTTAGCAAATACCTGTAATACTCCACTTTACAAAGCTAAAGCAGAAAGTGGTGGGATAAGGTAAAAGAGTATAAATGTTATTTTGTTTTAATATATTTAATTAATAATATGGTTCATATTTTTATATAAAATTTCAACAATGGGTTAAATTTCTCACCATACTATAGTCTAAAAATGGTTGAGAAACTATTGCAAAGGATATATAAACAAATAATAAAATTATTTAACATTCTTAAATATTTTAAGATGGTTGAATTATTGAAAAATAGTATCCACCTGAGGACACGCACTCCGCTGCAAGGTGTGCATTATTTATCAATAATTCAATGGCCCACCATTAGTTATTCCTTATTGATATTATATTATATATATTATTATATTTATTATTTTATATTATATTATATATACCTTGTTTTCAATTTTTGCTTTCTAATAAAACTGACATTATATGCTAATATTGTTGGCCTGTGATATATTGCTTGCTTTGTTCCTCATAAATTGCGTTGGATAAAAGTGACTGCTAAATAAGTAAATGCAAATGTAAATAATAAATACAAAAGAGTTATACATACGCAAAAGATCCATTTTGTTTAGGCCTTTACAAAGAAAATACTTCCAAAAACAGTGATTTCTTAAGTCTGTGTCATATACAATATCTATTTATATTTGTCCTCAATTACTGATTCTAAAATTCCCACAGGTTCCTTTTTAATCTATCATTCAAATACATAAGCTGAACCTACTGAAATGAACATAATTGTAAGACCTTCAGTCGGTGAGTGAGCTGTTTGACTTGGGCCTGCAGGCGCTCCGGGTCTACGGCAGGGGGGTTCACTGACGTTTGCTGCCGTATTCGTCTCCACTGCTCTAACTCCATCTGCAGAGACACCTTCTGCTGCTCCAGACCAGCCAGCTCGCATGCCTGCTTCTGCTCACCAACACACAAACAATGAACAAACAAATCCACATGTAGAAGATCTCTTACAACAGCTTTGAAACAAAGGACCAGATAAGTATAAATTAAGCCAGCTGCATGAAAAATAGGCAAAAGTCTGATTAAACATTTTCTGCTGAATTTTATGATTAAGGAGAATTTTTTTTTTGGCTCTGGACTATGTAGCAGTTTGTGATTAAAGCCATGAATCTGATTAAAGCTTTATGCTAATAAGGAGGCAGATCATTCCTCCGTTTTTCTGTTGATTATCAGTGTTAATAGAGCCACTGTCGGCTCATCACAGTGCTTTTTGGGAGTTTATCAGCCCTGCATAAAGCTGAAAGCTGAGCACTAGGACTAATTGCTCACTCACTCATAACATACAGTTACTGCACAGAACTAAGTGAATAACATTAAGCCCTGTTTGGGGAATAAAACCACAGAGTTTATAACAATATTCAGATGCGATACTTCACCCTCTGTCCAAACATAATGATTTCTCACTGCACCCAGCATACAATATGGGGCAAATTGGAGGAAAACATCCACTCACATACACATTTTCTCAAACATGCAACTGCTGTTATCTGGTTTCTGACCTTTTAATATAGCATTCTCTTTCTCTCTCTCTCTCGCTCTCTCTCTCTCTCTCTCTCTATATATATATATATATATTTTTGCTAATGTAAGACACACTGAGAGCCATTGGTGGTGTTTCCAGTAATCTGAGGGTTTAATAAATGACCCAGCACTGGAGGATCATGTGGCTTTCTTTCTACATACTAGAGCTGCACGATTCTGGATAAATTGAGAATCACCATTTTTTTTTTTGTCTCAAACAGAGATATTGATTCTCCCAAGATTCTGAACTAAACAAAATAATGTGTGACAAAATATTATTACTGCAGTCTATTTAAAAGTGTTTAATTAATTTGAATGAATTATTAAACATTTTAATGTACACTACCGGTACAAAAGTTTTTGACCAGTAAGATTCATGTTTTTTAAACAGTTCTCTTCTGCTCACCAAGCCTACAATTAATTGATCCAACATACAGCAAAGGTAGTTATATTGAAAATTATTTTTACAATTTAAAATAACTGCTTTCTATTGGAATATATTTTAATCATTACTTCAGTCTTCAGAGACATACGATCATTCAGAAAACATTCTAATATGCTGATTTGCTGTTCAAGAAACATTTATTATTGTTATCATCATAATTTAAAACAGTATTTTTTTTTCAGGACTCTCTGAAGAATAGAAAGCTCAGCATGTATCTGAAATAAGAATTTGTTACATTATACATGAAACCACTCAAAAGCTCGGAGTCGGGGAGGGGGTTTGCGGTGTAGGCTGTGTTTTATAAATTAATACTTTTATTTAGGAAGGACCCTTTAAATTGATCAAAAGTGACGATACAGAAATTTATTACAAAATATTTCTATTTCACATGAATGTGTTCTTCTATCAAAGAAACCTGAAAAAACAGTTTTATAATAATAATAATTAATGTTTTTTGAACAGCAAATCAGAATACTAGATTTTTTCTGAAGGCTATTACATAAATTACATAAAATTTACCCTAGTGATTTGGTGATGATACAAATGACTGTAAGACAGAAATAATACTATGTAGCTGAAAAGACGATGCTGAAGAAGTTTCTTAACCAAACATAGTAACTGCTCTCTCTGTGTCAGCGGCAGTGCGAAATTATCTGGTAAGACTTTGTCTAAGGTTTAACAGACTCAGGGAAACATTGTCATTTAGAAATTAGATCACGTGGGTGTCTGAATCGAGATCGCAATCTTTTAACAATAAATCGTGCAGCTCTACTACATAACACAGTACTGACACATCCTCTGGTTCCCTATAAGCTGTCCTATGAAGCACAAGTTTTCAAATTGTTTGTAAAAGTAAAAGACAAATACAAATTCAATTAAAAAGGATTATTTCCGAATAATTAAACTAGGGCTGTCACAACAACAAAAAATTATATTATAACATTTTTATAATTTTTTATAATTTGTATAATATGGAAATTAAGTGATACACATAATGAATTAATACCAATAATTGTAATATAACATTTGCTAAATGTGTTTAACAGTTGTGCTCCACATTTAATTAATTTTTATAGGAAGTTAACATGTAACAGTCCTAAAAAAGAATTTAGTGAAATGCATTCTTGTTTCTTTCTCTCAAAATTTACTTGGACCCCAAGAATCCTTTGTTAGAATTTTTTTGTGTGTGAGAATGCTCGAGTAGATGGCTTCTACAGATCAGTGATTTACGAACTGCCATGACCAGTCAGTCACCTGGAGCAGTAAATTAAACTGTCAAGCTTGTTAGAATCCAGTCACACTCGTCTCTCTCACCCAACTCGGACGAGATGTGGGGAGGTGGGTTTGGCTTAGCGTTAACAGCCTCTGAAAGCCTCGCTGTCAGAATAGAAGTCTAATCCTGAGGTAATCCTGACCCTTCCTAAAAGAGGAACATGGACTACACCTGCAAATTACGCATATTACAGGCCCGGCCTGTCAAACAGGCTGTCAAGTCCCTCCACCGTGATGATAGGAGAGGTTCTGCCACAGTATGATTAATCCCACCACCATGATTAATCTGAACGGCTCAAAGGTGTGACAGCAGTCTCCACAAGAAAGCTGACCTGAGTGGGGGTAGATAGGTGAATGTGTCCAACCTGTCAAAGTACATCAAGTGCAGTTCCTCTGTCATCCGTAACACGAGCTCAGATTCATGACAAATTGAGCACTTTTGTCACCTACATTTATTGTGTCACAGCACCAGCTTGTGGCTGGAGCACATAATAAAACAGGATATGTTAATTCTTTATTTAAGAAAGGAAGGAGTGAGTGACAGAAAGGGAGGCATCAGCTGGAAGCTCCTAAGGGATATGTAGTGTGATTGACTGATGAAAGTGTCACTTCACTGTTGAGCATGTGTTACACTTTGAGAGAACAAGGAACACACACACACTACAACAGATGCATTATATCAGGTGCTGCTAGTGCATGTAGGGAGCGAGAAGCCATTCAACACATCTAATATACATCACACAGTCTGTAATAAGAGATCCATTCTCTGCTAATACTGCATATGACATCCGTGTGATCACTACAGGAGCTCTGTGACACTTCAACTCTGGCACAACACGACTACTTCGCTTCAAGCTTTAATTGAACTTGTTCATTTATCACAGGAACTTTGTCTTTTCTGCCTAGCCAATATAATGAGAGAGAGGGTGAGAGGCAGAAAGAGAGACAGAGAGAGAGACATTAAAATGAGCAAAATAAAGGATCGATACCAGACCACAAAGGGCACAGGGATCAATGTGAGCTGAGAGTAGTGTGACACCCGACACAAACACTAATATAGAAGAAACACAGATTCTCACGCAGAGGGGAAAGATGAAGAAAAAGAAAAAAACAAGCTCCAGAGTATGCAAATGAATAAAAGTAATGTCCTTAGACTTAGTGTGTAATTTGGCTCATAATAAGTGTTAAAATACAATTGCAGAAAAAAGGCCAAATTTGGTCAGAAATTGATTGCAATTGATTTAAATTTCAAGTTAAAAGGACAGTTATTTAAAATATTATTCCTGCAATCATGTTGTTGTAATGATATTCAAGCGAGTGTGATTTCACTTTTATGCAACAAGTCATTTAAGAATACATTTATTTTGAGAAACTTACATTTTATACACAATATTGTGTTACTTTATCTCATTTTCTGATAATAATGTACAACAAAATTTGTTCCAAGAAAAATTTATTTAGATTGTTTTTTTTGGACTTGGCGGAGGAATGAGACACCATTTTAATAATTCTATCTAGAATAAAAGCCAGCGCATGCAGCTAGGTGAGCTCATGAATATACACAAGTATATTTACATTCAAAGGTGTAGAGCTAGATTTGACACCCAAGCTGCAAAACCCACACAACTCCAGCTGATGGTGGGCTGCTGTCTTTTATCATGGCTTCCAAAGTTAGCACTGGTGGAGCCGTATATCATCTCAATGCATATAAATATTTACCTCACTGCCTAATATGTCCTAATGTGTTAGTACTAAAGTTCTCAAATATGTTCTAAAGAACATCTGATTTTTTGTTGTTGTTTCATTGAGTTAAGGGCTATGAAGATGAAAAGCAGGCAGCTTGAATGTCAATATAAGAAATCGGGTTTGACAGTTCATAAACATATGCATGACGGTCATTTGAGTCAATACGCTGAAGCACTCAAAGAAGCAAGAACAAAGTACTACTCATTTATTATTAGTGATGGTGTTGCAAACCCAAATAAGATTTTTAAGACAATCAACAGCCTTCTTGCACCAATCAAGTCACCAATTGGTTCCTCTGTAAAGGAGTGTAACAAGTTTCTCAGTTTCTTCATGGAAAAAATTGAAAATATCTATAAGTCTATCAGTTTGGTACCCTGCTCTGCAGTTTCTGTGATCTTTCCACCTAGTTTTCCCGAAAGTGCATTTTCTAGTTTTAGCATAGTCACTAATGATTGTATTCTGAAATTAGTGATGGCAATGAATACAACTACATGTACTCTTGACCCAATCCCAACATCTGTTCTAAAGGGATGTCTCTCGTCAATTTGCCCCCTCATCTTGAACATTGTGAACACCTCCCTCACTACTGGTTCAGTTCCAAAAGCCCTTAAAGTTGCAGCTATTACACCAGTCCTTAAAAAGCCTGGATGTGATAAGTCAGATCTATCTAATTACAGACCTATCTCAAACTTACCCTTTCTTGCTAAAGTTTTAGAACGTGTTGTTGTGGCACAGCTCCACTCACACTTGTCTTCCAACAAGCTTTTTGAACCTTTTCAGTCTGGGACATAGTACAGAAACAGCCCTGGTTCGAGTTATGAATGATCTGCTTATCTCAGCTGACTCTGGAGCCTCCACCATCCTGGTCCTGTTGGATCTTAGTGCTGCATTTGATACAGTGTGGCATTTTATCCTGATAAACAGGCTGGAGAGATGGCTTGGTATCACTGGTACGGTACTAAACTGGTTTAAATCTTACCTCACTGATCGTACCCAGTTTGTTGTTTTGGGAAACAACAAATCTGAACTTGGACAGGTCTGTCATGGCGTTCCTCAGGGATCTGTAATGGGTCCTATATTGTTTAGTGTGTATATGCTTCCCTTGGGGCAAATTATTAGGAAATATGGTTTGGGGTATCACTTTTATGCAGATGATACGCAAATTTACATCAGCTCTAAGTCTGATCCTACTCTCACCTCAACAGTTCTTTCAGAGTGTGTGTTGGAAATAAAAACATGGATGCACCATAATTTTTTAAAACTGAATTCTTCTAAAACAGAGGTTCTACTCATTGGCACACCAGCGGCTATTCATAAGGGTAGCAATCTTAATTTGATTATGGATGACAGTGTAGTACTTCCATCTGCTCAGGCTCGTGACCTTGGAGTAATTTTTGACACTCATCTAACACTAGACTCTCACATTAAGAGTATTACAAAATCTGCTTTCCATCACCTCAGAAACATTGCAAGAATTAGGCCTTTCCTCACTTCACCTGACGCTGAAAGGCTTATACATGCATTTGTTACTTCCAGGATTGACTACTGCAATGCACTATTCATTGGCTTACCTGCTAAATTAATCAAACGCCTGCAGTATATTCAGAATTCAGCTGCTCGTATTCTCACATATACTCCATCACGTCAGCATATCACAGGCGTGCTTTATAGTTTGCACTGGCTTCCTGTACAGTCATGTATTGTTTTTAAAACTCTAACATTAACATACAAAGCTATACATGGAACTGCCCCTTCTTATATTTGTGACTTAGTCACCCGAAACATGCCTTCTCGTTCCCTTCGGTCTGCTGATTCCCTTACTCTTCAACAACCTCCCTATAGATTAAAATCTATGGGCGAGAGAGCTTTCTCTGTTGCTGCACCCAGGTTATAAAACGCGCTCCCCATTGCTGTTAGAGAGGCTCACACAATAGCCAGTTTTAAGAAGCTGTTGAAAACTCATCTTTTTAAAATTGCTTTTATGGACTGTCAGTAATATTCTACTGTGTTGTACTGTAATGAATATTTTATGATTTATACTTTTTACTTTGTATTGCATTTATTGTGGTTTTTGAATTGTATTTGTTTGTAGCGCTTTGGGTTCTAGAAAAGCGCATTATAAATAAAATCTATTATTATTATTATTATTATTATAAGAAAAAATTACAGTCAATATCTGATTCACAGTTCAAAGATTGTCATTTTGCATTTCCTGTAGAAAAACCTAATAATCATAATAAGCATGAATACTATTTTCATAACAACCAGCTTGACTGGTGCTCGGCTGCAGGTGCAGCGATCTGTTTTGTTCTTTTTTGTGCTGTGTTTTTGCACTTTCTTCCGAGTGAATGCTTCCAGTATGTGTCCGTGTCCTGTGTATGGGCCCATTAATATGTGCTGAATTCTGCCAAAAATTGTCGTATTTATAGGCAAAAAAAAAAAAAAAAAAAAACCTTTTCTGATTAATTTTTGTAGAGTTGTTAATGAATTTTGTAAAAATTTGTGTTCCATAATCTAAGGTGTTACTTAATTTTCTACTGGTTTCGGTAATAGTGGCCTTCATTCATAGTACTTAGTTAAGCCATTAAACAAATATGTAAAATACTATCCTTGCTGCTTCGGTTGAAGCTGTTTCCACATTTCTAGAATGTGAAAATATATTAATTCTTACAAATTACATGTTACAAAAAAAGTTAGATGTAATTCATTATTATTAATTAATTAAAAAAAATTATAATAATAGTGACGAATTATTAATTATTTTGTAAGCAATCTACAGCCCTAGTCAATACACTCTACAGAGTTCTTTGTCTGTCTGTTGATTTCCTGTCAAGTTTTCTTACAGAGAAGCCAAAGAAGGAAAAAAGACACAAAATTCTCATATGAACATAAACTACACACATAGTCATGTTCCACACACTACTGTGATTTTCATCACATCATCAGACAAGAGAATCAAATCTGGACTCTCCACCTCTAGCCAATTAAAGAGGGTGATCACACTGCAAGGCAGCAGGGGGCAGCGTGCAGGGGCACTCAACCTACTGCCCTTTCACCACTCCATTAATAATGCAAGATTTTGAGTCGAACAAACAAACAGTCATAAATGGGCATGTGCAAACACACACACACACACACACACACACACACAGACTTGCAAAGTGTCAGTGCAGCAGGGTGTGTTTTGGAAAAAGAGATGGACTGGATACTAGGGCGTTCATCTAGACCTCCTGTTCCACTCAAGAGTCTTAATCAAATCTCAAATGGGCTCGGCATTTCCAACTGCTCAGTCTAACTGGAGCCAGCTGCATGACACTGTGCATGTACATTTGAAAACAAACTGACGTATTTATGAGCATCATGAAGTCTGTCTACATCACTTACTGTGTACCTTAAAGCATAAGGTTTAAAGTCGTAACGTAAACTCGTAGCTATTTAGCTTAATTTTTTTTTTATTTTATATTTTTAAGGAGCAATGATTATAAAAAAATTATTTCCTTAAATAGCCCCAGGAGTAAATAATGTGCGAGTGGAGATGCTTTGGTCTTGCAGTACCTTTGAAAGCTGCTTGCTGGTGTTGAGTTGCTGGACAAGGGAGTCTAACTGCACTTGAGTTTGCTCTTGTCTGTGGCTCTGCTCCGCTGCGAGCTGCTGTGCTGCTTGTTTGTCTGCTTGTAGAGCTGTGACTTGCTGCTGGAGGGACAGAAGACGCTGTTGCAAAACAGCATGGGATTTTGAAATTCTTTTTTTCCTGATCTTTTGCAGGGAGGCACCTGAGGGTGGTGAAGAGGACACAATGCTAACGTCAGACTCTTCCAATCTGACAGTGGATACCTAAGGTTGTAACAACACTTTAATTATGGCTTACAGTACAAAACCAGCTAGTATAATAACGATTTTATATCCACAGTTTTACAGCCACTGCTTTAATTAAAAAATTGTTATTGTGTCTGCTGTGACTATAATATTATTTTATTGAATAAATTTTACAAAACGGACATCATGACATGTGCTTGTGTTCCTTTAAAAAATATTTAAAATGAATTTTACCTTGCTTTGAGCTTTGAGTTATCATTACACTACCATGCAAATGTCTGGGGTGTGTAAGTTTTTTTGGTGACTCTAATGTTCACCAAGGCTGCATTTATTTAATAAAAAATACAGTAAAAACAGGGGTATTGTGAAATAATCTATCTATCTATCTATCTATCTATCTATCTATCTATCTATCTATCTATCTATCTATCTATCTATCTATCTATCTATCTACTGTCACTTTTGATAAATTCAATGTATCCTTGCTGAATAGAAGTATTGTTAAAAACGTATTAATAATAGGCATTCAAGAAGAGGATTAGGAGTTTGCAACTGAAATGTTCCAACATAGTGACTGAGCCTCATAAATTGGCTGTAATTTCTTGACAATAAAATTATTTCTGTTTTACTGTCTTATAGATAACTACTGTACATTTAGTTTGATTTGAAAAAAATGGGATGATTTTATTTGTTTGAGCCATCTTATGGCAGTTTTTTGGGGGCAAGATTGAACCAACACATAGGAGTGCGGCAGAAGAGGATGTAGGAATTTTTGTAAACAATCATTATCTTAACAATTGCAAATTACATATTTTCCTTGAAGAATTAAATTGAAGAGAAACCGTTTCAATATTTACAGTAGGCTGAGTTTTCTATTTGTTTTTTTTTTTCAAAGAATTTATAGGATAAGGGCTGTACAAGCAATCAAGTGCAAACAATCACTCATTATGCAAGTGCCTGAGCACAGTTGCATCAACCAGGTTACCTTGAAATGGGATGTTTCTGGTTTGAGATTCCTCTCCAGTCCTGTCTGTGGGGCAGATCAGCATGTATCTGCAGCCCTGCAAGCAGGCAAGAGGTGGAAACACACAACACATGACACAAAAAAGCTGGGGCAACAGTTTAACATAACGTAACGTGGCGGCTCACGGCAGAATGACACAGAGGAAGCGTTTGTAGTCACATCAAAGAGGCTTTGGCTTTTCCCCTCGTTTGTATCGAACACTATTTAAAAAGGTTTTGATCAGTCTCTCTCTCCCTCTCTTTGGGTTTGATCACAGATTTATTCAGAAGCTCTTTAGTGTGACACGGGCGGCGCAGTGCTCTGCTCCACTGTCACGCTGATGTGAGCCAGCACGGTTGACGAGTACACAGAGGCATTCAGGCAGGATCTAAGACAGGGCTGACAGCTATAGAGCTGAGAGGAAGCGAAAAGAGGAGACGATATGGAGCTTCCACGTTCCCTGAGGGGATGGGGGAGAGTCAGTGGAGCCCTGACAGTCTGTCGAGAAGAGATCGCACTTTACAGGAACAGACACCTCTGATACACATCTCCCAATCGACACAGCTGCTTAAAGTCAAGAATTAAATGTTTTTTTGAACGCTTCGCTTCGCAAATCAAAAGAGGCAATTTCAAGGTGAAGAGCGTAATTTTTTTAAACTATATATAAGATATTTGTAGATTGATTCTGTTCAAAAGCATTACAACTTAGGCTCTGAGGATACATGAACATTGCCTCAACCAATTACTGTACATGAACTTAGGTCCAATCTTTGACTTCATACTAAAGCTTTCTGTTTGAATCACTTTCAGAATGTTTTTTTTTTCAGCTGATGAACAATAACAACATTAACAGTAAATCAGAATTTACCCAGACTGTAAAAAGCTTGAGCATTTAAAGCTGAAGACAAACTGATAATGGTTTATATCACATTTAATATGGCACCTACCAAAAAAAAAAAAAAAAAAAAAAAACTTAAATTACATATGTTCAAAATTATATGCATACATGTATATATGTACGTGTTTTAGAAATGTTTCTAATTACCTGTCTCTATTGCTCATTTGTAAAATAATTATTTCTACCTGTATAATAATTCTTTCCATTTCTTTTCCTTGTATCACTTCACAGACCCTGTATTAACATTAACAGCTTGTAAACAAAAAGCAACACCAACAACATAAAAAACAAAACAAAAGAATACCTATGTGCACTTCAAGAAGCTGTTTAAAGCCAGCCAATCAGATTACATCCTGCCAGATCGAGAAACTGATTAGACAGAAACTTTAAAAGTATTAAAAAAAATGTTTTATATAGTTAGGAAATGTGTCGTATGAAGATAGTCCATTAGTGATGTAGTCACTGTCATGTAACTTACCAGAATCAGTTGCATTGATTTACTGCCATTTACAAATCCTCTCCCATGGCCTCATGGGATAGTAAAGTGACCATTGGATGCGCACTTAAGAATCTTGCCGGAAACATTAGGTCGCCTACCCCCAACCCCCCCCCCCCCCCCCCCCAAAATGTTTTTTTGTCTACTATATAGCAGGGAAATATGCAATTTCAGATACAGCCTAGTTTGCAGGATGCAGTCTGTTTGGATGACAAGTGGCATACTTTCAGTTATACTTTATTCCAAGGTGTCCTTGTTATGGTGTAATTGTGCAAATAAGAAGCAAACAATATTAATTAACAACATGTACTTACATATAGGATCAAGGTTGGAGTTTGGTTTAGGGTTAGCTGCTTGTAATTATGCATAACTTACTGTTATTACTATATTAAGTACATGTAACACATAAAAAGGACACTAAAATAAAGTCTTTTTGAAACATTTTGTGATGATTTTTGGTTATCACCTTTAAAATATCTTTCTTATGAATCTGTTGACTATCTTCTTGAAAACAAAATATACTGATTTGTAGGCAAATGACAATTATTTAATTCAAATGACAATTAATTAAATCTTAAAACAGAAAAGAAGAGAATATTGCAAGGTCCTAAAAATAATATAAACATTTTGTGTAACAAACCTTAGTTTTCCTTGAAACTCGTCGGGCTTGAACAGAATATCGACTTTCCAGGCTGTCAGAGAACTCTTCACTGTCACTGCAGAGATAAAGTTGACTTATTTACCAAGATAAAGAGATATATCGGGACTACTATGTGCCATTCCATAGCATTCACATGAGAGTGGTTAATTAGCAAAAAAGCAGACAACCCAGAAACTTAAACGCCCATGTGTGGTGTGTAACTCAAACTGTTGAGGCACAGTTGGGACACTCTAAACACTCCGGCATCTCATACAAGAGCCTCTTGGAGACAGATTTGGAAAGCTTCCAGCATGCCGTTTTGTTAGTAGTGGTGCATTTGGGTGAAATAAATCTGAACTGGTATCAATGGAAATCATCATACCATCCATCATGCCATAAACTCTAATGCAGGAGGTGACATAAAACTTTCATTAAATAATTACTGAAGATTTCGGAGGATGTTAAACAGCTTGTAGACATCTGGTAGAAACCCGAACAGAGTCATTCAAAATTTATCCTGTTAAATTAGATAAAATATAGGAAGAGGAGGAGAGAGGGGGGATGCTGGGACCATAGCTGAATAAGAATGTCAGAGGAGGAAAACTCAATTGATTGGCCAGAGTTTGCCTAGGACTCCTCCTCTGTCAGTGATGAATATGCAAAGGAATCACAAATTAAATTAACCTGCCAAACTGTCAATTTCGGGGCTCATGACGTTGGGAAAATGGCATTGGGCAGAAAGTGAGGTGCTGCGGGCGGGTTGAGGTGCTTCTTGGCACCGGTTCAACTCGGCTGCTCAGAGGTGGCTAATTCTACATGCAAATTTCAGTCAATAAGCTCCTAGCAAGACATCCCGGGATAATTCAAAGGATCGGATTTTTTCCCTCTTTCTGCCCCCGTCTTGCTCTTTTTTTCTCTTTTGAATACCAACTAGATAGAAGCTGGGATTCAATCACCCGTTTGCTTGTGTTTTTGCATATGCGTGCTGTCCCTAGTCATAAAAATAATGAGAGTGTGAGAGATGGAGAGTGGGAAAGAGACAGGGATAGTTAAATGTGGGGGAAGTACCTGTCTGCGCTCATGTCCTCCCAGTCGTCCTTGGCTGGACTGTCCATCCTGTACAGTGTCGAGCGTATGCGTGTTTTGCTGGAGGCGTCAACCCAGGGTGCTTTGGACCTGATCTTGTTGCTTGCCAGACTGGTAGATTTCGACTTGCGTTTAGCTGCGGACCGATGGAAATCTCTCTCTGCTCGAAGGACTCCTAGTTCCTGGCGGAGTTTAAGCAGTCTGCGCCTGGCTTGGGTGGCAACTTTCATGGCTTCCTTTGCCTGTCTCTCAAAGCTCTGCATCTGGGCCAACAATCTGTCTCGTTCTTCCCTGGACTGGGCCTCTTCTGCCTCCTTGGTCTTCTGCAGAAACTGCACTCTGGCCTGCAGATCATCCCGGTCTCCAGCCAGGGTTCCATTTGCTTCCTGTAGTGCTCTGTTGTTTTCTCGCAACCGCACAATCTCGCTCTCCAGAGAAACCATTTGACTTTGTAACTGCTCGATCTGTGGGAGTACGCAAAGGCACATGCACAGCAAATTATCACCTCATCTTTTTGAGATTTTTGTACTTTAAACTCTCATTTGGCCTTTGTGGAGAGGGTCCGTTCTGGGGCAGGCAAGCAGACACTCAGTGATTCCCCCCAAATTTGTTACTCATGGTTAAACATAAAAGAGGGCCATTTAGGCAGCTTGTCAAATCCTGGTGTAGGGTGTGAAAAAGGAGGGGATGCCTGCTGGGTGTATACCCCCAGGCAAATCGCTGCCTTTTATTTAGCACTCTCACAGCCATACTGCCGCAGCACACCACCTTTCAAACAACATTAGGCCCCTTTACGGCTGGCTGACAACGACAACCCCCCTCCCACAACTCCATCAAAAATTATTTCATTTATAATGCGTTTGCAGGAGCACATAAACAGCAGTCTGCCCCTGTGGGTTATTAAGTTTAACATGGTGCTTGTCATTCGGTAATAAAGGCGATGACAGCCCCCATTACACGACCATATGGCAGCTGCTGGCACCACTCACAATGCCATCATCTGCTCCGAATTATTCAACAAACCATTTCATTCCTTTGCTCAGAATGTTCCCTCAGTTCTCACCAGCCCCTCCAGCTAGAATCAAACTAAATATTGCTTTAGGGGAAGTCAAGTGCTTCTGAATAGACTGTGAGCTTAATTTGTTCAGTTTAAATACTAATGACAAATGATTTGCTTGTGTTAAATGAGTGAAGGGCCCGCTGTCAAACACCAGCAGAGTCAGCGAATGCAAACAGAGCAGTTTAGTTTCATTCAAATGAGTCTTAAGGGTCTTTGTTGTGCTGTTGAGGGCTTAAATGAGCGATCCATAATACAGATAGACAGGTGGCGTTTACTGCTGTTTTACTTTACTACAATTATTATTATTTTTTTTGTCTGAGCATAACCATTGTTATAAACTGTTATTTTGCATGACCGGTCTCTAGTTTTAGATCTATGAGCTCTGCATGTGACCTATTTGCATTAGGTTTGAATAGTTATGTACTGATTCTACTGAAATAAAATTCTTACCCAAAATCAAAACCAACAGCATGAGACAAAAATCAAATTTTATAATTAGACTTTAAAATCTCTAAACAACTCAAAATATAATTTATTTATTTTTTGATTGCACTTGATCCTCCTTCAGATGGCATAACTACATTACCAACAATGATATTTCGATAATATCTACAGATGTAATAACATTTTCAAATGTATAAATTTACTTTTGGCTAATATTCATTAGGGGTGGAACGGTTCCATTTGTATCATGGTTTTAAAATCACCAATTCAGTACACCGTAAAATCTCCAGTGTTGAAATCCCAGTGTTAAGGACTTACAGAGTAACGAGTTAAAGTTGTCAAGTCAAGTCACCTTTATTTATATATCACTTTAAACAAAATGCATTGCGTCAAAGCAACTGAACAACATTCATTAGGAAAACAGTGTGTCAATAATGCAAAATGACAGTTAAAGGCAGTTCATCGTTGAATTCAGTGATGTCATCTCTGTTCAGTTTAAATAGTGTCTGTGCATTTATTTGCAATCAAGTCAACGATATCGTTGTGGTGTTGAATTTGAACACTAGTTGGTGTAAACAGCCCCCACTTGCGGTGTAAAAACGGAGATTAACCCTTATTAACACAGTTAAGTGTTATCAAAGTCCTAAATTGTCTCTGGTGTTATTAGTCACATCCGAGACATTTTCTCGTGTGCGAGCCTGACCCGTCTGAAATATTTTTCAAAGACGCAATTTTCTTTGCTAGCAATGCGAAGTGCATTAGGATGTAAAACAGTGAAATAAAGTGTTTAGTCTTACTTACAAAATATATTTTGTAATATCATATTGTTTTATAACTATATTTATGTGCTGTAATAGGGTAAACTCCTGTTTTTTTACCCTAATAAAAGTTAAAGGAGCATTAAATAGTTAATAAATAAACTGAATTCTAATCCTCATAATATTAACGTTAGCTAATTAACACACTTATGCTAACAATTAACTACTCTAATAACAGCATTTATTTCAATTTGACATTCAAATTAAAATATTTAATAGTATTCATAACTAAAGCAGTTTTACCCACATCCTTGCACTCTATTTGTGGTGGCATATATATGAAAATTCATTCTCTGCCAGGAGGAGGCACTTGTACTCAGGGCTGGCGTAAGCTCAAATCACGCTCTAGGCAGAGCACGATCTTGCCGCCCCCACCTCACATTCACAATTAGGGATCCTAAAGAATCATGTAAACTATTTTTTTTTAGCTATGAAATTACACTAAAATAAAAACGTGCAACCTTTTTTTTAGAAGTTTTTTTTTCATTCTGCAAAAAGGTGAAAAAGGTACACAATGCAACAGCTGCATATAATTTCTGTTTTACAGGCTAATAGATAGTGTACAGAATAAAACTAAACATATGCACACAACATTTTAGCTCACAAAACTGCAGGTTTCGATTTTTTTCTTGACTGATACACACATTCACACACCTAAATTTCAGAAGCGTGCGCGTCGGGCTTTCGCAGCAACAAACGCTTTGATTGCGTCCTTGAGCATACCTTGTACTTCGAAGATCAATTTTAATCAGTTTAAGCTTTGAGAAACTGCGTTCTCCAGAGCTCACAGTGACGGGGAGAGTGAGAAGCACTCTCAATGCTACAAAAACATTTCGTAAAATTGATTCCATCCCTTTTTCACAGATGAATTTAAGTGCATCCAGGGGTTTAGATCCAGCAACCAGGCGTCTGCCCAAAGCAGTCAGCTCTTCAAACAATTCATGGCCATCAACATCCCGCGAGTCTCCATGAGTCAGGGTCTTTTCCAGTCCTAGCAATCCTGAAGAACTTTTCTATTCTCCTTTTCTTTGAGAGATGCGATGTCATATAAAAATCCAAATACGCGCCCATTGTCTCTAAGCAGCGAAAAGCACTGTATGACCAGATAATTTTATTTGTGTTGACATTTTTGAATATACATTAAAATATTTTGTATGCATATAGACCTACTAATAGGGCGCTGCCAGGCAGGAATATTTATTTGAAATGTAAAGTTTTTTATTTTATTTTATTTATACTAAAAAAATTCTGTTGATATAGCGATAATTGTAACCTAATGTGAAACAAACAAATAAATTAATAATTCTTTCTCTCTCTCTCTCCTTCTCACTCTCTTGCCGCCCTGGCTGAGCTGCCGCCCTAGGCAGCTGCCTAGTTCGCCTATAGGCACGCGCCGGCCCTGCTTGTACTGCACGAGAGAGGTTTCCCAGGTAACAGCTGTAATCAAATAATCGCTGAGCCTGCGCTCAAAAACGGTGCTCAGGCATTACAGGCAAGATGTAATGAAAATGGCATCCATAATTTTCTGAAGACCATCAGTTTTCTTTAGAAATACAATGATATAAAAACACCCACACCTGGTTTAGACTTTAACATATGCAGGGCTCATGTTTATTCACAAAGTCAAAGCCTTTTGGAAAATCTGTTTGTGGACGTCAGTTTTGATATTTCCCAACGTATGGGAAACACTATGAAACTCTTTAATTTGTTCTGGGTGTTTTGTGTGTTTGCATCTTTTTAGGTTGCCTCGTCTCAGTGCTTTTATAAAGAAAGCATATCTGCGCACCTTTTGGATAGCACATCAAGAACCAGGTTGACCGGGTACATGGTACCAACAGTACTTACAAAACCTGGTACTGTAACATTTACATTTTTTAGTACCAACTTTGTACCGAAAGTACCAGGTCTTTTGACAACACTACTTTATATGTGCATGCATTCTGAGGCGCCTGTTATCAGCACCCGGGTGATGAGAGAATAAATGTTCATATTCCAGGATATGGCATTTGCATTGAACAAGAGTGAACTTTTGTCCAAATTTTTTTTTTCTACATCGCTGTTGTTGTAATGTATTGGGAAGCCAGAATGCGCATCCATCAACAGAAAAATATATTAGCCGAACCCAGTTTGTTTTATGTGTTATTTATAGCAAACAATATTACAGCGTTGTCAGATTTAAGTTGAAACGTGGTTCTTGCATGTGCCAAACAATTGTTTTTTCCCGAGCCTCTCCACCGCTAATATTCATACAGTAAGTAGTTATTCAAAAGGCCCTTTTTACCACCACGGGTACCGCCGCCGCGGCATGTGTAAAGTGCATTTGCAGCTTTGACCGCTGAGTAACCACAAGTTATCAAACAAGCACATCAAAGCACATTTTCGCAAATAGATGTCAGTTTTGCCTTGCTGATGTGTTACATTTGACTGTTTCAGTCACGGAAAATGAAAGAAAAACACTATAGTTTAAATATTTAATATATTTAATGTTCACAAATGAAAGTTTGGTATTTATGAGTTGTGCATTTCTTAGAATGAATTCAAGCAGGATAAATGTCAAGCGTGTGCCTGAGTCTGTGCTTATATTTTCTAAGCTACATGGATTTAAACCATATTTTAGATTTGAGACATTTAAAAGGTGTGCAGTATTATTTATATTATATTAATTATGCGTCATATTATTCAAAAGAAATTGAATTAATTATTGTTTAATAAAACGTCCTCACAATTAAACTCAAGTTCTCTCATTATAATCAACAAAATTCACACAGTGTAAAAAAGAGCTTTAGTAATTGACAACTTGTGATTTTAAAGGGAGCCTTCTTTACTTGCTTTTAAAGTAGGGCAAATAGCATATGACCTAAAAAAAAATCCCAGATTTCTTTTTATTTTAGAAAAAAAATCTGATTTATGATTTAAACCGATTTTTAAATCAATATTCAAATGACAAAGAAATTTTACAAAACAAGTTTTAATATAGTTTTTTATCATTCATTTAGCAGTCAAATTTATAACTGCAACAAGATGATAAAAAAAAAAAAAACAGTAATGTTATTACCTTAATGCTGGAAAGACCTTTATTTATTTATTTATTTATTTTTCTTGTAGAACTTATTTGTAAATAAAGCAGTCACTGTCTGTGTCTACACCGGACGCGAGAGTTGTCATCTGTGCCCCAGAGCGAAAAACTTGATGACATCACACTATAGTGTCAAATCATCTGAACGCAGTATCAGTACATTTCATCATAAACAGAACGAGCATCAGTTCACTGATTGGGATCGTGTCCAGCGTATCCATCACTGTGTTCTTTTGTCTTTTGTTGGATCGCTCCACTTGCATCCTCCACTCCAGCTCCGCCCCATACTGAGAGTTCTTCGAGGCCGGCGCGTAGAGCCCTGTGCAGGAGAGCGGCGCCCCCGTGTCACTTCCGGCTGCAAAATCTTCTAGGAAGACGACTAAGCGGCCCTGACACAGACAACTCGGAGATATGGGAGACTGCTTTTCAGGAGCTGGCGGAGACAGCGCCACTTCTTCCCCCTGAGGAGGGCCGGGTGGAGAATGCACAGCTTTTTTTTCTTCTGTTCTGCACCCACTTTTTCAGAAAAGAACAATTTCCCTTTCCTCCGAGTTGCAAGGCTCGCGGGTTGACGATGAGTGATGCACTGCCTCCTCATTCTCACCCACGACACCCCCTTTCGCCAGAGGTCAAGAGGTCGCGGTTTGGAGACGCAACGCCTCTCCAAATGTCTCAGGCCAGTTCCTCTTGGAACACAAGGAGTGTGACCGTGATGACTAGGAACGCGATGCCTTTTGGGCCACCAGACACAACTCCCCATCACTGCATCACTGCGGGTATATTGACTGCCCCTTTGGTGCCACCTGTATGGAGTTTGGGAGTGTGGCTCTATTTTCTATTTATTGGCCTATTCTGGATCTGCGAATCTTGAATCGGGCCCTGCACAAGCTCCCGTTCAAGATGCTGATGCAGAAATGCATTATCAAATGCGTTCAGCCCCAGGACTGGTTTGCAGTGATCGACCTGAAAGACGCGTACATTCATGTCTCGATCCTCCCTCACCACAGACCGTTTCTGCGGTTTGAATTCGAGGGTCAGGCATGGCAGTACAAGGTCCTCCCCTTCAGGCTCTCCCTGTCCCACTGTGTCTTTCAAGAAGGTCGCAGAGGGCGCCCTTGCCCAACTCTGGGAAGTCGGCATCAGGATCCTCAACTATCTCAACGACTGGCTCATTATGGCCCGGTCGCGAGAGCAGTTGTGCGATCACAGGGACTTGGTGCTCCGGCACCTCGGTCAGTTGGGGCTTCAGGTCAACCGAGAGAAGAGCAAGCTCTCCCCTGTGCAGAGAATCTCTCATCTCAGTACTGAGTTAGACTCGGTGAGTATGATGGCACGGCTCACCAGCGAGCGTGCCCAGTCAGTGCTGAACTGCCTGAGTTCCTTCAGAGGCAGGACAGTGGTACCACTGAAACACTTTCAGAGGCTCCTAGCACATATGGCATCCGCAGCCGCAGTCACGCAGCTCGGGTTGCTCCATATGAGACCACTTCAGCACTGGTTACACTCCCGAGTCCCGAGATGGGCATGGCGCCGCCTCTATGTGCTTTCACACAGGACGCGTTTGCAGTTCGCTACTCGGTACGTAAATGATCACTGCACTGCTGCAGAAGCAATGCTCCTGGAACACAACTGGAATCCGTTAACATGGGTGCATGGCTGCACTGCAGACGGAGTATGTGTGAAACAGGCTTACGTTAGTTTGCACCTTGTGCAATGTGGAATTAGTTTACAGCTTTTTCAAGCAGTTTGTTATGCATTTTGGAAACAGGAGATGTAAATTTCTAATGCAGCTTGATAAACCCCTTCTCAAAGCCTTACTGTTTGTCAGTTTTATTTGGTTAACACACATATTATGAATTAGGGCTGCAACTAACGATTATTTTAATAATCGATTAATCTGTCGATTATTTTTCCGATTAATCGATGAATCGGATAAAAAACAAAAAACAAGAAAAGCATTCATTTCCAACTCTTTATTCAAAAAAAGAACTAAAATCTTTAGAAAGTGCACACACATGTTGCTCCTTGAACATCCCTGAGCTGTTATAATAATAATAACATAAAATAAAAATGGATTAACACTAAAAACATACACGTATGCTTTACATCTGCCAAATATATAGACTTTAAAAAAAATAAAAATAAAGTGCCACCTGAGCTGCCAGAACAATAAATAATTTATAAAAAATAAAGAACAATTCAAATCAGAAAATTTAACAGGATTTGTTTGAATGTCAGAACTTGTTCTCAGACGCACACACTCTCACACTGACACACACACACACACACACACTCTTACTCTCTCTCACTCCCTTTGTTCAGACACTTTGCATTGCAATGCAAAAATGTGAGCATGTCCACATGCTCCTGGCTCAGGCTTGCTCTTTTCTTAGAGGCTATGTTGCCTGCTGCAGAAAACAGCCGCTCAGATGGTGTTGAGGTGGCAGGGATACAGAGATAAAACTTTGCTAGCCTGGCCAACATGGGATATCTTTCATTGTTAGCCTTCCACCACAATAATGGGTTTTCTTCCTTGTCAAGGCTCTTTTCTCCAAAGTATGTGAGGACTTCGTTCCTCACTTGGCTGTGGACATCCTCAGCTTCACCTGCTCTATCCTCTTCTTCACCATCAGAACCAAGGAGTGAATCAATTAGAGTAGCTACTAGAGGTGTTGATTCATTAGCTGTAGTATTGGTGGAGGTAATAACAACACTGTCACTGCCATGCTGCTGCACATCCATCTTCCTTCTCTCTTCAAGTAACATGGTTTGCAGTTTAGTTTGAACAAGTAGGATTTCATCAGGTGAAAGAAACTTGCTCAGTTTCCTAAACCTTGGGTCAAGGGCCATCGCAAAAATCACTGTGTTTGGTGCTCCATCTGAGAAAGCAGTCTCCCTTTTCCATCTCTCCTGCAACTGCTGCACTGCAGTGAGTTGGAAAGCACGCAGCGGGGCTGACTCGTAGATAGCACTCTGGGTGGACTTCAACAGCCCCTTCACAAGTGGAGGTATTGCAGATATTGTTGCATATTTCTGTCCACTCATGAACACAGTGACACATTCAAAAGGCTTGAGGACTGTTGAAAGCTCTTCCAGCAGGCTCCACTGGTCTGGTTTCAGATCCAGGTACCTTTTGCCTCTCTGTGTGACAGAGCTGTCGGACAGTGTTGCTGTTACAGGCCACCTTTGCTCAAGCAGTCGACTTATCATATAGAATGTGCTATTCCACCTTGTGCTTATGTCTTGAACAAGGCTGTGCTCTGGTGTGGCCATTTGTTGTTGTTTCTCTCTGAGTTTACTGCTGGCCAGCTCACTTTTCTTAAAATGTTCTACCAGACATCTTGCAGCCCCGACAGCTTTTTCAATGCTTGGATGCTTCAATGCAGTATTGATCACAAGCTGCAAAGTATGGCCAGTGCAACGGACAGAGGACCACCCATGCTTCTCCTCCAGGATATTTGCTGCAGCCACGATATTAGCACCATTGTCATGGACTATGGCAATGATTTTACTAGGAGGAATTTCAAATCTTGCCACTGCCTGCTCCAACCACTCTGCAATGTTAGATGCAGTATGTCTGTCATGCAGTGGCATGGTGGTGAGGCAGAATGACTGCATGTCCCAGTCATCTGTGATGTAGTGGCATGTAATTCCAAGGTAGGCTTCAGTTGCTACACTTGTCCATACATCAGTGGTGAGAGCAAGTTTGCTGTTGTTGGTGTTTATTGCAGTTTTCACTTCTTTGAATGTCTCTTCATATTTTCTCTCCATGAGCTTTGTGAAGTGAGTCCTGGAGGGCAGAGTGTAACCAGGGTTCAAGGTGTGGATCATTTTAGTGAAGCCGTCATCTTCAACCATCGACAGAGGCCTCATGTCAGTGACGAGCATGTTAAGGATACTATCCGTCAAGACAGCGGCTTGCTGTGGTGTACATGATGCATTTCCCATCAAGAAGCCTCTCATGGTTTGCTGTTTTTTTCTGGAATCAAAAAGATAGGATGAGTATGTGTAATAGCACAATTTTTACATCAACTAAATACATACTTACATACCTACAAACATACGTAACCCAAAGAGCAATTACAGACAAGACACACACTCTCTCTCTCTCTCTCTCTCTCTCTCTTTCTCTCTCGAGTTCACTTGAAGCTTATTCATTAAATTATTACCATCATTGTAGTAAGTGCAAGGTTCATTTATACACACATTTATATACAGCTAAAGACGAACAAGTGCTATAAAAGAACTTTACAATTAAATTAAAAAGTACAACACACACAAATATATTTGTCATTAATAACCTATTTGGGACAAAGCACAGAATATACACTGCAAAAAAATGCTTCTCTAATTTAGTAGTTTTGTCCTGTTCAGTCCAAATATCTAAAAAATCTTAAATCAAGATACATTTACTAGACACATGAAATAGCATAAGAAATTATGTCCTGTTTTCTAGAAAAAAAACACCTCAAAATTAAGTGATTGTTTAAAACAAGCTAAATGATCTGCCAATGGGATAAGAAAAATAATCTTAATGATATATAATCAAAAACAGAAGTTTTAAGCATCATTTAATTTTCTGAATAAAAAAAAAGTGAATAAAAACATGTCTTTAATCTTGCAATGCAAAGATTAAACCCACCCCTGCTTTACTACTGTTATTAACGAGCTAACGCTAACTTGTCAAGCTGGATAACAGGTAAACACCAGCACCAGGGACATTACGTTCCTCACTTCAAAACAGAACAAAAGTAGGATTCTGTAGTGACTTACCCTGCTGTTGAACTCCCTTCCTCCTCATCAAAAACTCCAACATGTTTGCGTTTCAGGTGCTGGATCATTGCCGTGGTGCTCCCGTGCCATGCCATGTCGCTTTTGCATATTTTGCAGTTAACACACTTTTTTTGTTTATTTAGTGTGAAATGCTCCCACAGCTTGGATGACTTGGGGCGCACGGGTTTCTCTGCCTCTGCCATGTATCTTTCCTCTACCTCCGCTCGTTTTTGTTTTTGATCCGACTGTCTATGAGGCGCCAAACTCTGCTAGCACTAGCATCAGTGCGCGAGAGAGACCGAGTGTGTCCATCTGCTCCGCGATCAACTAACATTTTTTTTTTTTTTTTTTTTTTTTTACATTTGTACTTATAGTTTTAATTTTTTACAAAACACAAAAAAAGAAACAATGGAATAAAACAGCAAAAAAAAAAAGAAAAAAAGTTTTTATTTTTTACATAATAATCAAACGTCTCTGCGTCGCGCGACACAACGAATCGATTATGAAATTCGTTGCCAACTCTTTTAGTAATCGATTTTAATCGATTTAATCGATTCGTTGTTGCAGCCCTATTATGAATACAGTCGGCAGAATTCGAATGAGCCATTTTAATCTAGATTAATCTATGCCCACCTCTAATATAAATATATATATATATATATTTATATCCACGTCTTTGTGGATTTGTGAGCATAAGCTTGCTTCCGCTTCATCTAAAAATGCATACGCATGATGCTGAGTATTTAATGAATTAATTTTCTTTTCTTTTTTTGGGTGATGTAACCCTTTAATGTTAATCTATACATTTTAGCACTTTAAACTGTTTACATGTATACTAGTTAATATAAACAAACATTAAGTAACAATGGACATAGATAACCAAGATTAATAAATGCTACAAAAAATTGTTAATTAAATTGCTTTCATGCATAGCTTAAATTGAGTGGATTTTTACATAGTTCAGCAACAGTATTCACCTGTCTATATGACAATGTATATTTTGAACATATGAAATATTAATTGGACATCACACATCACATCTGTCTTTCGGAGGAAAAATTATTACTTTAGTTTAAATAAGTTGACATTTAAAAGTTTAAATTAGTGTTCATGATACTTATGAATTAAATAATGTTATCAAACTGATTTTTGATTTTTTAAGTGTTACCATTGACTTTTTATGCACTTAATGTCTGGTAATAGTCTGTGGCTCTGCAGTTGATGTAAGGAACTGTGACCTAACATTATTATTCTTCACAAAATTTAGCTATTCAAATAAAGGTTAAACAGCCAACGAATGGTACCTTTTTAAAAGTCTGTTCCACTCTTCTGGCGGTTGTCTTGATGGGGGTGCTGCTCCTCCTGACCTCGTCCTCCGGCACTTCCCGAAACAGAAGCTCTGCTGAAGGATTAAAAACCCATACTGTCACCTGACAGCCACTTTCTCTATTTAAATCAATTATCATTAATGACACATAATTTCTCGTCTTTTTAAAGGTCTATTTAACTGATTGAGCTCATAAAGAGGCCTTTAATGGACAGACTAAGAAAAGGGACTTGTAACCACAAATCAAAACCTTCTGACCTGATGCAATCTTACAGGTTATTGTAGAGTAATATAAATTAATTTTAAGGGGAACTGTCAATGTATGACAGAGTTTGTGTTGTTGACTTCATGGCAGGAACTTTGTTGCTATGCTTGTTTAAAGAGGGGAAAATAAACACATTTGGAGAGCAGAACTTTCTGCCGCCTTGAGTTAATAAAAGTTTCATGGTGAATGTGGATGCTTATTTGTCGAATGAACATGTTGTGAAATATTTACAGTTTTTTTTTTTTGCCTGAGCTGACCTTTGGACAGCAAAAAGCAAGGCTGAGATTCTAGTGAGTTGCAGACCTGTCTTTCTCTGTAGCCTCATGCTCAAACCACACACTTGCAAAAAACAATAACAACAACGAAAAAAAAAAAAATTCACCTATTCACGTGTGCATGCCTGCACAAACATGCTCTTATTTGAGCATGATCACATCACAGAAAACTTTAAGGAACCATTACCTGTTCATACTGTGTTGATAACATCAAAAATAATATGTAAAACATATATCATTTAATAAAAATTATGTTTTTTATTATTATTATAATTATTTTTAATAGTGAAAATTTCTACGGGCAAGTTGTGTTCCATCTCATGACACTTCTGAACTGAGAACTAAAGCTCAACATAAGTCTTTGGCTTCACAGTGGCTCACTATTTTCAATATTATGCTGTGTGCAGAAAAAAATAAAACAAATAAATCAATCACGTTTTAAACACTGACTGTTCTCTTTTAAACAACAATGTTTTTAGTTGTCTGAGATTTAATGGATTTTTAAAAGTATTTGACCATTATACATCATATACTTGTAATTTAGAGCCTGAAGTAACTAGAGAAAAAGAATATTCATGATTAAAATGCCCATGGTGATTTTATTAATTTACATGTCTTTTTTTTACAGATTCAAAAAGCACTTTTACATTGTAGGCCCAGATATTCTTCAAGCAAAACAAATAACTAAATGGTTTGACGTTTTGAACAAATTCAGGCAAAAAGTTTGTTTGGCTTTTGCTCTGAAAGTTCAAATACCTTTCCAAAGCAAACTTTCTTTGAAAAGTTCGCTGCAGCTAGTAAACACTAGAGATACACCGTCGCCGTGATTTTGCCAAGTAAGACATGTTCCGGGATCAACATCTTCTGATGATCCTGGATCAACATTGTTGTCCAAAAATATAGACTTAACCCAATCCCTACACCTAAACCTAACCCTACCCATAATTTATTCCTAAAATCAGAAGTGGTGGACAGTAATGGAGTAGCTTTACTTCGTTGCTGTACTTAAGTATATTTTTCAAGTATCTGTACTTTACTGGAGTAGTTTTATTTTGAGTAACTTTTACTTTTACTTTACTACATTCCAAAGCATAAGATCGTACTTTTAACTTCACTACATTTCATAAAACATATCGTTACTCCCTATAATATATCACGTGCTCCGACACGCAGAAGCGGTGTCTGATTCATCATGAACGAACTGAGTCTTTTCAAAATAAACCTTTAAATCGCATCGCAAATCTCACCAAACGATTCGTTTACGAATTAGAATGATCCGATTGCAGCTGTTCTGCAGTCGACCTCTCACTGATTCAAATGATCTTGTGAGCGCGCGTGAGTCTGATGTTGCCAAAGGTAAGTTATTAATGTCGAAATTTAGGATTAATTATTGTAACTGAAAATCATATTTAGGTCAAAATTGTCAGTTGTTTGGGAACTAAATCCGCTGTAAAGAGTGAGCTATCTGAGCGAGCCCACTGAAATACTCGAGTGCAGACGCAGACACATCAATCAGCCTATCTGTGTTTTAGGTAAAAAAAAAATAAAGAAATAAAAATACACCATTAAACTAGGGCTGCACAATGTGTCGTTTAAGCATCGATATCGCGATGTAAAAATCCACGATAGTCACATCGCAGGATGTGCAATGTAGGCTGTCGTAGTTGATTTGTTATTCATTAACTGTACGGGCCAGCTGCTCCCCGGCCCTTGACGAATGTGATTCAAGGATTAATTGCACAGCTTAACCATCATAGAGTGAAAGTTTATCATTGACAGGACTGAAAACCACATGCAAGTTAAACAGGGCAGAGAGAGAGCGTGCGCGCGAGAGTGACAGAGAGAGAGCGCGCGAGAGAGAGACAGAGAGAGAGAGCGCAGAAAATAACACAGATTAAATAAAATAACTTGTGCATGTTCAAATTCCCCGCTGCTGTAATATTAACAGTTTTATTAAAATGCTACCATGTCCTATGTGACGTCTGTTTTTATATTGTTTATCAACAGTAACTTTATATTCTTTGGATTAACTAGACGAGTAGACAGACATGAATGTTTATTCATAGCCGTACTGAAAGTAAATATTGTTAGCTGATGCTAACTGTCTAGCTAACAAGCTTGCTGGTGCTAACTTGAGGTAATTTTTATAAATAATTTCCAAATATTTTTATTCAACCACCTATATATATATATATATATATATATATATATATATATATATATATATATATATTACATCTAGGGATAAAAGAAAGGATGTGATGTTCAGAACATGGTAACTACAGTAGCCTAATTATCAAAGAGGGGAAGAGATGCACCCCGTTTGGCCAGGGGTGTTTTTACACCACAGACAAGATTTGAGAAGGAAAAAATAATTATGAAAATATAATTATATTTTTCTTAAAATGTTCTTCCTAACTTCAGGCCTTATTATCATGTCATATAACTGTGATGTTCTGTTAAACAACAAACTTTAAAATACTTTGTTCTTACTGGTGAAGATCAAATGGTCATCTCTGTTTTCTCTCAGGTAAATCACAGTGTAAGCTTCACAGTTAACATCACTCTCATCAACGTAGTCCATATCAACAACAAAAATATATCTTGACTCCATATAGTGGTTATTTTGGGAAAAAATCCAGGTATTTTGAGCAGTAGGATTATTTAAAAAAATATATTCTAATATAAAATTAAATTAAGTAGCCTATATAAAATTGCAAACATCTATCGTTCAGTACTTTTTTACTTAAGTACATAATTTTTTTTTACTTTTGTACTTTCATTTGAGTAAAATTGAAAAAGGAGTACTTTTACTTTTACTGGAGTAATATTTTACTATACGTATCTGTACTTTTACTCAAGTACTTTATTTGTGTACTTTGTCCACCACTGAAAATCTGAGGGAAATAATAGCTGACTAACAAAAGTGTGTAAGCACCTAACACATAGTGGAAGCCTAAAACAGATATATCCTGAAAAATTATATCTCAATTCTGATTGGTTGATTGGAATGTTGATCCAGGAACATGTTGTACTTGGTAAAATCACGCTCACCAGAGATGCACCGATCGGTCAGTCGGTCGATTCCGAGTCGGTCTGTTTTGACGTCACAATTACAGAGACTGGTAATGTATTTATGTCATGCCAGGTGAAGCTTGCACTGCCTGAGTGAGTGCGAGAGAGACTCATGTAGAAATCAAAACAAATGAGCGTAACAGCACATACAGAAAGTTATAGATGCATACTGCAGTAGTAAAAAACAAAAAACAAAAAAAAAACATTTATAATATATGATTTAGGTATGCAACATTGCACTACCAAAATATTTAAACACAATTGCAATATGATTTCATGCAATAAACAAGAGGTAAAATTTAAGTGACTTAAGTTTTAGACACAATATTGACTGTTTCTCTGCAATTTCGCTGATGAATATAGTTCCAATCAAAGCCACAGCAGAACCAGGGGTTAAAGCAAAAAAAAAAACTTTTTTCTTTCGGGGCAGCACATGCAAAGCATGCAATGACTGTGACAACTTTAACATTTGAAAGGATACTATGTCAAAGTTATTGTTTTCTTTATTCAAACTGATTTTCTTTTTCATGAATATATGATTGACTTGAAGAATGAAAACAATGCAGTTGTATTTATAAATATTTTAACTAATCTAGGGCTGTAACTAATGATTCTTTTGGGAATCAATTAATTTACTGATTATTTTGACAACTGAGTAATCCTAGTTAAAAAAAAAAAAAAAAAAAATTGTAACACAAAAAACAGACTTAAGTGAAAACCAGGCTTTAGTATGACTATTTATATATAAACTAACAATGAGGCAATAATAATTGGCTCAAATACAACATCAAAACCAAGAAATTACAAGATTGTATTTAACAAAACAATAAAATACATATTGTAATATGCCTATATATTAGTGCTGTCAATCGATTAAAAAAAATTAACTAATTAATCGCACAATTTTTTAAAATTAATCGCGATTAATCGCAATTAAAAGACTGAAACACCCAGAACGTGCTTGTAGCGTATCGGTACGCTCATTTGGACATCTGTTTTAATAGAGGTTTTAATCTTTTACCTGCACTGCCGATTTTCAGAGCGCCCTTCACAATGCAAGCTTCCTAATTCATCCCACCCAGAGCAGAAACTACATTACCCATTCACCCTTAAGTTATACAAGTGAATAGCGCATGTGTCGCTTTTCCCACTGTTAAGTGTCAACAACTCAACGTGGCCGGAGAAGGTGTGTGAAACTCGTTGTGAGTTATACTAAAGCAAAATCTTGAGTATTTATTGTCTGATAAACATTAAAAACTGTCTGCGGAGGTTGAGTCGTCCTGCAGCCCCCGCTGGCTGCTCATTGGCTGCAGCATCTTTTTTCTAAGTTCTAAACAAATACCGTAGACGGCAAGGCACAAATTTAGATATTCATTTATCTAATTAATCTATAGCCTATGCACAAAGACAATATGATCTTTTTGTTCCCTTTTTGTTTTAAAGCTTGATGAAGAGAGAGAGAGCGCAAGTTGCTGCAGCTGAGGAGGACAGTGATGCACGCGTACAGGAGTGATTGACAGTTCGCACTGTGTACAAAAATATACTCCGCTACACAATTATTTCGTTATATTCGTTTTAGCTTATTAACGTTAGCGTTACAGAAAGGTCTAATTTAAACAATGACATTTGAGTTCATGATTTTAATGTTGCTGTTTCTTGTGGCAGACTAAATGAAGAGTAATGTTTCTTGTGGCAGACTGAAGAGTAATCCGGCAGAGTTTTATACTGAAACTTTCCGTCTAAAAGTCCTTCCTTGGTCTTATCCATATTTCTTTGCACGTTGAACACACATAGGCCACAACTGGAAATAAAAAAAAACTGCAACCGCGTTAATTGCGTTATTTTTTTTTTAACGCGTTAAATATTTCAAATTAATCAAATGCGTTAACGCGCTAATTTTGACAGCACTACTATATATATAACATGAACATAACTTAAGTACATTATGTATTAAAACAAATACCTGCAGAGGGCGCCAACGGCCTGGTGACGTTTTACTTTACAGCTTAATTAAACAATGTTTAAATCCATTCAATTTTAATATTTGGCCACATTCAGAAACATTTATTTTAAAATCACGATACATGGCATATTTAGACATAGGTTGATATATCTGCTGTGTTGGCAAAGGTTTATAAATGATTTACGTTACAAATCTAATGAGATAATGCACACAGTTTTCCAGATTAAGTTAAGCAATTAAAAAATTCACAGCGTATACAGAGGAAGAGTTTAGTCCCTTTCACACATACAGTCTTTACTGGTAAAGTTACCATTAATAGATCATGTGTGAACAGGACCTTTTCAGAAATCCGGTAAATATGTTTTGGCAATCATACCATTTGGCAATCATACCATATATTTGACCATTGCGCCTGACAGCTTTTTGTCGCGCTTCTCCATTCATCAGGGCTGCGATTCTGCAATTGAATACTATTATGCGCGTCTCGTGTTTATAAAAGCAAAACATTCTGACTGGCTACTAATGTTAGTTACTGTTAGTTAATGTCCTACCATTGGTAGGCGAACGCATGGACCCAAAAGTGATAAATCAACAAGATTTTTTTTACATTTTTATTAAACGCTGCATGCCAGAAATCCGGCACGGTGCCCTGCAGAACTGTTTTGTGTTTTCTAGCAACAAAGCTGTGTTTCGTTACTGATTGAATCCTTGTTTTGACTGAATCAAGTGAGTCAATGATTCAGTAACCCATTCTAAGACAGTAGTTACTTGAATAATTTCTGAATCAATCAGCTATTTGAACAAATCTTTTGGATGAAGGACTAAATGACACACTCATTCAAACAGCCATTTGCCACCACCAACTGGTTTGGCTTCACATTTAAAAATATCATTGCATTTCCCTCCCACATTTCTTATTTGTAAAAAATTATTTAATACATTAATCTTATAAAATTCTTTAAGCATTTGAGAAGTTGCAGTGCAAATGTATTTATGAAACCTCAGCTTCATCAAACTGTCTGTGTAAATACATCTAATGCCACTTCAGATGCAGCTTCTGTGTTTCCTGCAGTGAAAAGATGGAGTTTTTTGTACTGATTTCATTTGAATGATATCAGCTCTACAGTTTCTTATTATTCCAACTGAATTAATTGAAACAAATTAATAATTTGATGTGAAAGATGACATTTAATAAGGTAAGTGAAAAACGAGAATTTAAGAAACATCTGAAAATTACATTTGTTCTTTAAAGCACTATATAAATAAATGTGACATGACTTGACTGGAGTGCTAATGTGCAGATGTGGTTTAAACATATCAGGGTTTTTCCTACATTGACAATTTTTTGGCGGCCGCCAAAACAATTTTTTGTCCAGCCAAAGCCTTATTTGATCTGTAATTGGGTTTTGTGAGTGAAGCAGGCTACTGAAGGAGTGACGGAAAGAATGAGCACATCGCTCCTTCCCCACGCGCGCACTCTCTGTCTTCAGTTCTGTCTTTGCTCTCTCCTTGCATCAAAATCTACTCATCCTCATCCTCGGAAGACCGAATACATGTTTCACGTGGTGCATTCGGAAAATATTTTTGGCTGAATTACCGCTGGGTGTGAATTGCAGTCAAAAAAAAAGTTGCCTTATCTTCTCTTACAACCAGACATAACAACAATAGTGATGAAAAAAAAAAAAACTAGAAACAAAAAAAAACCCTGGACAAACCATTCACTCTTGATCAATGTGAATTACTGCTGGAATATGAGCAGTAATTTATTCCATAATCACCTGGGTGCTGACAGCGCGTGCACAGATGAGATCTGAACAGCACACGTTAATATGCGTTTAAACTAAACCAATTTAAGCTTTGTCAGTTTAAACATTTAAGAGCCAAAGGACGCGAGCTCGCGCGCAGGGAGAAGATTTGTGCATGTGCTGCGTGCAAATATTAAGATCTCTCTGTAGTAGCTATTGTGTTCAAATGGACAAATTCACACAAAAAAAAATCAATAGTTCAGCAATCAACAATCTTTAATTTATACAGTACAATATGCAATGCTGTTTTACATTTAATTACTTTATTCAATTTATGTACCTAAAAACTTATGTTAGACCCCCCCCCCCCCCAAAAAAAAAGTATAATCACTCTTTGTATATTTACTGTATTGTATTTATTTGTGCTGTTGCTTGTAGTAGAATAATATATATATATATATATATATATATATATATATATATATATATATATATATATATATATATATATATATATATATATATATATACACTAGAAAGTATAGTTTTTCCATAAACATAGCACATACCGAACTGTTCCCGAAAACCATGACTCTAAAATCATGAAACAAACCAAAACCGTGAAAAAGTTGAACCGTGCCACCCCTGGTTTCTTTGTATTTATTTTAAATTTAACATTTATTGTCAATATTGGGCTTGCGGATCTTGTGGGTACTAGGGTACTCTTTGCTGTGTGTGGATTACCATGTCGGTCAGCCACCACCGAAGACCAATTCTGACCCAGGAAAAACCCTGCATATCCACATCTCTCTCATCAGATGCTTTCTTAACTAAGGATGGGTACCGAAACCCGGTATTAAACTGGCCCCGGGGCTAAATTATGAAAGACCGTAGTATGAGTAAGATCTGACGGTATCTGTTCTGCTTTCGGTACTGGAGGAAATAAAATAATGTACTATGTATTTTTGCTTAATAATGTTGTCGTGCACATTTAATCCCGCCAAACATTTCTAATGTGCGATCATATTAAGACGTTTGTCCGTGAGGTCTGCGTGAACTCTCATGCGCGCCACGGAGGCTGTCAGTCAGTCACACACACACTACAAGAACGAGCGCGGCACACGCATACGAAAACTCCCGCTTATAACAAAGAGTGACGATGGCGGAGAGAGCAAAACGTTCCAAATTGTGGTTACACTTTTACAGTTAATGCTGACAACCCTCGTGGTCATAAGTGCACAACAATATTTGCATGTAAGGGCGGAAACACAAGCAATATGTCAAAGCATCTTTCAAAAGTGCATTATGTGTATCACTGCCTAGCTAGCTCGTCTCTGGTTGTTGCCCCATCTACGTCAGATATGTATGCTAAAATCAAGTTGAATCAATGTTGTTCACATCATTTAAAAAAAAATGTAAAATCTCCCTGGTTTGCTAACCTTACGTAGAAATTCTGTTGATTTCTTTTGGGAAAAATGAGAATGAAATCAACATATTTTCTACTTGTTTTCAAAATTCCAAATAAGGAAAAATCAGTATGTAAATGTAAACGTTTATTTGGCTAACTTAAATGCACAGCACCTCAAGTTAGTTTACAAAATAGCCAATTGCCACATTTTGCAACCTTTTTATTATACATATATATATATATATATATATATATATATATATAAATATATATATAATTTTTTTAAGCTGCAGCTACTATGAACCAACCAACTCCTCCTAACACCTCTGGTCCAAGACAAGCCCATTATTAATTTTACATAAAAAACATTAAGACATTTTAATTCTGTTCTCAACTTGTTCTTAAAACACACACACACACACACACAACACAAGTACCGATAAGAATACCGTTAAAGTACCGGACCGTTAAGCAGTATTGGTAAGAGTAGCAATACCGTTAAAACCTTAACGATACCCATACCTATTCTTAACTGCTGTTTTCTCACCACTGTGATTTGTTGTGTGTTTGTTATTAAGAGAAAAGAGTACAGCACATATTTACATATTCACTCAAACAGCTGTCTAAGCAGCATGGGTGGTGTCTGGATGTTTACAAACACTATACCACTTCAATGATATTTCCAACTTCTTTTTACCCCTAAATGAGGAACAGGAAAGAACCTTGCCATGAGTATATTGGATGGGCCTTAAGGCTACCTCATATATCTGGGTTCGTCAAGAAAAAAGAGGGTGAATTAAAATTATAAACATCTTTATATGAAATGAATAATAATAACAACAGACTGCGAGACATAGAAAATTGGGTAACACTTTAGTATAGGGACCAATTCTCACTATTGACTAATTGCTTATTAACATGCCTATTATTAACATATTGGTTGTTTATTAGTACTTTAAAATAAAGTGTGACCGAAAATTACAATACTTGACCATCAATAGGACATGGAGTATACATTTGAAGATGTGAGAATAAGATTTCTGCAGAATTCTAATTTATCATTTACAAAGTTGCACATCCCCCAACCCTTGAATATTTGTTTACTAAATATTTTGGCTAATCTGACAATACATCAAGCATCCAAGTGTCATACTCTCTGTTCTCCAGACAAAAAAAAAATGACTAGGCATTTTCAGCATATTTGTTCACAAAAAGAAACATTTAACAGCCAAATAACTTTTTGAATCCTATGATATAGTCATCAATTGAATGAATGAATGAATTATGCACAAAGATCCATAGAGAAATGCATGAATGTTACATTTTGTCATTGCTAGAAGATAAATTTATATTTTGAAGAGTTGTAGAAAGGCTGTATGGTACTGTATATAGTCTCGTACTAGTCCATAGATAGTTATACGTGTTTCATAAATTACTTCTAAGCATTCTCATCTTTAAACTAAAAGTTGCTGCTGTGGGCTCTGCAAATATATCTTCCAGTTTGGGGAAAAATGTTAAATTTGAATGTCTATGTATATTTCACAAAATGTTTTTTTAGAATACTATTTATTAATTTATTACAACAAAACCCATTGTCAGCTGTGACCTCAGAAACGAATCGGTTCATAAGAGTTCATATGCACTCATATCTAGCAGGCAAAATGCAAATGGGATAGCCATGTTAGAAAACACTTTTTTTTTCAACCATTTAATTTGAAGTATTAAAATTACTAAAACAAAAGCTGACCTAAAAAAAAAAAAAAAAAAAGAAAAAAAAAAGAAATGTATGGTTATATCCAATAGGCACATTGCAAAAAAAAAAATAAAAAAAATACAGATAGCCATTTTAGAAAATACTGAAATAAAATTGGTCATTAAAGTAACTAACACTTCCCCACAAAAATGATTTAGGTAGGAATGTTACCAACTTTCTGCCAACTTTTTAGAAATGTCCCTAACATGATTTGGCCAATTTTCCCCAAAGAAAGGTGTCTATACACTAGAGATCGCTCTGATGGAGCGTTTGACGGATAGGAATGTACAAGCTCCTTTGTAAGGGCGTGCAAAGAGCCATGTGAGTTTGAAATCAATTTGGAATACAGCAAATTGGATTTCAGAAAGCACATCTGGACCCACCTCTCTCAAATTCTCAAGGGTTAATGGTCATGTCATAATTTTATTTTGTGATTTCACTGGAACAGAAACTGCACGGAAGATGAAAGTGTGTGTCTGTGGCAGCAGCGTGTGGGGGAAATGCTCTATACTGAATACTGCTGCCCTCTCACCTACGACTTGATTTTGCCACTGACCAGAGGGATGGATAATATTTAATATAACAAATCTTGACATTGGTAAAAGGAAGGATTAGAGTGAAATAATCTCAGATATAAGGAACATGAAAGTTTAACAACAGTGTTGTTATTAGGGGTGTGCACGGATAGTCGAACATTCGAATATTCGTTCTGCTCTAATTATTCAATAAATAAAAATTGAATTTTGCCAAAAAAAAACATGACATATAAAAACGCATGGAAAACGCTAGGCGCGCTGCTTTCTCCTTCTTTCCAAAGCGCTCGGGCAGAAGCACTCTTAAGGCGTCTGCCGTTGCTAAGCAACAATGACGCGCTCTCTCCATGAAGACGTGGAAATTTTAGCAAAGGATAAATGGATTTGCAGCACAAGAAAATCGCTCAAATCGCAGAGCACAAATTCTGAGTATGGGTCACCATACTTGGCTGAATGTCACTTCACTTTCTTGGATGTGAGGGATCCAAGTGATTTTATGAGCCCTTTTCCTCACTCTGGATGTATACAGTTCTTGAAGGGTGGGCAGGGGAGCACCAATAATCCTTTCAGCAGTCCGAACAGTTCTCTGTAGTCTTCTGATGTCTGATTTTGTTGCTGAGCCAAACCAGACAGTTATAAAAGTACACAGTACAGTCTCAATGATGGCTGAGTAGAACTGTTTCAGCAGCTCCTTTGGCAGGTTAAACTTCCTCAGCTGGCGAAGGAAGTACAACCTTTGTTGGGCCTTTTTCACAATGGAGTCAATGTGATTGTCCCACTTCAAGTCCTGAGAGATGGTGGTTCCCAGGAATCTGAATGACTCCACTGCAGTCACAGTGCTGTTCATGATGGTGAGTGGGGAAAGTGCAGGGGGGTTTCTCCTAAAGTCCACGATCATCTCCACTGTTTTTGAGCGTGTTCAGTGCCATGTTGTTAAGACTGCACCAGACAGCCAGCTGCTCAACCTCTTGTCTGCAAGCAGACTCATCACCGTCCTGGATGAGGCCGATGACTGTAGTGTCATCTGCAAACTTGACAGAGGGGTCTTTAGAGGTGCAGTCGTTGGTGTACAGGGAGAAGAGCAGAGGGGAGAGAACACATCCCTGAGGGGCACCAGTGTTGGTGGTGCAGCTGTTTGACATGAATTTCCCCAGTCTCACTAACTGTTGCCTATCTGTCAGAAAGCTGGTGATCCACTGACAGATAGAGCTAGGAACAGAGAGCTGGGTCAGATTGGTCTGGAGGGTTGTTGGGATGATGGTGTTGAAAGCCGAACTAAAGTCCACAAACAGGATCCTCACATAAGTCCCTGTTTTGTCCAGATGTTGCAGGATGAAGTGCAATCCCATGTTGATTGCATCATCCACGGACCTGTTTGCTCGGTAAGCAAACTGCAGGGGGTCCAGTAAGGGTCCAGTGATGTCCTTCAGATAACCCAGAACCAGTTTTTCAAACGACTTCATGACGACAGACGTTAGAGCCACAGGCCTGTAGTCGTTAAGTCCAGTTATCTTTGGTTTCTTTGGAATGGGGATTATCAGAATCAGAATCAGAATCAGAATGAGCTTTATTGCCAGGTATGTTTACACATACGAGGAATTTGTTTTCGTGACAGAAGCTCCGCAGTACAACAGAATGACAGCGACAGAGCATAAAACACATAATAAAAGAATAAAAAATACAAATAAGTAGATAGTGAATGACAATATACAAATGACAATTGAAGGCAGGTATATTACAAAATGCAGTTATGTATGTACATATATATTATGTGCAAAATTTAAGTGTATACTAAGTATGTGTGTTAGATAAATAAAGTGTATGTGTATATAAATATAAAGTGTAGTGTGTTCGCCGTTATTATCAGCTGTTCATAAGATGGATTGCCTGAGGGAAGAAACTGGTCCTGTGTCTGGTTGTTCTAGTGCTCAGTGCTCTGTAGCGTCGACCAGATGGCAACAGTTCAAAGAGGGAGTGTGCTGGATGTGAGGGGTCCAAAGTGATTTTGACAGCCCCTTTTCTCACTCTGGATAAGTACAGTTCTTGAATAGATGGGAGAGTTGAACCGATGATTCGCTCAGCAGTCCGGACTACCCTCTGTAGTCTTCTGAGGTCAGATTTAGAAGCTGAGCTGAACCAGACAGTTACTGAAGTGCAGAGGATGGATTCAATGATGGTGGAGTAGAACTGTTTCAGCAGCTCCTGTGGCAGGTTAAACTTCCTCAGCTGGCAGAGGAAGTACAACCTTTGCTGGGCCTTTTTCACAATGGAGTCAATGTGAATGTCCCACTTCAGGTCCTGAGAGATGGTGGTTCCCAGGAACCTTAATGACTCCACTGCAGTCACAGTGCTGTTCATGATGGTGAGTGGGGGGAGTGCAGGGGGGTTTCTCCTGAAGTCCACGATCATCTCCACTGTTTTGATTTAGATTGGGCAGGAGGAGGTTTGGGATGATCGTGTTGAAGGCCGAGCTGAAGTCCACAAACAGGATCCTCACATAAGTCCCCGGTCTGTCTAGGTGTTGCAGAACATAATGCAGTCCAATGTTTACTGCATCGTCCACAGACCTGTTTGCTCTGTAGGCAAACTGAAGAGGATCCAGCAAGGGCCCAGTGATGTCCTTCAGGTGGGCCAGCACCAGTTTTTCAAATGACTTCATGACTACAGACGTTAGAGCCACAGGCCTGTAGTCATTTAGTCCTGTAATTTTGGGTTTCTTAGGGATGGGGATGATGGTGGAACGTTTGAAGCATGAAGGGACTTCGCACAGCTCCAGCGATCTGTTGAAGATCTGTGTGAAGATGGGGGCCAGCTGGTCAGCACAGGATTTCAGACAGGCTGGTGTAACACAATCTGGGCCTGGTGCTTTTTTCCTTTTCTGAGGAAAAGGAGCGTTTGAAGCAGGAAGGCACTTCACACAACTCCAGGGATCTGTTGAAGATCTGTGAAAAGATGGGGGCCAGCTGGTGAGCACAGATTTTCAGACAGGTTGTTGTAACGCCATCTGGGCCTGGTGCTTTTCTTCTTTTGTTCTTCTTGAAGACCTGGCGCACATCATCTTCACAGATTTGAAGAGCAGGAGGTGTGGAGAGGGGGATTGCAGGGATTGTTAATGGTTGTGTAGGGAGATGTTCAGAATGGGTGTTCGGGGTTTCAAATCTACAATAAAACTCATTCAGGTCGTTAGCAAGTCTTGTAGTTTGTGATGGCCCTCATTCCTCTCCACACTGAAGTTGAGTCATTGGAAGTAAACTGGTCTTCCAACTTTTTAGCGTAGGTCTTTTTAGCCGCTCTGATCTCTTTGTTCAGTGTGTACCTGGCCTGATTGTACAAGACCCTGTCCCCATTTCTGTAGGCATCCTCTTTGGCCTTACGAAGATGTCTGAGTTTTAATGTAAACCATGGCCTATCATTGTTGAATGTTAAATAAGTCCTCGTAGGAATGCATATATCCTCACAGAAACTAATATAGGATGTTACAGTCTCTGTGAGTTCGTCCAGATCGGTTGTAGCAGCTTCAAAAACACTCCAATCAGTGATGTCAAAACATGATTGTAAATACTGCTCTGTTTCACTGGTCCATCTCTTCACAGTCCTTACTACAGGTTTAGCAGTTTTAAGTTTCTGCTTGTAGGACGGTATAAGATGAACCAGACAGTGATCAGAATGTCCCAAAGCTGCTTGTGGAACAGAGTGATATGCATCCTTTACTGTGGTGTAACAGTGATCCAATATATTACTGTCTCTGGTGGGACATGTAACATGCTGTCTGTATTTTGGTAGTTCACGGGAAAGATTAGCTTTATTAAAGTCCCCAAGAATGATTAAAACAGAGTCCGGGTGTTGTTGTTCTGTCTCTGTGATCTGATCAGCGAGTTTCTGTAAAGCCAGGCTTACTTGTGCTTGCGTAGGAATGTAAACACTAACCAGAATGAACGAGTGAAACTCCCGCGGCGAATAGAACGGCTTGCAGTTGACAAACTGCATTTCTAGATCAGGACAGCACATCTTTTTAACACCGTTACATCTCTACACCACCATTCATTGATGTAAAAGCATGTCCCGCCGCCGCGCGATTTCCCCGTAGATTCTGATTCGCGATCCGCTCTCAACAGCTGGAAGCCCGGCAGATGGAGTGCGCTGTCCAGTATGGCATCATTCAGCCAGGTTTCTGTGAAACACATAGCAGCAGAGTGTGTGAAATCCTTATTTGTCAGAGAGAGCAGAAGGAGTTTGTCTATTTTGTTGTGTAGAGAGCGGAGATTTGCCAGATGGATGCTAGGCGGCGTTCGAAATCTGTGCTTCCTGAGTCTGACGGGCGCTCCCACTCGCTTCCCCCGTCTGCGCCTCCTGAAGCGTTTGATCAGCGCCGCCGCTCCTCCGATAACAATGTTCAGTAAAACGTCTGAATAATTTAAATCCGGTAAAAGATCTTGTGGTGTGTTCTGCCGAATGTTCAGCAGTTCATCCCTGGTGAAACTGATCGTGTTTATTAAACAAAAACAGTACAAACACTGGAGAGCCAAGCACTGAAGCAGCCATGCACGGCGCCATCGAGTACAGAATATACAGCTATAATCAGCTGTTCCTTCATCTTGGCTGAACTTTCAACGTTGTTACGGGAAAGGATGAAGCTGAATGTTTAGTTCTTGTCACATGACCTGCGGTGCGATTTGCTGACAGTTTAAAAGTTTCAAAGTTAAGTGTAGGCTACGTTCTACAATAGCCGAATTGCTGCAGGCTGCTTTACGTTTTTTCTTTGTTCACTTTTTTTTTTTTTTTTGCTTTTAATCTGTACTTTTGTTTGTTTGCACTAATAGTTAAAGGTTTTCAGCTACAAAACACGATGTGTAATGTTCAAGCTTATTGTGTGTAAGCTTGTTCAAAATGACGGAAACAATAAATGTTGCTGAAAAATAACGTCTGTCTCATTAAACTTAATTTAAATAAAAAGTTTTTTTGTGGGCTCAAATATTCGAATGTGATATTTGCGGAAAATGCCCATCCCTAGTTGTTATTGTTAACTAAAACTACTAAAAATATATTTTTAAATAAGTTTAAAGTGATAGTTTAATATTCTTTCATTATTAACTCTCCCTTATGTCTCATGCTGTTCCAAACCTGTTAGACTTTTTTTTTTTTTTTTTTCAGAACATGAAAGAAACTATTTTATAAAATGATGGTAACCAGAGGGAAGTAAAACAAAACGAAACCAAATGCACTGATAGCACTTTTTCTGATACTGATATTTTTATTTTTGGTACATGCCAATGACAATACCTGTATTTTCACAGCATTTGTAATTTTTTTTATATCGGTTAAATAAACTAAATAATAATGATAATAACAATAATAATAATAATAATAATATGAATCGTGTTGGCTTCATTTTGCAAACATATATTACCTTCAGGTATTTCCACACTTAATTATACCTATTAAAATGTATTGCATAAGCTTTTGTTACTTTCACTGTTTATTTTAATGGCACATTGGAGCTGCTCCATTGCAACAGCTTACTGTAATCACAAAACTTTTTCCTAAAATAATACAGGGAAGAACTCGTTATACATTATACGAGTGCACGCGTACTATTTTGGTTACGTAATTTGCGTCATGCGCAGTGCACACAGACCCTTGTGTACGAGTAAAAACTGAAGTATACTTTGGCTTTAAAACAAGATAAATTTATGCAGCTCACACACATTTGTATTGGTGCAGAATGAGAGAAAAACTTACAGCCTAGCGCATTTCACACAGTCTGCTAGTTTCACTTCTGCTTTAAATAAAGTTGTGTATGCTTGACGTTTCAAATAAATTTATTGTTTTATTTGTTGTTTATAGTGAATGCCCCTATAATTTTTTTTGGGATTTATATAACTTCAGTAACCTGTGCATTGTTTTACTTACTTGCTTTTGACATATCTGACCAAACTACAGATTTTCCTGTGATGTCTGTGAGATATTCACTCGACAAGCTTGCATACCTGCGCCGCCATGCACTCAATCCACTCAGAGCACTATGCTTTTCTGCTTTTCAGAGCACACAGGTGTTAGAATTTATTTTTCACATTTGCTACCATTTAGTCCCAGAGTGGATACTGGAGTTCCATATTAAAATTTATTCCATACACCTCCATAGATTGAACAGTTTTTTGCAGAATAAGGTCCTGGGACTCAGTATTATTAAACCACTTCATTTACTTGGCATTGGTATTAGATGAACCGGAAAGGATTGGTTGCATTCTCCCAAAAGATAGGATTTAGAATGTTTATAACAGTTCACACAATGGAACAGCTTAACACTCATCAGTTGCATTACTTTACATTAGTAAATTACAGTGGGGCTCGAAAGTTTGGGCACCCCTTGAAGAATCTGTGAAAATATGAGTAATTTTCAAAAAATAAGAGAGATCATACTAAATGCATGTTATATTTTATTTAGTACTGTCCTGAGTAAGATATTGTACATAAAAGATATTAACATTTAGTCCACAAGACAAAAAAAATGCTGAAATTATTAAAATAACCCCACTCAAAAGTTTGGGAACCCTTGGTTCTTAGTACTGTGTTCTGTTACCTGATGATCCTCGGCTGTCCTTCTGTTTTGTGATGGTTGTGCATGAGTCCCTTGTTTGTTCAGAACAGTTAAACTGAGCAGCGTTCTTCAGAAAAATCTTTAAAGTCCTGCATATTCTTCAGTTTTCCAGCATCTTTGCATATTTGAACCCTTTCCAGCAGTGACTTTATGATTTTGAGATGCATCTTTTCACACTGAGGACATTTGAGGGACTCAAACAAAACACTTTTTAAAAAGATTCAAACATTCACTGATGCTCCAGAAGGAAACGAGATGCATTAAGAGCTGGGGGGTGAAAACTTTTGAACATGATGAAGATGGCCAAATTTGTCTTATTTTGTTGAAATATATATTTTTTCCATTTAGTTCTGCCCTTCGTAAGCAACAGAAGATACTTGTATGTTTCCCGGTACACAAATTAAGTACAATTTACCTTGATCTTCAAATTCCAAAAGTTTTCACCCCCCAGCTCTTAATGCATCTTGTTTCCTTCTGGAGCATCAGTGAATGTTTGAATCTTTTTAAATAGTTGTGTTTGAGTCCCTCAAATGTCCTCAGTGTGATAAGATGCATCTCAAAATCATAAAGTCACTGCTGGAAAGGGTTCAAATATGCAAAGAAGCTGGAAAACTGAAGAATCTGTATGACCTTAAAGATTTTTCTGAAGAACGCTGCTCAGTTTAACTGTTCAGAACAAACAAGGGACTCATGCACAACCATCACAAAATAGAAAGAAAGCCGAGGATCATCAGGTAACAGAACACAGTATTAAGAACCAAGGGTTCCCAAACTTTTGAGTGGGGTTATTTTAATAATTTCAGCATTTTTTTTGCCTTGTGGACTAAATGTTAATATCTTTTATGTACAATATCTTACTCAGGACAGTACTAAATAAAATATAACATGCATTTAGTATGATCTCTCTTATTTTTTGAAAATCACTCATATTTTCACTGATTCTGCAAGGGGTGCCCAAACTTTCGAGCCCCACTGTATACCTTTGAAGTGTGTGTTGGATAGGACAACAAGCCCTTTCACACCTTAAAAAAAAAATACCGGTAAATTCATTCCAGCAATTTACTGGTATGAGAAGCTGTAACATTACCAGTAAATTGCTGGAATTCTGCTTTGTGTGAATGCAGAAGTAAAATTACCAGTATGAGCATGTACAAGTTCAGAACGCAGTGACATAAGACGTCTACTCCGGGCCAATCCTAATAATCTGACGCATTCACGCACTGTTTAATAAAATAAAATAAATGTCATCCAACTGAAGCGACAGTGAAATTAAAGCGCTTCCCCTGTTCCGGGCAGAAGCACCAAGAGAAAACATTACCGTCTACAGCCGCGAGAGGGCGCTCTATGCTGCTCAGTGCTCCTGTAGTCTACACTGAGCAGCATAGAGCGCCCGGTCGCGGCTGTAGACGTTAATGTTTTCTTTTGGTTCATGTCTCTTAGTTAATTTCTCTTGGTTCATGTCAAATTAATTTTGATAAATAAGTCACACCTGACTATAAGTCGCAGGACCAGCCAAACTATGAAAAAAAGTGTGACTTATAGTCCAGAAAATACGGTACATTTGTGAACACACCTTTTCTGCAATGTCGCGCGTATACAGACTGCGATTTTCAATCGTAACTTCATTGTACTGTTACTCCTTTCAAGCTGAATTTCACTAAATTGGTCAGCAACAGGTGTTTTATTAATGGTGAGTATAATTATTTAAACCAGTCGTCTATTACGATGTCTCTGTAACAAAAGCAGTTGCATGAATACTAAAGTTTGAAACAAAAATGAAACTGTCAACAGAAATACTGACCACGTATTACCCTCCATGTTTAAAAATACAAGCACAGCTGTTTGGAGGTTAATGACATCAAAGAATTTACCGGTATTTTGGAATGGATGTGTGAATGGTGTGAATTTCTGTACAAAAGACGGAATGTCGATGACTGTGTGAACAGCGCATTTTTTTATTTACCGGTAAAGTCGTTCTGGTATTTTTATGGCAATTTACTGGTATTACTGTGTGAAAGAGTCTAATGTGTGATACCTTGCGTTTCCTCCTGCTGATGATCTTGTAGGTCCTGCACTGCAACTCTGTCGAGGGCTGCATTTAGTTCCTCCTCCAGATTAGCTCTAAACATACCAAACAGCATCCAAATTAGATGGCAGAATTACTACAGTGCCAAGTAAAGTTATTTAGATGGGCCATGTTATCAAAACAACAATAAAAACAACATTTCAATATCAATACCACTTCTGAAATCATACATACATCTCAGGTATGCATTGATTTAAATAATAAGCTATTGAGGTGTACGGTCTATTAACTGACTACAAACTAAAGCATAATGGAGTTTAATCAGGAAACTCATAAGCCACCTTACAAACGGAATGAACATGCATGATTGTATTGATCCTGATTAGAAGTATATAAAAAAAATTGTGATCGGATGACTAAAACTACTATTAAAAGGTGATCAGGGTGAATTTAGATGCATTTTCATTACCAGCATAAAGATCTTAACTTAATATGCGATGAGGTTGCACTAAAAAATAATGTGTTTCACTTTGATTGGCTGTTAAAGCTAGTTTTGTGAGTCCTAAAAAAGTTATAAAAACAGCAGGCAATGTGCTTTTGCAATTTTCTGACCCATGTGTATTAACAATATCTAAATATACTCTATATCAAATTATTTCATTGGATTACACTTGGAAGAGAGTGCTATGATTTTTTGTTAACTTTTCTTTACTACTGATCCCTATAGGGTTAGTATAGAAGCGTTAGTCAGAAAACAAAAGAAATGCCAGAAATACTTTACAAGTATCCGTTAATGTTTTTACATTTTTGTGATAACAGCAGCAATGTTTTAGTTAATGCAAACTCATGTTTTATGCAATTTGTTTGGGCTCTATCCAATCATGCTGGAGACGAGATGCACGAAGCTGAACTATCCAAATGCAAAATGCATTTTAATGCCAGGTGAAAAGGAGACCATGATGTCACTATGTTACTTGACAACTAAAGGGGGTCGCACACCGGACGAGAAGCGCAGCGCCGCGTCGCGTCGCGCCACGTCTTTAAAATTCGAACACATTATTCTCTATGGGTGTACACACACCGGCGGCGCCATTCGGCGTCTGTCCGCGGCGCCCAGCTACGACTCAGAACGCTGTTCAAATTTCTGCCGCGCCACAGAGCGCCATCCGCATAGTTTTATATTAAAAAAACCCAGATGTAATAAACTGAAACTGAAATTAAAATACAGTACACTTGTTTCATTCAAATAAAACATTACAAAGTGTTTGGTTATGTTTTCAGCTGCACAGTTGCCTAGACAACAGATACAACAAAACAATAACAGACTTATTATAATAACACAGATTCTTTTCATTAATTAACGTTCAAAACTCAGCTTTTATCAATTAAAATCATATATTTAAAATAATAATAATAGATGAAGTTAAAACTCCCATCTTGCTGCGAAATTGCGCTCACGCATATAGAATGTGCGCGTCCAGTGTGCGATACCTCGAGTTGTCCTACATGTGGCGCGACGCGACGCGGCGCGTCTCGTCCGGTGTGCGACCGCCTTATGCCTGTTGTTTCTGTGCATGAATTTACCCATTCCGTTAATTTTTATTCTAGGCAGGGAATATAATACGTTTCTGTCCAAGTGTGTCATGCTACTGCTTTTGAAACTTTCTCTTTTACCTTTAAAAAGCTTCAACTCTGACAACATCCAAATCTCTTCCCTACTGAGATGGAGATATAAAAAGAAACCCCACTAATTAAATAGCTCTTAATTCACCAAGAAATCAAAGTGCTAAGTGACAAGAAACATAAAACCCCTGGCTGGGGTGTAAGGATTTCTTTTCACCTAGACTGAGAAGGGATTGGGGTGGGGTGCAGGGGGATCTGAACAGACAAGTAGCGAATCTAAACCCAATTAAGAACCACCAATTAGCTGTATGTGTTCTGGAGACTAATTAAAAGGGGCAAAAAGAGGCACTTTCAAGTTATTATTAGGACCCAAAAGAAACCTGCTGAGGATTGGGGTAGGCCCCAGCGAGACATCTGCACCTGAAACACACCTAGTTTCCCCTCCCATTTGTTATAGAGCAGCAGTAGAAGAACCTCTGCTCAATTGCAGTGGCTTAGCTCATCATAGTGTAACTACTAGCAAAGAACTATGGGTAATACTCCAGTTGTACCACAACAAGGGATTTGTGTTTTTCCCCCAAAGAAAAGATCCACTAACAAATTCACACAGAAATGAACATCAATTCCCTTTTTGAATCACCACGTTTCACCTATTTTTGACATATAACCTGTCGATGTCAAGTCGTTGTATTGTTGTGCTAGAGTGCAGCATATACAAGCTGCAGCGCAAGGTGGTTTATTAGCATTCCAGCTGTGGAGATCAGCTGTGGGTCTCTCATGACCCCACCAGTCACCCTATCAAAACACAGCTCCTACAGCTTCTGTTTTCATGTCAACAGCATAGATTTGTTTTTATTGCTTTTTGTGAAATAGCTCTGCTCACCTGTGAACCTCTCCTCGATCAGTCCTCTCTGCTTTACAGTCCCAGTCTGTCTTTGAGCAATTAGATCATTTGAATAACAGATGCTTATTAGTATAGGATGGTTAGTAGGCCCCTCTCTCTCATTTCGGTATAAATAAAAAACTAAAGTTTAGCCGGAAGAAGAAAAACAAGTAAAAAAAAAAAAAAAAACATTGTGATTGGATGATCTCTAAATAGAGTACAAGGAAGTAATGATGATACATAGTGAAGGTCCATCAAGTGATTTTTTTTTTTTTATTGATTCAGTCACAAGCATCTGAGCAATATCAAACAACTAATTTCAACAAGATCATTTTACTATTATGACAACTACAACAATTTAAACTAGGCCAATGAGAACAGGAAACAACAACAACAACTGCAAAATCCAAACAAGGTTTAAACAGCTCTTATATTCCATGCAACTAAATACATGTAGCAGCTGTTTGGTAGCCATTATTTGCAATACAGAAAAGATATCATGGTACTGTGCAACACAGCCTGACAAATACTAAGATCAAAAATTATATTGCATCCAGGATCAGATATAGAACTCGCACATATTTTTGAATAATTTTAGTAATTTGAGTCTTGTAACCCTAACCCTAGGTCCTAACCATAAGCACTTAACTGTTCCGCCTTTACTCTTACTGCACAAAATGTGGTTCAATAGCATTGAATGTTACAGGGACAGATTAATGCAAATGCAGATTAAATGGTTATTATATATATATATATATATATATATATATATATATATATATATATATATATATAGTTAAAATGTAGTACCAGAGCCTGCCGAACCGTGTGTGGAAAACTGTACGGATATTTTTTTTTTCATCTTTGCATATTTGAACCCTTTCCAGCAGTGACTTTATGATTTTGAGATACATCTTATCACACTGAGGACATTTGACGGACTCAAACACAACTATTAAAAAAGATTCAAACATTCACTGATGCTCCAGAAGGAAACAAAATGCATTAAGAGTTGGGGTGTGAAAACTTTTGGAATTTGAAGATCAAGGTAAATTGTACTTAATTTGTGTACCGGGAAACATACAAGTATCTTCTGTTGCTTACGAAGGGCAGAACTAAATGGAAAAAATTTGCATCTCAGCATCAGCATCTCAAAATCATAAAGTCCCTGCTGGAAAGGGTTCAAATATGCAAAGATGATGGAAAACTGAAGAATCTGCAGGACCTTAAAGATTTTTCTGAAGAAGGCTGCTCAGTTTAACTGTTCAGAACAAACAAGGGACTCATGCACAACCATCACAAAACAGAAAGACAGTCGAGGATCATCAGGTAACAGAACACAGTATTAAGAACCAAGGGTTCCCAAACTTTTGAGTTGGGTTATTTTAATAATTTCAACAATTTTTTTGTCTTGTGGACTAAATGTTAATATCTTTTATGTACAATATCTTACTCAGGACCGTACTAAATAAAAAATAACATGCATTTAGTATGATCTCTCTTATTTTTTGAAAATTACTCATATTTTCACAGATTCTGCAAGGGGTGCCCAAACTTTCGAGCCCCACTGTATATATATATATATATATATATATATATATATATATATATATGTGTGTGTGTGTGTGTGTGTGTGTGTGTGTGTGTTCTCTCATGCTTAATTTTTTCTGATTTAATAAGCTTTCCATTGATGTTTGTTTTTTTCGGATAGGACAATATTTCCCCGAGATACAACAATTTGAAAATCTGAAGGCAAATAATCTTAATACTAGGGGTGACCCCAAATAGTCTAGGATTCGATGCTTCAATTCGAGGAGCCTGATTTGACTACCAATCTCACAGAATATTCGTGGGCTGTTATCATTATGCCATTCTGACTATATGTGAGCGCTCAAATGTCTGATTTCACATAGAACTTGGTTTTCTCCCAATAAGTTAATATGCAGCCTATTGTGATAAAGCTGGGAATAAGAATCTGAAAATAAAGAGGCTTCAAATAAATATTTTAAACTGCGTGAATAAATCCAACCAGCCCTATAGATTTATGTTTCACTTTCCATAATCCGTGACCGGCAGAGCATCTTGCTGGCAGGGATTTAAAACTTTACCGAGACTCAAACTGACAGACGGAGACTGGATTTTTTTTAACAAGTAGGGTACAAGTGACTTCAAAACATTTCAGCTGTTGTATATATATCATGGCTATATTATTTACCTGATATAAGATGCATTTGGTTTTGAGTCTAGTGCTTCATTGAAGAACTACGGTGCTATCTCTTCAACGCTGTGAATTTTAAGAGTTTAGTAGCTGTGTTTCTGCACATTGTTCCGTGAAGAACAGGTCCACAAAAGGCTTCCTTCAGAGCTGCGCAGACACGTTCATTTGCATTCAGGCTCTTTTTGCAGATAGGCTATAAGTCTTAATATTAACGTTATGTTGTATAAATAGCAAAGCATATTCTACATGAAATTATAAGTTTAACCCCATTGATTAAAAACTTGCTATCAAATGCTCACTCTACTGGTCATCTCAGCGCATGCAGCTCAAAACAGAAATGCAGAAAATTAATACCTTCTTTCATATAGGGTAACTTTATAATGTGAGAACTATTGTAAAAATTGTGACTTGTTAGGGTTTCGCTGACGTTTAGTGTATCTATCTTTTAATCAAAACATAAAAAAACATTATTTACCCGTTTGTATCTGCGAGGCATTTGTTACACATTTTTCCTGTTTGTGTTAACATCAGTAATTATGGCTATCGAATGTCTGACTTGACTCAATGTGTTTTGCTCCGCCCCCAAACATATGATTCGACCATCAGTCGAATATCAGCAAGATTTGAAAATTCTGATCCAACTATGAAAATCTTTAGTCGGGGACACCCCTACTAAATACTGAGAAAAAAAAAAAACTTTTAAAGTTGTACAAATTAAGTTCTCAGAATTGCATATTACTAATCAAAAATTAGGTTTTGATGTAGGTAGGACATTTACAAAATATCTTCATGGAACATGATCTTTACTTGAAATCTTAAGGATTTTTGGCATAAAATAACAATTAATAATTTTGACCCATACAATGTTTTTTTGGATATTGCTAAAAATATATGCCAGCCAGGTCACACACAGATACAGTTGGTGGCCAACCAAAATGATTGGCCCGCCGCATCTGCAAAGTGCATTTGCTGCTTTTGACCACTGAGTGGCGCTTTAACCACAAGTTATCAAACAAGCGCATCAGGGCACATTTTCGCTAAGAGCTGTCAGCTTTGCCTCACCGATGTGTTACATTTGACAGCTACAGTCTGGGAAAATTTAAGAAAAACACTGTAGTTAAAATATTTAATATTCATAGATGAAAGTTTAGTACTTATGAAATTATGTGCATTTCTTATAACTAATTCAAGCAGGATAAATGTTAAGTCTATGAGCCTGTAATTACATGTTCTCTAAGCTACACAGTATTAAACCATATTTTAGATTTGACACATTTAATAGGTGTGCGGGATTGTTTATATAATATCAATTATGTGTTATATTATTCTAAAGAAATAAACCTGTACAATTTAGTTAAATCATTTAAACTCTACAGAAAGGACGGATTAATAAAACGTCCTCACATTTAAACTCAAGTTCTCTCATTATAATCAAAAAATGCACACAATGTAAAAAAAGAGCTTCATTAATTGACAACTTCAGTGATTTTAAAGGGAGCCTTCTTTACTTACTTTCATATAATTTAAGTAAAGTAAAAATAATACAAAAATAAATTGCAGATGCATTTAAATGCAGGTGTGTAGGCCTATTCTATTCCTCAAATTATCACAGTGCAAGATTTGTGCGGCGCGCTTGATGCTGATGCGTGATGCAGCATTTATTTTTATTTGTCTACATATTTTATCTTCATTACAAATCTTGTTTGGTTTTATTTTGGATAATTGCATGTAAAAAAAAAAATTTGTAAATTTGTATTGCATTTGCAAAATGTGAATTAATATTCATATTCAAGTGTTTCTGTGATAATTATTAATTCGCATGCATGACAGGGAAGCGCCCTCTCGATCACTTACATTTTTGTCCTGATAATGAAATAACTAAAAAATTGTGGTGTCTCACAAACATAAAAAATATATATCTACAGAAAGCTTGAAATGTCTACTTTTAAACAAATCAATTCAAAACGAAAACATTGTGTAATCTGTGAAGGTTGCATTTCTTCTTAAAAGTGCATCCATGTGGAGAGTTAGCACTATGAATTTAATCTTTCAGCCGACAAGAAAACATTTGTTTATTAATAAATAATTAAAATTTCTCCTTTTTCACAATTGTTAGGCAACTTCTGCTTGTGCTTTGTGGCAAACTTAATGCATGATCTTGAGCGTGAAATATACAGTATTAAGCCTGGATTATAGATGTAAATTTAATATAAACCTGCGATTAGTTGAATAATAACAAATGAACGACTAGTAATAAAAAATCTTACATGGGGGCTGACCTATTAAATACCCTCTATACATCTCTGTTAAAGTTTTTAAAGCATTGTATATGCGTCTGCATAAATTCTGCTTTCAGAACGGTCCGTAATGGAGAGATGCTTTAATATTGATCTGTTTGGGATTTAGAAAAACATAAATAAATGGTTTAATATACTGATAATGAATAGGCTACATTCTGTGAGAATTTATATTTCACACTCTAAAAAATATTGTTTAAATTTAACAAATTTATCAGTAAGAAATTTATCATATAAAAATATATATAATTCTAATGGATAAATATGGAGTATATAATAATATACATTTCCATTTTCCATATTCGTGATGTTGCCCATTTGAAGCTTAACTATTATTCATTAGGTAAAATAGGCTTTGTAGTTCACACGTGTTTCAGTATCGATGAAAAAAAAATCATAATAGACAAAAATATGCCAAAGTGGACCGCTGCTCACACCGAATGGCATGGTGAACGGCTGCACATGAGCCAGCAGCGCGATCAAACAGCTGAAACAGAAAATACTAAATTTTTGGTCACACATTAAAGACATAATTCCAAAATTCATTTTGTTAGCAGTTTGAACAATCTAGTTAATAAAAATTATTTCTAAATGCTGGAACGTTCTCTCATTTCGCTCTGCATATGGAACCTGAAGATTTTTTTTTTAACCAAGAATGAACCGAAATGAAACATTTAGCTTTTAATCCGTGTGTGTGTGTGTTTGTGTGTGTGTTTGTGTATGTATGTATGTATGTATATATATATATATATATATATACATATATATATATATATATATATATATATATATATATATATATATATATATATGTAATGACTGTTTAATAACAATAAGCTGGAAAAAAGTAAAGGTGTGTAAAGGTCTTTCTTTACATTTTTGATGAGTAGACTGTAGCCTAAGACTATCCCACGTTTTGAAATTAACTCACTGTAAATTTTTTAATGGTTTTATGGATGTTACAATGTTATATTATAATGTTATTGTTGTTTTACGTCTTCCTTTTATCTCCGTTTACAAACCAAACCTTTTACAATTACATTCAGTTCGCAATCCGCCCATTTGCGCCACCTGGCGGTAGTTTTGTGAATGATTTTTAACACACGTTTGACTTGCAGTTAACGCTGTGTCGGAGGTACACGTGGCGGTATTACCCATTCTGGTTGTCCACCTACTGTAGATAGATGGGCATGTATGGAAATGTTTTTTTTTGTTTTGCTAAGATTTGCATGGTGGTGTGTTCTAAATGACAGTTTTCCTAAAATTATATCCTATTGTCTTATTTCTAAAAAAAAAAAATAAGAAACATCCCACCCAATATATTATCTTGCTTACAGTATCGCATTATACTGCAACATATAGCATCGCAACCCCTGTATCGTGACACAGCCCTAGGAGAAAGCAATATTATGGATTAATAGTGGATTATTGTGATGTTTAATCAGTTGTTCGAATTCTGTTTCTGACGCAGTGCAGAGGATCACTGCAGGTGAAAAAGTGATTTAATGCAAATTGCATTCAAATCTGTTGAAGAAACAAACTCATCTACAGCTTGTATGGCCTGAGGGTGAGTACATTTACTGATTAATAGATTAATCAGATTAATACCTGTATTTGTGTTGCACCAAATGCATCTCACTGTCAGTCTGTCACATTGAAAAATTGAATACAATTTGCATTAAATCACTTTTCCACAGTGAGATGTCAGTCTGTCACATTGCATGTATGTCATATGAATATGCATATACACCTGTTTGAAAACATAAATGTGTGTGTGTGTGTATATATATATATATATATATATATATATATATATATATATATATATATATTAGGGGTGTAACGATTCACTCGTTTTCTCGATGCATCGATTACAAACCCTGTCGATTCATATGCATCGATCTTGAAACATGATTTTTGAATCGTGAATCGCCTGATCTTAAACAGCAATCGATTCAAAATGCTAAGAATCGAATGAATCGCGATTTCTATAGCAATTCAATGCTTTCAAAATGTATGCTACACATTAAATTACTACATGCACGAATTAATGGAGACCTTGAAGAGTGTTTGTGAATCGTGCCTCTTATCTGTCCTTCACGCGCTCCACTGTTTACTGCCTGAGACTGTCACAGGATTGCGCTCGCGCTCGTCTCTGACGCAGCTGACGTGTGATCTATAGGACTCGTGGCCAAGTAGTTTTACTTTTCTGTAGTTTGTCAATGGCTCTCTGCATCTTACCGACGGAGTTACCGGAGCCGTCGACAGCTGTATTTATTGCATGGACGGAGCAGAAATGTAAGTGTCTAAATCATATGCACAGATCCATTGAATGATAAATGTTTTTAAACAATGCGGATGAACCGAATATATGAAGGAAACTTTTAAAATTAACCACAGCATTAACAACGACCTTGAAATAAGAGCGCGAGATTTATCTGATAATCAGATGCATGAAAGTAGCGTCTGTTTCATTAGCAAACAGACTCTGGCGCGTTTTCTCTCAGAATCATTCGCTGATGGAGAGGAAAAGTTCAATAGAGATTAAGACGTTTTCACACTGAAAGAGAAGTGATCTCGCTCTCATAGATGTGCCAGGCTATATCTGCAGCTAAACTGAATAAAAGCAGAATGAACTGATGAAACTAAAAAAAACAACAACAAACAATTTATGAATGATGCAGTGCTAATTGACATTTATTACAGTACAGAAACTATAAAGTATATTTTCTACCTTGTTCTGTGCAGAACATTTAAATAATTGTTAATTAAATGTAGCCTAGTATATAAAACAATCATAACATTGCCATTAGGAAAAAAATATTGATTACAAATGATTGATTATTGTCCAGCAGTGTATTTGATTTATTACAGCTAATTAAAAGTAGTTAAAAAAGAAGATAATTCCTTTTAAAAAATAATAATAATAATAATAATTATAATTATAAATATAATTATTATTATTATATAGGCTACATACATAGAATGATTGTATTTGACATTTCTGTCACTTCTGAAATTATGACTACGCCCCTGGTGTGACAAAATGTTAGCTTACACATAATACTCTTTAAGCTCTTTTTTAAAAACTTGGCTTACATACATTTTTGCGTATGCCATGTCGCATCATTAAATTAGCATTTAACAATGGACAAAAGTTTTTTTTTTTTTTTTCTAACCTATGGTTCTCTAACCATAAATGCTACTGTAATTTGCCCCCTGACTAAGCATTTAAAGAATTTAGTAGAAGCATTTAAATAATCCCGTGAATGCACTTAAAGAATGCAGAATGGAATCTTTATAATCGAATCGAATCGAATTTAATTGTGAATCGAATCGAATCGTTCTAAATTTGCAAAAATCGTTCTTGAATCGAATCGAAAACTTATGAATCGTAATCGAATTGAATCGCTGCCTTGCCAAAGATTCACAGCCCTAATATATATATATATATATATATATATATATATATATATATATATATATATATATATATATATACACACACACACACACACACACACACACACACACACAAACATATATATATATCTGTGTACTCGATGGTGCCGCACATGGCTGCTTCAGTGCTTGGCTCTCCAGTGTTTGTGCTGTTTTTGTTTGTTTTTCCTGTTTTTTGTTTAACAAACACGATCAGTTTCACCAGGGATGAACTGCTGAACATTCGGCAAGACACACCACAAGATCTTTTACCAGATTTAAATTACTCAGACGTTTTACTGAACGTTGTTATCAGAGGAGTGGCGGCGCTAATCAAACGCTTCAGAACGCTCAGACGGGGGAAGCGAGCGGGAGCGCTCGTTCAGACTCAGGAAGCGCAGATTTCGAACGCCGTTGCCTAGCATCCATCTCGCAAATCTCCGCTCTCTACCCAACAAAACAGACAAACTCCTTCTGCTCTCTCGGACAAATAAGGATTTCTCTCACTCTGCTGCTCTGTGTTTCACGGAAACCTGGCTGAATGACTCGTTCATTCTGGTGAGTGTTTACATTCCTCCACAAGCGCACGTGAGCTCAGCTTTACAGAAACTCGCCGATCAGATCACAGACACAGAACAACAACACCCGGACTCTGCTTTAATCATTCTTGGGGACTTTAACAAAGCCAATCTCTCCCGTGAACTGTCAAAATATAGACAGCATGTTAGATGTCCCACCAGAGACAGTAATATATTGGATCACTGTTACACCACAATAAAGGATGCATATCACTCTGTTCCACGAGCAGCTTTGGGACGTTCTGATCACTGTCTGGTTCATCTTATACCGTCCTACAAGCAAAAACTTAAATCTGCTAAACCTGTAGTAAGGACTGTGAAGAGATGGATCAGTGAAACAGAGCAGGATTTACAATCTTGTTTTGACCTCACTGATTGGAGTGTTTTTGAAGCTGGTACCACCGATCTGGACGAACTCACAGAGACCGTAACATCCTATATTAGTTTCTGTGACGATATATGCATTCCTACCAGGACTTATTTAACATTCAACAATGATAAGCCATGGTTTACAGTAAAACTCAGACATCTTCGTCAGGCCAAAGAGGATGCCTACAGAAATTGGGACAGGGTCTTGTACAATCAGCCCAGGAACACACTGAACAAAGAGATCCGAGCGGCTAAAAAGACCTACGCTAAAAAGTTGGAAGACCAGTTTACTTCCAACGACTCAACTTCAGTGTGGAGAGGTCTAAGAGCCATCACGAACTACAAGACACCATCCCCTTGCACTGAGGCTAATCAACAACTTGCTAACGACCTGAATGAGTTTTATTGCAGATTTGAAACCTCCAACACCCATTCAGACCATCTCCCTACACAACCATAAACACATCCTGCAATCCCACCCTCCACACCTCCTGCTCTTCAAATCTGTGAAGATGATGTGCGCCAGGTCTTCAAGAAGAACAAAAGAAGAAAAGCACCAGGCCCAGATGGTGTTACACCAGCCTGTCTGAAAATCTGTGCTGACCAGCTGGCCCCCATCTTTTCACAGATCTTCAACAGATCCCTGGAGTTGTGTGAAGTGCCTTCCTGCTTCAAACGTTCCACCATCATCCCCATCCCAATGAAACCCAAGATAGCAGAACTTAACGACTACAGACCTGTGGCTCTAACGTCTGTCGTCATGAAGACGTTTGAAAAAGAGATGGATCAGCGAAACAGAGCAGGATTTACAATCTTGTTTTGACCTCACTGATTGGAGTGTTTTTGAAGCTGGTACCACCGATCTGGACGAACTCACAGAGACCGTAACATCCTATATTAGTTTCTGTGACGATATATGCATTCCTACCAGGACTTATTTAACATTCAACAATGATAAGCCATGGTTTACAGTAAAACTCAGACATCTTCGTCAGGCCAAAGAGGATGCCTACAGAAATGGGTACAGGGTCTTGTACAATCAGCCCAGGAACACACTGAACAAAGAGATCCGAGCGGCTAAAAAGACCTACGCTAAAAAGTTGGAAGACCAGTTTACTTCCAACGACTCAACTTCAGTGTGGAGAGGTCTAAGAGCCATCACGAACTACAAGACACCATCCCCTTGCACTGAGGCTAATCAACAACTTGCTAACGACCTGAATGAGTTTTATTGCAGATTTGAAACCTCCAACACCCATTCAGACCATCTCCCTACACAACCATAAACACATCCTGCAATCCCACCCTCCACACCTCCTGCTCTTCAAATCTGTGAAGATGATGTGCGCCAGGTCTTCAAGAAGAACAAAAGAAGAAAAGCACCAGGCCCAGATGGTGTTACACCAGCCTGTCTGAAAATCTGTGCTGACCAGCTGGCCCCCATCTTTTCACAGATCTTCAACAGATCCCTGGAGTTGTGTGAAGTGCCTTCCTGCTTCAAACGTTCCACCATCATCCCCATCCCAATGAAACCCAAGATAGCAGAACTTAACGACTACAGACCTGTGGCTCTAACGACTGTCGTCATGAATTCGTTTGAAAAACTGGTTCTGGCTTATCTGAAGGACATCACTGGACCCTTACTGGACCCCCTGCAGTTTGCTTACCGAGCAAACAAGTCCGTGGATGATGCAATCAACATGGGATTGCACTTCGTCCTTCAACATCTGAACAAAACAGGGACTTATGTGAGGATCCTATTTGTGGATTTTAGTTCGGATTTCAACACCATCATCCCAACAGCCCTTCAGACCAAACTGACCCAGCTCTCTGTTCCTAGCTCTATCTGTCAGTGGATCACCAGCTTTCTGACAGATAGGCAACAGTTAGTGAGATTGGGGAAATTCACATCAAACAGCTGCACCACCAATACTGGCGCCCCTCAGGGATGTGTTCTCTCCCCTCTGCTCTTCTCCCTGTACACCAACGACTGCACCTCTAAAGACCCCTCTGTCAAGCTCCTAAAGTTTGCAGACGACACTACAGTCATCGGCCTCATCCAGGACGGTGATGAGTCTGCTTACAGACAAGAGGTTGAGCAGCTGACTGTCTGGTGCAGTCTTAACAACCTGGAGCTGAACACGCTCAAAACAGTGGAGATGATCGTGGACTTTAGGAGAAACCCCCCTGCACTTTCCCCACTCACTATCATGAAAAGCACTGTGACTGCAGTGGAGTCATTCAGATTCCTGGGAACCACCATCTCTCAGGACCTGAAGTGGGACAATCACATTGACTCCATTGTGAAAAAAGGCCCAGCAAAGGTTGTATTTCCTTCGCCAGCTGAGGAAGTTTCACTGCCACAGGAGCTGCTGAAACAGTTCTACTCAGCCGTCATTGAGTCTGTCCTGTGTACTTCAATAACTGTCTGGTTTGGTTCAGCAACAAAATCAGACATCAGAAGACTACAGAGAACTGTTCGGACTGCTGAAAGGATTATTGGTGCTCCCCTGCCCACCCTTCAAGAACTGTATACATCCAGAGTGAGGAAAAGGGCTCAGAAAATCACTCTGGATCCCTCACATCCAAGTCACCCCATCTTTGAACTTTTGCCATCTGGCCGGCGCCTCAGAGCCGCAGGCACCAGAACAGCAAGGCACAAGAACAGTTTCTTCCCTCCGGCAATCTACCTCATGAACAGTTAAATGTTCCCTACTTATGCTTATAAACGTGCAATATCCTTATATTTATTTGTTAACCCTCCATCCTAGTACATCTCGGCATCTTACTCAATCCTATTCCATTATCATTTATAGCACAATTGTTTATACACTTATTTATTTGCCAATTTGTAAATCTTTGTGTTTTTTTTTTGTCTGTGTGTTGTTGTTTCTGTGTACTGGAAGCTTATGTCACTAAAACAAATTCCTTGTATGCGTAAGCATACTTGGCAATAAAGCTCTTTCTGATTCTGATTTTTTATATATATATATATATATATATATATATATATATATATATATATATATATATTAGGGGTGTAACGATACGCGTATTCGTATTGAACCGTTTGGTACGAGGCTTTCGGTTCGGTACGCAGTACGCATTATGTACCGAACGGTTTGTTGGACTAATTAATTATATTAGGAAAATAAATAAAAAATTGTGAAATCTAATGATATGCGTTCAACAAGGTAGCCCAATAACCCAAACGACGTAACAGGCAACGCCCCTGACACTCCCGAAGAAGAATAAAAAACACCAACTTATATGCTTATGTTAGGCTACTCAGTCAGGCGCTCGCTCACTCAGAGTCAGTAGTGCTGAAGGCTCGTTGCAAAATGGCCAATGCGTTTAACAGACCAGAAACAGAAGATCCTCCGATAACCAACAGGTCTGGTGTTTGGGTGCACTTTACCAATCGATCGGGACATCCAAACAAGCACGGAAATCAAAATGGACTAGTACTGTACTGTGTCGGAATTTCCTGAGCAGTACGATACAATTAACAGGCCTGCACGTTACTAGATAGAAGAACAGTTACAAATAGAATGCATGCACGGGCAGTTTTTAAAACTCCACCTACTTTGCTCTTGGCATAGTGCAGCGCAACTCACGTTGTATCTGAAGGGCAACGCTGAGCCCAGGGTCCAGCGCCGCGCATACCGCGTCCTGTGTGAAAGACCCTTTAACCATTTTCAACGAGCCTTCAGCGCATACTGAGTAAGCGAGCGCCTTACTCTGTAGTGGAAAACGCAGGTTTTAAGATGCTTAATGTAATTGAGCCCCATTACAAAATTCCTTCACGAGCCCATTTCAGCCAGACCGTAATTCCTGCTTTGTTCCAAAAAACGAGTAAACCAATTGAGTAAAAACACACTCAATATAAAGAGTTATAGAGTTCCATATAAAAAGTTACAACATATATATATAGCTGATTATTCCATATTTCAGTTTTTCATCAGATTCAAAGTTTCTATTAAAAACAATTCAACTTGGAGTGCAAAACAACAGAACAACTTTTATGCTAAACAATATCTAATCATTTTGTGACATTTGTATGTTTTTAGAATACTATTTATTACAAAATAGTCCATCTTGTGCTTGTTGTTGCATGTGCAAGAAACACTGCTGTACTATTCATGACTGTCATCAATGGAATTTAGATTTTAAATTACTCTCCAAAATTATTATTATTATTTCTTATCAAAACAATTACATTCATTCAATATATATTTTAATATATATTTTTTTTTCACACAGTATTAATAAGTCTTTATACACAAATATGTAGTATCTTTTATATTTTAGAAAAGGGATCTGCAAGGGTGATTTCCCCCACAATCCAAAGACATGCTGCATAGGTGAAACGGATACCATAAATTGCCCGTAGGTGTGAGAGAGTGTGTGAATGTGTCAGTATGTGTGTGTGTGTGTGTGTGTGTTAACCTTGCAATGGACTGGCCATCCATCCCAGGTGTTACTAAGAAGCTGGGATAGGCTCCAGCATCCCCATGACCCTACATAGGACAAGCGGTTTGGAAATAGATGGATGGATGGTCCCTCGCAAGGAGATCATTAAATTTGGGGGCCCTTAGAATAAAAAAAGTTTTAAAAGCACTAGAGGTCATTGACATCCCTTCCATTACTGTCAGGCAAATTTGGAATATCATTATATTATTAATTTTATTTATAAGAAAGAAATTTATAAATAAATAATAAATAAAGTATTTGTGTGTGTGTGTGTATATATATATATACATATAAAAAACAAATGCGGGTGCAAACAATTTTCACCGTGTGGACAGGCTTACATCCATAGTAAAGACCCATTTACACCAAAATAAATAAATACAAATTATATATACACAATAACTATATTGCTGTTCACTTCATCACATGATAACAGTCAGTTTATTCTAAGCATGTACAAAAGGTCTGTTGTCTTCCACTTTAAATGCTTAAGCTCTTTAAAGCACAGTTGATTCTAATTGACTGTCAAAGATTTTATCATTTGTCAGCTGAATAAATATTTTTCTGAAAGAGATTCCAACGTTACTGTTACTCTATTTTATTTTCGTTATAGTTGTGGTGTGAATTTTCCTATTTTCATGGAGTGAGATCAATTATTATAACAATATACTTATCATTATCTCTTCTGTTGAGAATGGGCCTTAAATACAGCAGGATGAAAATCCTTAAATTTGCACTCTTAAGAACTATAAGACTCCCATTTGAATTCAAGTCCAGAATAATCGAGCTATGTTGTAAGAAAATAGATATTTCAATAAAATCTACTGCTTTTAAGTTCCCTTTTGTAAGAGTGAGCTAAAAGAAACAGCAAAACATTAAATCACTGAATAGTGAGCTGCATATTTTAAGGGCATCATTAATCAAACAAATAATTAATGGTGGGGGCAAAAGTTGCGCTAGTCTTCAAAACAGACATCAAGCATTCTGACTTTATATGTTCTTCCATTTCTGTCTCTCTGTCTGGGACCCAGGGCAAAAAGACACTCATTACTCCTAATACCTTATAGCAATCAAGATGAAAAGAAAAAAAGCATCAGCACAAGATGGGTAAACTTTATTAAACTTCATTAAAGTCAAAGTCGGGGATCATGTCTGTAATGGTCACACTCAGTGGAGGGCGAGCAGCGTAAATCATCTCAAAGGCTTTTTTCCAGCTTAATGGCTTGGTAATTTATACTTTGATGTTGTTTGAGTGTAGCTATCACTGTCTAAGGGCTGTTTATTTTGTTTATGATGCCTAAATAATTCCTGGCTCTTTTTACCCATAAACCCTAAGCAACAATTAACAACTGCGGACATCTCAAGTAGAGGCAGATGCATAATGAGGAAGAAAGAGCAGATGGAAACAGCTCTATGAACGGGGAATGGGGGGGGGGGGGGTTGGATTAGATATTACAAATGGGCACCTTGCAAATGATACCAAAGCTCTTGTCTTGCTACAAAACAAGATATTTTAATCTCAAAGCATCCAACACGCTGCTTTAGCTGTCCCAGCAATTGACTGAATTGCTCAATTGAAATTGAATGTTCTCTCCAGAGAGCTATCCAGACTTTTTCCTGACAATGGGTGTGGGTCGCCCTTGCAGGCATTCCTCTGTGTTTAAACACAGGCATTGATTGTTCGTCCTGTTTCCCTGCTGATTTGAATTTGCTATTAGAAGTTGGCACATTCGTCCCTGAGGCAAAAAATCTAATGATTACCTACAGTGAATGCACACTAAAATATACAGACATATAGAAGTAGTGTTGAACAAATACAGGTAATGTGCCAATATAATGTTTTTTTTCTCCCTTCAAATTAATGCAAAATAATTAATTTATTCCAAATACACTCTAAAATGCAATTAACATGCAATGACTTGAACAAATTATTTTTTTTTAAAGTTAAAGGGTTAGTTCCCCCAATAATCAAAACTATGTAATTAATAACTCACCCTCATTTCGTTCCAAACCAAGATGAACCAAGATGAACACCGAGCCGAGCCAGATTGACTTGTTCTCGAGTCAAGAACCGTTTCTGTCAGATGCGTCTGATTCGAGAACCAAGGAGCTGATGATACTGAGCATGTGTGATTCAGCGTGAAGCAGAATGGCACACAGACTGTCTGAACCGAACTGATTCTTTTGGTGATTGATTCTGAACTGATTCTTTGCTAATGTTATGAGCCCAGGTAAACTGAAGGCTTTCATCGCAAATGAAGTCATTAGGTCGAGCGCAAAAGAACCAGTGAACCGTTTTCTTCAACCGGTTTATTGAATCGAACTGTCCGAAAGAACTACTAGTTAGCTGAAAACCGATGCAACCGGTTTGTTTTTTTTTGTTGTTCGTTCATTATCTGGCTCGGCTCGGTGTTCATCTTCAGTTCTCTCTTCACAGCAGTTCAGTCAGTGTACTGTTTGAGTACATTAGTTACTCCGGGATATTGGTTTGTTTTAACTCAGAGGGAGTGTCAGCCACATTAAAAAAGTTAACAGCTTAAGTCATTTGCGGATTAATGCTTATTGGAGACGTGAACCATTTTTTTATACCAAATTTTTATGGGGTCGCAAATGTATCACTGATTATTATTGTACCTACTTATGTGTTATACTATTATTTAATATGAGCATTTATTAAAACAGAAATGTGTATTTTAAGAATACGTTTTATAACGTGCTCCGAGCATTCAACACATCAAGTTGGCTTCAGCCCCATGATGCTGGAAAGCTGAACTGAGCATGTCTCACGGATAGCAACACTGAACCGAGCTCTCCTTCAGGACATTCGCGTCATCCTGCACCTGAACGAACAAATAAAAATCGCAGTTTAAATAAACAGAAAAAAAAGAGCGAAAAGCGAAAGAGTGTGTTCTAAAAAGTATGTGGTTATGTCTTAAGTGAAAGTAAAGAGTTGCAAAAAAATCGGATGTGTATCATTATAATGGATGCGTTTGTCTCTTAAGGTGACCGCGCCTAATTTACTAGCTCTGCAGTCAGTGTCTTTAATGTATAAAAATGAAAGTAAATCACTCACTGCTCTTGATTAAATTACTTTGTAGTTTTAACAAGAATTAATCCAAAGTCAATCCAAAAATCAGATAGAATTGTTTTACTAGTGGGTGCAGGTCACTATTGTAAGTGAGTATGGCAAAATAGTGATCTATTATACCCAATATTATAATATTAAAATATTATACCCAAACATTCTTCATACTGTAGGCTACCAGTGAAATTGATTAAAAAATAATAATAATTAGGGACCTGACCATGTTTTGCTTAAGTGTTTCTTTTTTTAATTGCTAATGCAACCTTTTCACACCACAGACTGAACCAAATTAAGCATTGCTTGCTTGGTAACTGTTCAACAAAGTATTGATAGTTTACAGACAGTTGTCTGAAGTTTTGGTTGATTCCATTACATATCTTTTTATCAAAGTTATCCGACATTATCAAGATGAATTTGTTCTGAGTAATTGTCATATTTTATTACCAATTTCTAAACTACAGCAAATAAACTGTGATGAGAAATGTTGAAGGTGTCTGAATACATTGTGTATTAACGACAGACACTTACTTGTCATTGTGTATTTTATTTTAGTGAAAACTATGCAGTGCTATTTTAAATTAACAAAAACAAACTTTAAAAAAATGTAAACATTATGTAAATAGCACCAATAAATAAATAGAATGAACATACAGTACAAATTAAACAATTTTAAACAGGGCCCACTGTACAACCTGCATCGGGGCACTGTGTGTAGCCTACTGTAAGAAATAGAACAAGGCATGTGGTTTAAAAGATGGCAAGTAAAATAAAAAGCACATCTGTATGCAATACAGTTTCATTATTATCCAGTAATTACTATAAATAATTTGTGCGACCAAATTATGTTTTGCGCCAGTAACTGAAAAAGTTAGTAGCGCAAGTGCCACCAGTGGAAAAAGTTAGTGTAGTTCCCCGACATCAACAGTATACCGTGCAAACAGAATCAATGGAGGGGCTGAGAGCTCTCGGTCTAAATCTAAAATATCTTAAACTGTGTTCCGAAGATAAACAGAGGTCTCAAGGGTTTGGAACGACATGAGGGTGAGTTATTAATAACATAATTTTGATTATTGGGTGAACTAACCCTTTAAGCCATATCAAAAAAAATAATTAAACTTATTAAAATAAATTATATTTGTAGATTTTTGTGCATTACAATTTTGGTAAATACATTACACAAGTGTAGCAAAAAATGTAGGAACAAAACCTAACCTTCAAAGAACACAATTATATAGTCACTCAGGGTGGAAATGCACCGTTTTACATGCATAAACTGTACAAGCTGAAGTTGAACAGTGAATGAACACAAAAAGACTGAAGCAATTTGCTAGCAGGTTAATAAACTCACCTATACTTATCCTTTACATATTAATCATACACAACATAAACCGATTATTGCAACTTGTTTACGCATATGTGAATGCACACTCTCTATAGTGGCTCACTGAAACAAGTATAAAGTAACACAATGAATAACTAATTAATTAACATTGTCATTTTTCCTCATCTACAATATTATTTTTGAAAACTAAAACTAGATGCCATTTAAGAGTAAATCTACAGTGTAAAACGAATGAATGCTGATTAATATTATTTAATGGACACAACATTTAATTGATAATTACTTGATAATAATCTACATGCATATATTAAATTGTTAAATTAATTTTTTTTTAACTTTTTACTTGGTTACACATCAACATTTTAATTAATATGTAACTACATTTTTCAAAATCCGATGAAAACAAAAGAAAACAATGAATAAGCACTAATTTTTTTCAACTACATTTTTAAAAGATTTGTCTTTTCTTTATCATGTCACTGACCCACTTAACAGCGAGGCCTAAAAAAAAGACGTCTCCATTCGGACTCAATATCTGCTAGAAAGGGTGCAGAGTAGGAGACCTTCAGACTGTGAAAAGCACTTGAAGGAAACGAGTGCAGCGAGAAAAGGCAGAGGCAGAGGCTCTGTAAGTATCCAGCAGCCATCTCCGTAGGCAATTAAGACCAGATAAAACTACAGACCTCAATAAGGTAATTAACCATTAGCAGATCATCGTGACGCTTATGAGCACAACCTTCCCAAGCACAATTATCCTAATACAGTCAGTAAAATGGCAACCTGGCATCTTCTGCCAGCACAGACCCATACCCATGGCCCATCCTTAATTGTGGGCCATCAACAGTAATTTAGCTCGCTGTCCCACATAACAGCTTGATAAACAAGACCGGCCTAATTACACCTTGCATGTTCCGACCCAATCCTCTCAGAGCAAACGATAAATAAAGCAAGGTTAAGTGCCAACGTAAAGAAGCCAGGAAGCAGATGAAACAGAGGGCGTGCATTGGACCTGTGCTTCCACAATCACATAGTCGGTAATATTCGTCTCGGGCAAGTGGAGATCAAAGACAGTGCTCCCCTTCCACCTCAACATTGTAGGTTTTTTTTTTCCTTCCCGCTCCTGAAAGCATGAGTTAGGCCGGCCTTAGTTTACTCCATGCTCGCTGGAATGGGCATGACAGGGATCACAGCTAACCCCGAAGGACAGGTGCTGCGTGGCTGGAAAGAGAGCAGCTCCCTCGTGCTCCTCGCAGGTCACTTCCAAGCAGTGTGTTAGTGTGAGCACGGCGGCAGAAGGCCCTTAACGGGGAGTGTTGGCTGCTAGCCTGTAATTAGCTTGGACAGCTCAGGCTCAAAGAGAGAGAGGGAGGCAACCAGGCTACATCATAATGAGCTCAGCTGGGATTAGGAGGACAGGCAGCCGGCAAGGTGGAGGAGTGAAAATAGTGAGCCCTCCTGTATGAGCGAGCCGGGGGTAGAGATCAAGCAGGGGAGGGCCAGGCCGCACTGGCTGGCAGAGTTAGACCCCTCAGCAAAGGACGGGCCAAATGAGGCCTGGCAAGGAAAGGGCCAAGGCGGCCTAATGAAGCGCGACACTTCCTGCAGACGAGATCAGCAGTAATTAACACATGCAGGCGCACAGACTGTCACTGAATGTACACTCGAAAAATCTCGAGGGAGCAGACCTCAAGACAGGAATGTCAGTGTGTTTAGCTGCTATAAATGTCTAGAGTTGCACCGAGCATCTGTATTCAGTGTTGTATTAAGGAAGTTGTTTACAGAAAAGCCTGAAGTAATTTTCTTTGCATTTGATATTTTTAGTCAGAGCAGTATAGAGTCACATGCAAAAAATGGACAATGGATTGAAAGATCTAGCATACTAGCTTTGGAAGCACTTTGGACCCGAAATTTCAGTCCTAATAATTTTCTTTGCATTTGATATTTTTAGTCAGAGCAGTATAGAGTGACATGCAAAAAATGGACAATGGATTGAAAGATCTAGCATACTAGCTTTGGAAGCACTTTGGACCCGAAATTTCAGTCCTAGAGGAAATCATTGTAACTTTGTGTTGTGAATGTGCTTAAAAGCATTGAGATGGACAGTTTTTTCCCCGTAAGTTCTGTTTGAAATGACAATATCATTTTTCCTTGAAGTGTCAGCAGTCATCCATGTGAAATTGCTGTAGAATCCCTGCTGGGTGCTAATAATGACTGTGACGGCTCTACATGACCTGACAAAACGACAGACACTTACTTGTCAGAGAGTAGCTTTTTGTTCTCCTCCTTATAAAACACCAATTCATTCCATAAATCCTCGCTGTCCTGCTGCACTTGTGTTTTGCATTTTGACCTGAAATATTTGAGAAACAAACAAACAATAACAACAAAAACAAAAACAGTTACACAAATAGCAGCATCTTTCTGACTAGATACATATGAGAACTTTAGGCTTACCACTCTTTCTCTGTTAAATTTTTTTACAGTAAATAACTCCCAAAACCCAAAATATCAGAAACATTTATGAGAAGGGATTGATTCCGGCATTGAACCCGGGTCGGGGACCTAGTAACATTGCCGGGTTTAACCCGGGACGAGCGCTGTGTGAACAAAAACCAGATCTAATGCTGTGTAGCAGCAGAGATCAGTTAGCTAATGAAGCAGAGATCAGTTAGTTCCTCACTTTCACTTTTGCAGATCGTTCGCTTGCTTCAGTGAAAGTATAACGTGCCTAACGCTTTCGACTCATACACTGCACGTTACGCCCTGATGTCACGTGTCGTTATGGGATCTTTACGGGTTGTGTGTGAAAGTGTGCACATATCCCGGGTAATCACTGGAAGTGTGAAAGTGCAAAATGTGTCTACTGCACAGTCCTGAACTGTAATTTACCCATCACAAAATGTAAGTTATGCAGGAAATATTTAGTATGAACGTATCTGGGATTATAAAAAAAATAAATAAATTCAAGATTACAACATACAACAAATACTATATAAAGCTTTAATACTATATTGCGATAATACTGTATTCGAGTCGCATAAGGACGTATACCACACATTTTCTTGAATGTTTGTAACATTGTGTAATGTCCTCAGGTCTTTTCACTATACAGTCACTATAAAATTCTCAAATGTAAGTTTTGATGTATGTGTTTTTTCTTCTTCTTTTATATGTCTTTTCACTGACCAACATCCATTATAGACTACTAGAAAAATTTGAGATTTTTTTTTTTTCCTAGGGCTAGGTTGGTTATTGCAAATTACGATAATTTACTAAAATGTTAAAAATTTCAATTTGCATAAAACACTGTTGAATTATTTACATTCAGTCATTATACTAATAAAAACTAATGTAGCACAACATAATTACATAACATACAGTGGATAATTAGCTATGAAAAGATGTGGACAGTCATCTTTGTGGCTGACCTTACTGGATATTTTGTAGGAGTTCCCTTTCAGACAAAAAAAAAATATGAGAGAAGAGTATTTAAATGTATTATGCAAATTGATTTCCTAAGTTTTGTGGCGGTCAATTTACTGGTATTCGCGATATTATTTAGTGCATGTGTTTTTGATTACATGCACCCAATTATCCTAGGCTCTGCTTTAATGCAACCCAATTTTAATTTGCCCTGATCTTGGTAGACTGTGTAGATCATTATGGAAATGATCTGGCTGCATCTATGTTTCTTAATTTGCGCATTGTCAGTAGATCACCCACAGAACTTTCCACTCCCATCTGTGCATGCTTAAAATGTTTGCATTGTATGAATGTACTGGACTTCAGATATAAAAACACTGACTCGTTAGTGTGTTTACACTAATATTTACAAAGTTAACATACTACCTAATGAAATCAGATGGTTTCCCATTTTCAATTCAATAGAATGTGGTAAACCCAATATGACCAAGTTGTGGACCATTCTTATCTAATTTACTTTGAGAGCAGAACTGAAAATTAATTTTTAGTGTGATTTTTGCTTTTCACATGATAAAAAATAAATAAATCAATAACTTGTATAAAGAGAATCATTTTTTAATCAGATTTGCTATGTTCAGCTGTGGTTTGAATGCAATGCAAACGTGTGGTTTGAATAATTTGTGTTCAGATTTGTCAACGTGAAAACGATCAAGTTCTCTTTCTTCCACTGACACTGTAATAAAAAAGAAACAACAAAAGGTCTTTCTCTTAGTTTGCACACTAATTTTAAGTCAATATTACACAAGCAGAACAGCTCTGTAGCACAAATACTATTTAAACCCTATTCCACAGACACGCTCCTCTCATAACGTCCTTGAACCTACTGTATGGCAGAGTGCCTTTGGGTTCTGTGGGAGCAGTCCTACATCATGTGAAAACATTCACCCTGAGAAGCCACTCCTCAGCTAACAGCTTAACAAGCAGCAGCCCGGAGATCTTCTGTATTAATCCATAGAGAAATTGCAAAATTCAGTATAACAGCTATGAATGGCCTGAAGGACATACCCACGAAACAGACCTTAGAGAAAGATATCTCCATTCCCCTCAAGCCTCCTTCACCTCCATCTCACTTCATTATACAGTGAGCGAGTAAACTGCGAAATAGTAAACTTTTCTGAAAAGGCAGCGCCTAATTTCTTTGATTCAGCGAATCTGTTTATGAGTGCAACTTTGATCAGCGTGTGGATGTTTTAATAAATTTTAATTTTATTTACACATCCCAACACACCAAGTCTGATTTACAAACTTGAAAATCCCTTCTGGAAAAAGAGAGGGTATGTTTTTGTGTTTTGCTAATAGTGGTAGACCTAATCGTGAATGACGTCGTGGGTTACACAGGGCTGCAGCATTCTAATGAGATGTTAGTCTACAGCCGAGCTCTGAGACTCCTGCTGGGGTCCACTCTCGTTTGTGCTAATACATGTGTAATAACACTAACTCCTCTAATATATCCAGACTGATGCATGCCTGACCATCAGAAATGGTTATTTGGCCAGAAGATGTGGTTTAGGCTAGCAGCTCACTAACTGATTTTCCACTGGTTTTGAGGCATTGGGCACATTTGCATAACTGTTAAAACGTTTATTTTAAAAAAAGTTTGTTCAGCAGGTAAACATAACAGCCTGGTTAACTCGAATCCCTGTGGAGTTACTGACACTACCAGCTCTGAATGGAATATGAACGTTACTGTAACAGGACTGGAAAGCTTAATAAAACAATAGCTCCCTGGAAAAGTAAGTATTTTTCCTCCCTTATCAAAACTAAGAAGAAGGAGATTATCAGAGACTCTTTCTCTTTTGTGCCTCTGTTACAATCTAACACACACACACACAGAGTAGAGGTGGGTAAACTCACACTCCTTTCACACGGGATCATGTTGCACTGCTGTTTTCTTTAATTAACCCAAAGAGAGCAGAGCTGACAAGGTCAACACTTGCATCCCATGTGGATACTCAACATACGCTTCCATTATATACGTTTAAAAGGCTTGTGAAAAAAGAAAGGGGAAAATGTTAAGGGGGTTGGGGAAATTGTCATGACATTTTGCTGCTTCTAGGGTTTTAGGTTAAAACCAAAGACTCAAAGGAGGGAAACAAAACCTTTTCTTTCAATACCCACCCCCCTTCACTTTTTTTCTAGTTCTCCATTCTGCCGATATAAACAGTCACCTTGGCCTTTTAAGGATGAAGTACTTCTGCACCCCTCTTCCTAAGAGCCAAAGCCTGCGCTGCATTTCACAGCGATTAGAGCAAGGGTGGGAGACAATATATATATATATATATATATATATATATATATATATATATATATATATATATATATATATATATATAGAATGGTATAATACTATACCATTCAAAAGCTTGATGTAAATAAAATAATTGTAACAAATAAATGTAACCACAACAAATGTAAGACCAATGCTGTTCTTTCAATTTATCAACCCCCCCCCCAAAAAAAAATAAAACTGAAAAAATATTCTTAGCTATTTTCAACATTAATAATAGTAATAATAATAATAACAACAATATATATATATTTTTTTTTTTTTTTGTAGAAAATCCGATTGTTAAAAGTATTTCTAAAGGATTGTGTGACTGAAGTAATGATGCAAAAAACTCTGTTTGAAAGTCAGCTTTGTTTGTTCCTAATAAACTGTTTAACTGCACTCGCAAGTGGATATTAAATTATGTTGTAGGATAATTAAATATATTCAAAATAAACTACAAACATAAAATTATATACATTTATTTTGTCCTCACATTCTTTCTTGTAACTCTTCCCTCTCAGTGACACAGCTGACTGAAAGGCTCATAATGCAGCTCATTATGCGGCCCTTTGTCTTCTCAGGTGGAAATCAAAATGATATTCATGATAGTTGACGCCTACTCGCAAATGACTTTTACCAACAAAAAGTGTCTTAGAAAATTTAAATCAATATATTGTTTTCTGTGAGTGAGTAAACAAGATGATTTTCACATAGTTTAGAAAGAAAAATTCTAGGCTACAAGCTCCAGTTCTCAAAAGTCCCATGAACCAATGTTCTGTATGTGTTTTATGGCCTTATTAAAGTAATTTAAAATTTTTAGTTTTTCACTAACCACGCACATTTTTTTCTCAAAAACAAAATAATTTACATACATGCTGCTCACATATTATTATAGCCCAGTTTGTGCTGATTACAGTGAGATTAAACTTTAGCCATTTAGATGTTTATAAGAAACATGTCAGGGCATGACAAAACTTCTCCAGGTCCCAAAAATACCCTTAGACTCCAGAGGGTTAAACAAAACATTACTCTAGAAATGTAGAAAATTGCTGTCTTGTTCAGCTTTTAAGTATGTTAGGTTTTTAACTACAACAGCTTTGAAAACACTCAAAGTGGTCTGTAGGTACATATAATTCTGTTGTTTTTGTCTGAGTGAGCAAATAAATTGAAAAAGATAAACTGAAAGAAAGTAGTCACTGATTGTATTATAATAGTACTGTTTTTGAGTGATGAAAGTGTGAAGTGGGTCCTATGATCTATACAAAACTGTAATGAGCAAGAGGATGATAGACACATTTATATTATTATGTGCAAATACCAAGTTATAAATATTACTTACAAGTCATGCGTATCTTCAACTTCCTTCAGCCGCTCTGTTACTGTTCTGTAGTTGGTCTGAATGATGCGTAAACGGTCATGATGTTTGGCATGGGCTCTTCGCAGATCCTCATTCTCCTTAGTCTGTAGTTTACATATGACCAGAAATGCAAACAAACACAATTAAAATCTTTACTGTATGAATTAGATGAATTCAAATGTGCACATAACCATTACAATAGGCAGTGGGCAATTGCAGCCTATGGTTAGAGAGTCGGACCTTCAGATCCAAGACTGGGTTGCCCTTGACCAAGGCACAGAGCCCCCTACTGGTCCCCGGGTTCTGCAGCAAAAATGACTGCACACTGCTCTAGGTGTGTGTTCACAGGTTTGTCTGTGTATTTGTTCACTACTCACTGTTGTTTGTGTGCACTTGGATGGGATAAATGCAGCTTCTAACAAATTCCAAGTATTACACACCATACACTTTCATTTTCAATCACATATAAGTTTAAAAATCAGGGTAAAATGTACTCTGTTACAAATGAAACCTTGGTTCAGAATCAGAATCAGAATGAGCTTTATTGCCAGGTATGTTCACACATACAAGGAATTTGTTTTCGTGACAGAATATGGAGTGAGTTTTGGTTCTTTATTACATGCGAGAAAATAAAAGATCTGAGAGAAAAAAAAAAGTTTGAGAGAAAAAGTTGTCACACTGATAGCAAAAAAACATTTCATGAGAGAAAAAAGAATATTTGAGAGAAAAAGTTTTCATGCCAATAGCAAAAAATAATAATATTTGAGACTAAAAAAAGTTTTGAGAGAAAGTATTTTCTCATAGAACATAAAAAAATATACATTTGAAATTTTTAAAATTATTTCTGAGAAAAAAAAAATCTCTCTCAAAATACTTTGAAAAAAAACTCCCAAATATATATTTTTTGCTATCAGTGTGAAAATAGTTTCTCTAAAAAAAAAGGTGTTTCTCTCGAAACTCTTTTCTTTGCTCTTGATGCAATTTCTTGCTCTCGTGTCAGGATTTTGCTTTCACTGTGAGAATTGTGTCATGGGCGGGGCCACGTTCCTATTGGCCAGTTGGGTGAGCATCGTCTTGTCTTGGGAGTCGAACTGAATCATTACACCATTGTTCGGTTCACCTGCATAGATGCCGCCTCTACCTTATGGCTAGTTAAGTTGAGCAAGTGAGCACGGACACTCCAATGTTTGGGTAAGATGATGACACACAGCTGGCTGAGCAAGTTCAGTATCACTGAAGATTAAACATTAAAAAATAGCACTCATATTCATGAATGAATGTGTATTATATTATTTGCTTGCTAATCGCTAGTAAAGCTAACCAGCCATCATGCTAGGTAAACTTGCAAACTCACCTGGTTTATACTATGTTTAAATCAAATGCCAAATTAATGTTTTGATTTAGATAGTTTCACGCCTTATTTAGTGAGTAGTGAGCTAGTTTCTACCTTTGCACTTGCTAGCCTCAAAGCACCTGAAGAGTAACTGCTTGTTCATACAACCTCCCGTACAACTTTCAACTAAAGTTAGTATGCATGGAAGGTGGCAACCCTACAACTAGCTAACGTTAGACAATGATTGACATACCGTTTGAAAGATTTAAAAGAAAAAATAATTACCATGACAGTACAGGCACAAACATATTTGTGGGTTGCTAATGTAAGAGTTAGTCCTAGACCTGCAATTTACCTTGTCAGCTCTAGACCTCGGCTAGATGGTAAAAAATATTTAGAATAAGCCCCGTGTAGCTGAGTTTGTGAGCTATACATGCAGTGTAGCTAAACATGTAGTGCAACAACCATACAAAGACTATTTTAAACAAAACTAGGTGGGACACTTTCAAACGGTCTATCAATCACTGCTCACTAAATAAGGCGTGAAACTATCTAAATCAAAACATTAATTTGGCATTTGATTTAAACATAGTATAAACCAGGTGAGTTTGCAAGTTTACCTAGCATGATGGCTGGTTAGCTTTACTAGCGATTAGCAAGCAAATAATATAATACACATTCATTCATGAATATGAGTGCTATTTTTTAATGTTTCATCTTCAGTGATACTGAACTTGCTCAGCCAGCTGTGTGTCATCATCTTACCCAAACATTGGAGTGTACGTGCTCACTGCTCAACTTAACTAGTCATAAGGCAGAGGCGGCATCTATGCAGGTGAACCGAACAATGGTGTAATGATTCAGTTCGACTCCCAAGACAAGACGATGCTCACCCAACTGGCCAATAGGAACGTGGCCCCGACCATGACACAATTCTCACAGTGAAAGCAAAATCCTGACACGAGAGCAAGAAATTGCATCAAGAGCAAAGAAAAGCATTTCGAGGGAAACACTTTTTTTTTTTTAGAGAAAATATTTTCACACTGATAGCAAAAAATATATATTTGAAAGTTTTTTTCAAAGTATTTTGAGAGAGATTTTTTTTCTCAGAAATAATTAAAAAATGTCAAATGTATATTTTTTATGTTCTATGAGAAAATACTTTCTCTCAAACCTTTTTTTAGTCTCAAATATAATTATTTTTTGCTATTGGCATGAAAACTTTTTCTCTCGAATATTCTTTTTTCTCTCATGAAATGTTTTTTTGCTATCAGTGTGATAACTTTTTCTCTCAAACTTTTTTTTTTCTCTCAGATCTTTTATTTTCTCGCATGTAATAAAGAACCAAAACTCACTCCATAACAGAAGCTCTGCAGTACAACAGTATAACAGTGACAGAACAAAAAACACATAATAAAAGAATAAAATACAAAAAATACCAATAAGTAGGTAAGGAATGACAATATACAAATTGACAATTGTATGGCAGGTATATTACAAAAAGCAGTTATGTATGTACAGGTATATTATGTGAAAAAACTTGCACTAAGTATGTGTGTTAGATAAATATGTGTATGTTTATAGAAATATAAATAGTGTAGTGTAGTGTGTTCCACAGTTGTTATCCATTGTTCATTAGATGGATTGCTTGAGGGAAGAAACGGTTACTGTGTCTGGTCGTTCTGTTGCACAGTGCTCTGTAGCGTCGACCAGATGACAACAGTTCAAAGAGGGAGTATGCTGGATGTAAGGGGTCAAGAGTGATTTTACTGGCCCTTTTGCTCACTCTGGATAAGTACAGTTCTTGAATAGAAGGGAGGGTTGTACCAATGATTCGCTCAGCAGTTCAGACTACACTCTGTAATCTTCTGAGCTCAGATTTTGAAGCTGAGCTGAACCAGACGGTTACTGAAGTGCAGAGGATGGATTCAATGATGGTGGAGTAGAAATGTTTAAGCAGCTCCTGTGACAGGTTAAACTTCCTCAGCTGGCGAAGGAAGTACAACCTCTACTGGGCCTTTTTTACAATGGAGTCAATGTGAATGTCCCACTTCAGGTCTTGAGAGATAGTGGTGCCCAGGAACCTGAATGAATCCAATGCAGTCACAGTGCTGTTCATGATGGTGAGTGGGGGGAGAGCAGGGGGGTTTCTCCTGAAGTACACGATCATCTCCACTGTTTTGAGCATGTTAAGCTCCAGGTTGTTGAGAGTGCACCAGACAGCCAGCTCTTTAACCTCCTGTCTGTAAACAGACTCGTCACCATCCTGAATGAGGCCGATGAGTGTGGTGTCGTCTGCAAACTTCAGGAGCTTGACAGAGGGGTCCTTAGACGTGCAATCGTTAGTGTACAGGGAGAAGAACAGTGGGTATAGAACACAGCCCTGGGGAGCTCCGGTGCTGATTGTACGGGTGTTGGATGTGTATTTTCCCAGCCTCACTAGCTGCTGCCTGTCTGTCAGGAAGCTGTTGATCCACTGACAGACGGAGGTGGGCACAGAGAGCTTAGTTAGTTTGGGCAGGAGGAGGTTTGGGATGATCGTGTTATAGGCCGAGCTGAAGTCCACAAACAGGATCCTCACATAAGTCCCCGGTCTGTCTAGGTGTTGCAGAAATAATGCAGTCCAAAGTTTACTGCATTGTTCACAGACCTGTTTCCTCTGTAGCCAAACTGAAGAGGATCCAGCAAGGGTCCAGTGATGTCCTTCAGGTGGGCCAGCACCAGTTTTTCAAATGACTTCATGACTACAGACGTTAAAGCCATAGGCCTGTAGTCATTTAGTCCTGTAGTTTTGGATTTCTTTGGGATGGGGATGATGGTGGAGCATTTGAAGCATGAAGGGACTTCACACAGCTCCAGTGATCTGTTGAAGATCTGTGTGAAGATGGGGGCCAGCTGGCCAGCATGTATGCTGGTGTACCACAATCTGGGCCTGGTACTTTTTTCCTTTTCTGTTTCTGGAAGACCTGGTTCACAGCATCCTCGCTTATCTGTATTGCAGGCTGTTTATCCTGCCTAAATGGGGCGGAACGCTCGATGTAAACCTTTAGCACCCTGATGGAGCAGAGTAAATTAAACTTCTGATGGATGAAGTGCAGAGAGTGTAATGACCTGTGCCCTGAATGGAGTAGAAAGCACCTTAGGAATATAGCAATGACTTGGTTTCAGGACAACCTTAGAGTTGCCAGGCCTGAACTCCAGGCAAGTAGGGCTCACAGAGAGCGCCTGTAAGTCGCCATTTCATTTGACCAATGCTAATACTAGCAGCAGAGAGATTTTCAAGGACAGGGACCAAAGGTCATCAGACTGCAGTGGCTCAAAGGGATGACCCTTCAGTGCCTGCAGAACAGCGTGCAGTTCCCACGTAAGGACAGTGAGGGAACGGGGCAGAGTCAGCCTCCTAGCTCCCCTTAAAAAAACTGACAACAAAGTTGTTTCTACCCACCTACTGGCCTGCTATAGGAGCATGTGAAGGTGCAATAGTTGCTACACAGAACTTGCGTATGGATGGGAAGCTTCTCTTATCCAACAGCTCCTGCAGGAAGGACAATATCACTGATACGTCACAGACAGACAGGTCCTCACGGTGGGTTGAGCACCGAGCAGAGAACACCGACCACTTAAGAGCATACAGGCATCTTGTAGACAAAGCTCTGGTCTAAGAAATGGTGTTTAAAAAAACACTCTAGGAGGCTTGCAGTCAAGGGGACTAATGCGTCCATGCCCTTGAAATAATAAATTGGGCAATGAGAGTTGACTTTTGAGGTGAAGAGGTCCACATCCACCTTGCGGATCTGTGGATGAAGCATCCACTCCTCTGAGGGGACATTTTGATAGCATGTCTACTCCTTGGTTCAGTTTGCCCGGAACTGCACTGCTTTCAGTGAGCGCAGATTGAGTTGAGCCCATTCCAGAAGATGCTCTATCAGTACAAAGAGGCACCTTGATGGAAGCCCTACCTGGCGATTTATGTAGGAAACCATGCTGTCTGAGTGGACACGAACGTGGTGTTCCTTCAGGTCTGGTAGGAGGGTTTGAAAGGCCCAACATACCGCCAGCATTTTGATTCAGAGGTCTTCTTGATTTGAAGACCTTTCTTCATTTTCAACCAGTGACCGAAAGTAGGTTTTCCATCCATGCACTCAGGGCGCAATTCAGGCATCTGAGAAGGAGGATGGGCTTCAGGCCGCCAACTTTCTTGTGGATGAGGAAGCAAAGGCTGTAGAAGCTTAACTTACTCTGAGCTGGAGAAACCGTATCTTTGGCTCCCTTTCACATCAGATTTTTCATCGCTGAAAAATGGGTGTTTCTGAGGAAATTTAAGTTATTAGCTTCACTTTGAGACTGCAGTGAGACTTGGCTGCCTCCTCTTTCAGTCCTTTAGATCAGGATGACGCCTGAGTTGCAGGATCCAGCATTATTTTGGGCCGGGGTCCCTGGCACTTCGGAAATGGGTAGCATTTGGCCAAGCAGGAACATTGTTGAGGCTTGGCTGACTGGGCAGCTGTCACTTGTGCAGGTGTGGCTGCTGAGTCGCACAGACTTGCAGCAAATAGAGGTAGCTGCAGAGCCAAGGAATTTTGGCAGGAAGTGTCGCGTTGCCTGGGATGACTTTTGTGCCTCCGTGAAACGCTTGGCCAACCGCTGGCCCGAACACACCAGCGGGAGAAACTTGGGCACCAAGGGAGGGAACCGTCATCGAGTGGAGCGTCGAGGTCACTTGCCCAGCCGAGGCACGTCCAGCAAGGGCTGAAGTAATCCTACACGGCTTGGATGGATGGGTGGCCTTTGACTTCCAGCCGATAACAGTGGGCGGGCAAGGATGTGTGGCCACTGACTCGCCCAGCGAAGGCAGCTTCTCATATCCTCAGCTTCTCTGCAGTCCACCGAAGTGAAGGCGGATGAAGCAAAAGTACAGCTCCTCCATGACCGAGGCTGCTAACACTCTTAAAAAAAAAGGTTCTTAAATGGTTGTTTGGCAGGATGTATCTGGAAATTGAGCTAAATTGTCCTGTCTGGTCCAGAACTCATTCCAGATTATTTTTCTATTAGTTGTGGTGAAGTTGTACTGTGGGGAAGTTGTTGCCTAGAGGTTAGATAGATAGACTCCTAACCCTAAGGTTGTGGGTTCGAGTCTCGGGTAGGGGTGGGCGATATTGACAAAAATGTATATCTCAACATTTTTTTTCAATACCTTGATATCGGTATTCAGGCAATATTTTTCCTTTAATCCTTTAAAGAAATTGGCAAAGAAGGTCCAGTTGGTCTTTTGACTTGCTGCATTTGACCTATTATTGTATAGAATTACTAGTACATAAAGATATGATACATTATTTATTTAAACATGAACGTTACTGTACTAAATATTTATTTTAATACAAGAACAGTGCTATTTCAGTACAATATATGTACATAATAAATTAACTTTGTGCTTTGCAATCAGTACTCCATTAGTAATAGACTAACAACAATGTAACTACCTCTTTAAAAAAAGTTGTGTTTTGCAAAAAAAAAAAAAAACATTAGAACACAACACAATATAACATCTTTGCACATTATATTAATATAAAAGATGAGGATAAAAAAAGACACTTCTCTGCAGTATGGCTCCGAAGTTCTGCTGGACCACAGATCGGAGGTTGTGGCATAATAGATGACCTTCTGCAATTTATGGGACAGTGTTAGTCGACAAGACTTGAACAGTCTTGGTAGAGCTGTTTCACTGAATTATCTCCTTGAAGGCAGATTATTTCTGGGATGTAAAGTCTGTAACATTTCTTGAAACCCGTCCTTCTTGACTGATTGAATTTGCAACATAGACCTTGCAATAAAACTTGTTACAGAGCTTGTAATCGTTTTCCACTTTTCGCTTTTTTTGTCATATGGTGTTTTCTTTGTGAATGCTTCTGCCAAGGTCTGTTGTGTCTGTTCTTTTTTTTTTACCGTGATTGTAGCAGCAGTGCTGTTTTGTTTAGCACGAAGCCTTTCACACTCTTCAAACTGTGTTATGTGCGTTGTACGGAGATGATGGAAGAGGTTGGTTGTGGCACTCTGCTATACAGCGATCTGCATGCGACAAATTCTACAGCTGGGCGACTTTTGTTGCCCATCTTTTTTGTCAAAACCAAACCATCTCCAGGCTAAAGAAGCTGACCCACGTCTCGCTGTTAGTTCTTCTGGCACTGGTTTTGAGGATGACTGTGTATTTTCGCTTTCTTCGCACATATTTGTGTTGTTGTGCTCGAAGCTAGATAACAAGTGACTGATGAGTAACATACGCACGGCACACTGCAATGATGTAAGATGTCAGGGGCACTGAGGCATTATGGGCAGTTCACCGTATTAATAAAAATGTTTTAGGTTTTAAGAAAAAAAAAAAAATTCTAGAAAAACTTGTTCGTGTTCGGAGGCTATTCGGGTGGATCTCTTGGGAAAATGCATTCCATCTTTTGGACTCATCATTATACAAAGCAATTTTCTAATGATGCAATCATGAAGCTCGCCACTTGAGGATGCCACAGACATTTAAGAAAAACTTTTTAACTTCAGACTTCAGTTTTCCGCAAACTACGCATATTTTGCCTTTTCTAGCAGCTATTTTATTAATTGTACATCGGCTTTACTCTTTACGTTTTTGGATTGTTGCTTCAACCTTAGAAACATCATAACACACAGGTAAGCACTCCGTGGTTGTATTGCAAATTAGTAGCAGATTACTCTCCTGTAATTGAAGAACGATCGTGATTTTGTAAAAAAAAAAAACTTAAAATACAGTCAAACAAACCCCTACTTAATTATTAAAATTGCTACATATAATTGTTTAGAAGGTTATAGTATGCATTATTTGTTTTCTCTTTAACTTCTTTCAGCTCTTTTCATGTTTGAGGGGTCGGATTGTACAAATTATGAAATATTCGATATCCCAATTTTGCATATCGTCCAAACAATTTGGATATTATCATCTAAACGATATATCGCCCACCTCTAGTCTCGGGCCGACCACGACTGAGGTGCCCTTGAGCACCAACTGCTCCCCAGGTGCCGCAGCATAAATGGCTGCCCACTGCTCCGGGTGTGTGTTCATGGTGTGTTTGTGTTCACTGCTGTGTGTGTGGCACTTTGGATGGGTTAAATCAGAGACAAGTTTATAAGAGACAAGTCACTTCCTCAATCCTCAATACAACTAGTGGCGGCAGTGGCTCAGTGGTTCATGTAGTTTGTCTACAAACCAGAAGGTTGGTGGTTCAATCCCCGGCTCCACCTGACCAAGTGTCGAAGTGTCCTTGAGCAAGACACCTAAACCCAGCTGCTCCCTACGAGCTGGATGGCACCTTGAATGGCTGACACCGCAGTCGGTGTATGAATCAGTGAGTGAATGAGTGAATGTGAGGCAACTTGTAAAGCGCTTTGGATGGCCATGTGGTCTGTTGAAAGTGCTATATAAATGCAGTCCATTACCATTTATATAAGGAAAACCTTTAACGGCAAAGATGGCGGTTGTGTGCACTGACACTGACGTATGCGCACAGTTGAGGAACCCTTATGTATGCGTAGTAAAGGTATAACCTGTGGGGAAAAACCTTTTTTTTAAACCTTATTTTAGGGCAAAGTCATCACATTTTTTCAGCGACTTTTTATCATATTTCACTGCTGTTTTTATGTCCCGGTGACCAGTGAAAGTGCAGTTCTGACTCTGCCCATTGATTTAGATAGGAGCTGGTCTTGTCATTCTGAAATAGCTGCCCGGATGCGTTGCCAAGATGGCGGCCGAGTAGCAAGACTTGCCTGAAAGGACTTTGGTTAAATGCAGAGCACAAATTCTGAGTATGGGTCACCATACTTGGCTGTATGTCACGTCGCACACATTTTATATATTAGGGATGGCACGGTTCGCTGAAAAAAAAAAAACGTTCGGTTCACCACACATGGTTTGGCACACACTGGGACCGTGGTTCAACTTAAATCTGACAAAGCATCTGTAATATGGTTTGCTAATAAATAACATGTAAAACAAACAGGGTTCAGCTAATATATGTTTCTGTTGATGCATGTGCATTCTGGAATCCCAGACATAAAAAACGTGGACAAACCATGCATTCTTGTTCAATGTGAATGCCTTATGCTGGAATATGAGCAGTCATTTATTCCGTCATCAACCGGGTACTGCGCACACAGATGAGACTTGAACAGCACACATTGATATATGTGTTTAAATTAAACTTATTTAAACTGTGTCAGTTTAAACATTTAAGAGCCAGAGGACGTGAGCTCACACTTGCAGTGTGAAGATTTGTGAGTGTGCTCATTCGAAGTGTGCAAACCCACGCCTCAGAGCGGGCACAAATATAATCTCTCTCTGAAGTACTGTTTAAATGGAAAAATTCACAAAAAAATTATGTCAATTAAAAAGCTTTTGCAACTTTAATAAAAAACAATCTTTTTTTAAATGTATATATATATATATATATAGATAGATAGATAGATAGATAGATAGAAAGATATAGATATATAGATATTAATTATACAGTCAAATATGTGATGCTGTTTTACATTACTTTATAAAATTTCTGTACCTAAAAACTAATGCTAGACTGCCCTAAATAAAAAAACTAAAAAAACTGAAAATCACTGTATATTTTATTTGTATCTTTACTCTATTGTATTTATTTGTGCTGTTGCTCATAGTCATAGTATATATATATATATATATATATATATATATATATATATATATATATATATTAGGGGTGTAACGGTTCACAAAATTCACGGTTCGGTTCGATACGATACACTGATGTCACGGTTCGGTTCGGTTCGGTTCGATACGTTTTAGATACAGCAAAATGTAAAAACATCTCAACTTTTCAGAATGCCGCAAGCGCACCGCGGGTCATGTGACAAGAACCAACCAATCAGCTTCATCCTTTCCCGTAACAACGTTGAGAGCTCAGCCAAGATGAAGGATCAGCTGATCATAGTTGTATATGGATTGCAATTTTGAAATAAATTTAGTAGCAGAGCTACTGCAAGCGATTTTTAGAGCTGCAAATCCATTTATCCTTCGCTGAAATTTCCGCGTCTCATGGAGAGAGCACGTCATTGTTGCTTAGCAAAGACAGACGCCTCATGAGCGCTTCTGCCCGAGCGCTTTGGAAAGGAGGAGAAAGAGGCGCTTAGCGTTTTCCATGCGTTTTTAGGCACGATATGTGAACGGCCCCTAAGGCGCTCGCTCACTCAGCACGCGCTGAAGGCTCGTTGCAAAATGTCGAATGCATTTAACAGACCAGAAATATAAGTGTACCCTGTCATGTTGCAGATGCGACATACCGTTGTTTTTTTATCCACCACTCTCTTGCCATCACCATTATAGCTTAAAGGGAATCCAAAGTGCACCCAAACACCAGACCTGTTGGTTATTGGAGGATCTTCTCATTTCTAGTCTGTTAAACGCATTGGCTATTTTGCAACGAGCCTTCAGCGCGTACTGAGTGAGCGAGCGCCTGCTGAGTAGCCTAACATAAACATATAAGATGGTGTTTTTTTCTTCTTCGGGAGTGTCAGGGGCGTTGCCTGTTACGTTGTTTGGGTTATTGGGCTACCTTGTTGAACGCATATCATTATATTTCTCTCTCTTTTTTTTTTTTTTTTCAAATATAATTAAATACTCCAACGAACCGTTCGGTATACATAATGCGTACCGCGTACCGAACCGAAAGCGTCGTACCGAACGGTTCAATACGAATACGCGTATCGTTACACCCCTAATATATATATATATATATATATATATATATATTTTTTTTTTTGTATAGTTTCTCCATAAACAGAACACACACATATATATATATATATATATATATATATATATATATATATATATATATATATATATATATATATATATATATATATATATATATATATATATATATATATACACACAGTACAGACCAAAAGTTTACTATTACTATTTTTTTATGTTTTTGAAAGAAGTTTCTTCTGCTCATCAAGCCTGCATTTATTTGATCAATAATACAGAAAAACAAAATGTAATATTGTGATATTATTACAATTTAAAATAATTGTTTTTTAAATGTATTATACTTTAAATTATCATTTATTTCTGTGATGCAAAGCTGAATTTTTAGGATCATTATCACATGATCCTTTAGAAATCATTATAATACGATTCATTATCAAAGTTGGAAATAGTTCTGCTGCTTAATATTTTTTCAGAACATGTGATACTTTTTTAGGATACTTTGATGAATAAAAAGTAAAAAAAAAGACACACACGCACACATATATACACACACACACACACACACACACACACACACACACACATATATATATATATATATATATATATATATATACATACATACATATGTATCTTACGTTCGGGAACACAGGAGACGAGAGATCCAAACGCAGTGTGAGTTTAATGGGTAATCCAAAATCAGAATCCAACAAGCAGGGGGCCAAAACCAAAAATCAATCCAAAACAAACAGGGATAGGAACAGGAACAGAAACTCGAAATTAGGAACGCGAGGAAACTGGGTGACGGAAAGTAAGGACTCCATGAAAACAGACCAGTTAATAAAGGCAGGGTAATGACTATCAAGTGGAGACACCTGAGTGCAATTAACAGGAGTGCAATTACTTTGATGAAGGGACAAGGCTTTGTGGGAATTGTAGTGCCTGCGGTGAGGTGCCTATGGGGAAGTAAGACCTCTAGTGGAGAACCAGAGAAACAGAGACCAGACACTGTGATATTACCCCCTCCTCCACGGAGCAGCTACTAGATGCTTCACCCGAACACAAGAACAGACCAAGGAACACAGAGACCAGGAGGGAGGTGGAGCGGCAGAGGACCAGGGGGAGGGACGGAGGGCCAGGTAATATAGGGAAACAGAGACTAGGAAGTGCCAAAATACAAAAACAAAACAACAACAAGGAGACCAGGAGGGAGGTGGACCGGCGGAGGATCAGGGGGAGGGACAGAGGGCCAGGTCCATAGAGGGAAACAGAGAGAAAACAAAAAAAAAACTAGAACAAAACAACAACAAAACACAAGTCCAGGAGAGAACAGAAAGTTCAGTGGCCCAGGGCAGGACCGACAGGGCAGGAATCCAGGGTGGAGCAAGGTGGAATTGGAGCCATGTGGTTGAGACAGAAGCCCACCAGGACTGCGCGGAAGACTAACACATCCATGCGGACCACTGCCGAACGGCGCTGAAGGTGGAAAATCAGCCGAGCAGAAAGGTCGCTGTTCCACTGCAAGATGTGTCAACGGTGGGCAAGCTCTTCAGTGAGCAGAGATCAGTGGAGAACTTTGTCATCACTGAAGGAGAACTCTGAATCTTATGGCAAATTGGGGACTTACATAGCCAGATGGCCACGTCCATTTTGGTATGCTTTGGAATGTGCAGCATCGCTGCAGAGCCATTGGTTTGTTTTTTTAATTGTACTGCACGAACCAATGGCCATGCAGTTATACTGCATTATTGAAAAAGGCTTCAGTTCAGGAGAAAAAAAATGACTTTTTCCAATAGCGTCTTTACAGACGCAGTACGAGTGAAGTATCGATAGGGAACTTTACTTTTTACTATCAACTTTGCTTATAAGCATGCATATTACTAGCATGTTGGCTGTTTATTAGTCTGTCCAAACACTGCCATTTAAAAAAAAAAAAATCAGTAGATCAACAGTAGATAAAAATGTGTATGTGTGTGTGTGTATATATATATATATATATATATATATATATATATATATATATATATATATATATATATATATATATATATATATATATATATATATTAGGGCTGTCAAATGATTAAAATTTTTAATCAAATTAATCAGAATTTTCAGTGGATTAATCATGATTAATCACTATTTGCAACTACACTTGAATCCTAACCATTTTTTTTCTGAAATGCATACCAAAAGATAAATAACAGGACACAGATACATAATTTTCATGTATTGTTTCATCATGTGGTTCTTTTTTTCTGAATTTCAAAAGTTTAACATTTACTTAGATCAAATTTACCTGAGCACTATATCAAACCATGCCATTTAACTACAGATAGTGTAAGAGTTTTAGGTGAACCAGTGGTTAAATATAGCCACATATCTATGAAATTATGGATAGAGAAACTCGAAAGAATGAACTCAGAAACAAAAACATGCGCCACAATCACATAAGCAGCACTCTTGTTTTTGGGAGGTGTTCATTTGCTCTGCCACAATACTTTAGGATCGATATTTTCACGTTCTGAAGGCTTCAAGTGCCAGTAAAACCAAGTAAAAATGCATATGCTTTCCCAAACAGCTGTAATTTTCGCTGCATTGCATGTAGGCGTTCTGCGCATGCGCAGTGTGAAACACAGGACGCTATAACACAGTGATCCTCAAATCTGGCTCGCGAGATCCACTTTCCTGCGAAGTTTAGCTCTAACCCTAATCAAACATGCATGAGTTTGCTAATCAGTGTCTTTAGGATCATTAGTAAATCAAAGGCAGGTGTGTTTAATTGGAGTCTGCGCTAAACTCTGCAGGAAACTCGCGAGCCAGATTTGAGGATCACTGCTATAACAGGAAGAAGAAGCTCCAGCGTATCAACTACCAAAGTCATCTCTGTTTATCGAGCTTGGCATGAATGTATTTGTGAGTAACTGGGGTAAAACCTTAAGCTTCTTCGGTGTTTTCGTCGCGGCGCTCGCTGCTGTTTTTTACTATCTTGAGAATTCAGAGATCGACGAGACTTTCCTAACCTGAATAATTTGTCACACTGCGCATGCGTGAAATGCGTTAAAAAATTTGACGTAATTAACGACAAACAACTAATTAACGCCGTTAACGCGCTATTTTTGACAGCCCTAATATATATATATATATATATATATATAATTTTATTTTTGTTTGCAAAGCTTGTAGAACATGCAATAGTGGCACATTTCGATTCTGAATGTGCAGCACTCAAATGTATTTAATTAAATCACTATTTTTTCTATTCTCAAATTTAAGACCTCTTAAAATTATAAATCTGAATTTTGATATACTTGAAAGATATTTTTGGCCTTACATTTTATCAAACTAATTTAACGTCACATCTACAAACAAAGTAATAGATATAGCAGTTACATATTGTCAAAATGGCTTAAGTGCCACTAATGCAGTGGGCTGTGTAAAATAAACCTCTCACTGCCCCACCAAATCTTACCGGTGAGTCAGTTTACTTTACAATCCAAGGAGAAAAAACTTTTCCCTTATAAAAGAGAAGAAAAAAAACAAACTGGGCTATTGCCATGTAAATGCTCATACCAGATATCCCATGTGAATATTTCTATTTTTAAGTGTCCTTGCCCTGAATTTTTTTTTTTTTTTTTTTTTTTTTTTTCATTTGCATTTGGCATGAATAGCCCTTACCTGGCCCACTGGCTTAAACAAAGGCCACAGTACAAGATAACTCTTCACATGCATACTTTTATTCCATAAACTGTAGATAAAACTGCAGCACAACCACTAGAAGCTTATTCAGATAGTAGTATATGCTTACTGACTTCAGCTTGTCTTAAAACAATTCAGGGAACATTCGTTTTGAAAATATACACAAATGCTTGGGTGACCATTCAACCATCATCTCATTTTTGGACTTATGCATTTCACATAATGCCTAGACAGTTTTAAAAGGGTTTTGGAAAGAAAACCAGTAAAAATGCACTGTTCTAAGGGTGCACTTAAGACTATGCAAATAAGTTCCATATGGAGAAAAAAAGGGTAAGCCATCCCTTTGTAACCCTTTCTGATGTCAACAGCCAAGCAAAACAGTGGAATGGAAAAGTGTCATATATTACAATCTCTTCCACATCAGAAAGGGAATGCTTTTAATAAAATTATGCTCTCAACATAAGAGGCGGGTCACTTAAAACAAAAATTGTAAAAATCCATTTATGTTGCATGGAATTTAGTGGTGGAAATGTTTATTATTTCCAGAGATTTGTTGATTATCAGTTCCATCACCAAAATTATTCATTCACTGATTCGTTCAGTGACCATTTCTTCATATTACACAAATACGCCAGCAGTTGGCGAAAAAGAGTGTCTAATGTGTTATGTCTTAAGTCAATGAACGTATTTACTTGTAACAAAAACTGATTTGGCTTTATTAAAGTCTGTGCATGATTGCATTAAATAAATAATCTAAATAAACTGTAAATTGTTGAGTTATATTCTGTATTCCAAATATGAAAACAAGCGTATGTGCACCAATAACTGCGCTTTGTATCTGCTGATTGCTGATTGAGATTTACATGCTTGGCTGACTGACCCTGTAGGTACTCATTCATTTCATTCACAAACGAGATGTATCAGTTCATTAAACTCTTTCACCTACGAGAATATCATATTCGTTCACTACATTCAACAAGTCACATGCTCCGTCACATCTTGAGTAACTCTTTGACAGGATGAAACAGCTGCTAATAGCGCCGCGCTCGCTCGCTGCTGTGGGAAGAACTTCACTGAACAAGAAATGAGTCTTTTACTGTCTATGGTCAGTGGATTATGTAAACGAGAATGATTCGTTCACCTAAAAGATTTGTTCACGAACGAACCATCATAGTGCAATTACCTATAGCATATATTAAATATCTGGAATAGATATTTTCATATTTTATTAGATTCTTTGATGAGGTTAAGTAGCAACTTCCGTGTGTCCCGATGCGTGGGGCGGGTCGGGGCGGGTCAAGAAATTTTATTTTATTTGCGGGGCTAAATAATTTAATAAAAGCGGGACCCGCGGGTTGGAAAAAACCCCGACCCGCGCATCACAAGTAGCCACCAGACCAATCATCATAACACGCAGAACACAAAACATCAATAACAAAATCACTTTTCAGAGACCTAGACATTAGAATATTCTCTCAGTATATGATTATATAATGTGCAATATCTAATGATATCTAGAGATGTAACAGCATGAAAAATTCTTATCACGATTACAGTGACCAAAATTATCAAGGTTATCAGTATTATCAGGATATTGTTAAAATGTGCTGGAGAAAAAGTACTGACACACAAATCACTTCAAGTGTTATATTTAAAAATCAACAATAAAATTAAAATTACTAAAGTAAATAAAATTACTTTTTGTTTGCATAATCACTAAAACAATAACATTACCAATGATGTTCGGATTTTAAATGACAACTTGACTTACAATAGCATCTAAGTTTAATAAAGTTAAATTAAGTTACTATTTAATAGCATGTTTAAATATCTAATGTAAATGTTCAAATAAAGGTTTGAAAAAGTTTAATAAAAATGTAAACCTCACATTTCAGCATTTAAATAAAGAAAAGAAATGTGAAAATGAAAATGATTTATAAATTATTATATGTATTTTATCCGCTCCATAAATTATTCTAGATAACTTCTGAATCATTTAAAAGTGTGAAATCCACATAAGCTTGTTTTTCATCAACCGGTCAAAATGTACAGCAGGGCATCAAATTCGGTCCATTTTTGGCCAGACCGAAACTGCACAGAGGCTGGATGTAAATATTAAGTCTCTGTAAATCCACTTACTGACAGCAGGTGGTGCTTATGGAAAAGCTGAATTAGTGCGGTTTCCCATAAACTCTGTGGACAAAGGAGTATTGCGATTAAGAACACTTACTTTAGGCTTAAAAGTAAGACAGTTCCCTTAGCACTCTTTTAAGACCCCCAGCTATTCCGCCCAGTTTTCACTCAAAATGAAACTATTCTGCCTGCTCTGCACACGTGTGACTGTTACTTGAAACTGTGCAGTATACTGGACAGTAGGCTATTTATTTATTTTATATGATTATCATTGGCACCCCGTCCTAAATCGCCGCCCTTCACCAGGCTCCCGACATTAGTGGGTGTGTGAGATAGGAGGGGCACTGGATGAGCCAAGGATGGCGGCGTGTTATGGGGCACACCAGATGTATATATAAAAGACCAAAAGCATGATCAGTGAACAAGAGCAGTGACTGTAGAAATCAAAGAGAGAACCCCTTCGTAAAAGCTATTATTATTATTATTATTTTAGAAAAGGTGAATGAAAAAGCACTACATGATTTATTCTCGTCATTTACAAAACTATGAAAACAATATTATGTATATAAAAAGAGAGACCGCATATGCTTAAGCATCTATAACAAATGCAGGAACCTGTATGGTAACAGAAAAAGAAGTAGTTCAACAATTAAGAACCATTGAAACCTATCGTAAATATTTAAATATAATTGGGCATATAAAGAACAACACCAGTGATCTCTATTGTTCCTAATAGTGACACTAACCTAAGAACACAATGAACATTTATTAACTGTTGGAACAAAGTAGGCCTACATTTGAAAAAGAAAAGATATGGATCATAAGTGATTATAGGATCTGAAAGCCTAAAATCAAGGAGTCTACAACAGTGGTTTTCAACCTGTGGTCCGGTGGTATTGCAGGTGGGCCGCCAATTATTTTCTGTTCATTTCCAGTCCATTCTAGGGCTGTGCGATTAAAAGAAAACGTCCTAAAATCACGATTTGAGCGTGCGCATATGCCTAACTCCAGGTTCACACACTGTCTGTGATGCGCCTTTTTTCTGAGCCAATGTTGACGGATCAGAGCGTTCTCACTGCGGTAAAAGGCTAGAAATTAAAACGTGCGAAAATAATTCATGTCTAACACATGAGCATAGAGTGAATTTGTTAGTGAACAGGATGCAGTTTAAGTGAGAGGAGACACGTTTTAAGTGTGCACACTCTCTCCTCGCAAAGCAGCGTGTATCTGAGCAAGCACGACCGGTTTTGTGACAGAGCAAAGGAAATTTGCTGCGAAACAGAGAGATTCGCACTCGTGCATTATTTTAATGTGCTTTCGCGTTATTTATGCGCTCTCACTGCTGACCGCATACACATACTGTATACACACTGCAAACACCTGAGGCACCGCTACAATTAATGAGCTCTATGAACAATGCATGGCAAAAAAGAAAAAAAAGTCCCTGTATACAGGATTTTTTTTAATTTATTTTTTTTTGCCACAAGTCTATACATTTTTTTACATCTTCACTATAGTGATAATTTTGACTTATGTCTGTTCTAGAGATGTTACAACTTTTTGATAAAGCTCTGATTGGTTTTCTTTTGGAAATATGTTTCAAATTAATCCTGAATGCATTTATGACTGTAAAAGCACAATTGCAAAATTGATCAAAAAAATCGCGATAGTTTTTTTTTTTTTTTTGTCCATATCGCACAGCCCTAGTTTATTCAATAAATATAGTTTAAAATCTAGCTTCCGAGTACTAAGTTATTAACCCAACCATAGAGGGGTCAGTTAATTTTTTTGAAGTGGGCCGCGCATTTGGTTGTGTGGGCCGCGACTTGAAAAAGTTTGGGAACCACTGGTCTACAATCTTCTATCAGGCAGAATACAGACTCTTTTAAACTAAGCCATAAGATTACATCAAAGGCATCATGGTAAGAGTAAGGCAACATCCACCTCATAGATTAAACAACTGTTCATGCATGCTTTTTTTTGACCTTGTAATTTTTATATCAAAATGCTATAACTTGATGTTCTAGTGAGATGACAACCTTCTCTTTGCTCATGTATACTGGACCTCTCCAATCATTTCTACTTTAACCCCATCCCTGCAAGCTCACATTCATTTCCCTCTATTTTTGATTGCAACATGACATCCACATCTCAAAATCCAATTAACCCCTGATGGACTGAACCAAGTCTCCGAACAATTTATTATCATTTTTTTTCCTCGATAATCCACTACTTTCAGATGTATGTCACAATTTGGAAGAAAGATTTATAACTAATTCAGTTTATGGCTGCAACTAATGATTATTTTGATAAACTATTAGTTGGCCAATAATTGTTTCAATTAATCAAATAAAAAAAGCCAAATTTTCTTTTTTGTTAGTTATATGGACAAAAAAATAAATAAAATAAATAAAAAACACATTATTTCACATTCTGCACAGTGTCCTTGAAATATGCTAACTGAATGCTATGAAAACATACAGTGTTTCATGTATTAGACCACCTGTCATAATAAAAGACAAAAAGCAAATATTTTAGGAATGTCAAAAAAAAAAAAAAAAAAAAAAAATTATTGTCTTTTTTTTTGGCAAATAACAAACTGAAACAAATAAATAGTACTTATTCACATAATAACAAAAATGGCCTCCTACGCCTTTCATTCTTTAGGTCCTTTTTGACTGTAATTGGGCATCTGGAAAAAACACTATAAAATGCTTGACAATTTTTTCTGCCTTTCTTTCATAGACGAAAGCAATAATCATATTACAGCATTAGAAATAGCCTACTGCTGTTACCAAAGAGCTTACACAAATTGGAGTACTAACCTATACAGAAAGCTAAAAAATGATTTTTGTAATCACCAATACTGTTAGAGTAGCAATGGCACAAAACCTTACCTAGTTTGTTAAAAACCTTACATCAATTTTATTTAAATACATTTAAGCACTGTATAGTAAATATAGTTTAAATATCTACATTAAAAATGAAAATAATAATAAATATAATAAAGCCGAATAAAACCACAAACTCAGTTCTGGTTCTGGCCAATAGGTAAGAATAATGTTCTGCAGGAACACACGCTTACTTTGATCACAGTCACGTTTTACTGTCATTTCTTTATCCTATAACAGACTGTTATGAAGTGTCTGATATTTATATTCAGACAATTACATGCTATTATCAGGTATGCAGAACTTCACAAAAATGTACATTTCTACCACATTACACAATCGTCTTTAATCATTGTGGCGAGTGGGGCGGGGCCGAGGGACGTGAGAGAAGGAGGGACGCGCTGCTGAAGATCCCTTGTCGCTGTGGTGAATCTGCGGTGCCATCGAGCTGGCAATGAGTGTGCCGCCATGGACGCTCGAGGCGATGGGCTGGAGCGAGTTGCCGGGGACGGGCGAGCTCGCTGCCCGCTGCCCACGATATGGAGGGGCGGCTGCCGTCCGTGAGGGAGCGGAGGAGTCGGCGCCGTTCGCTAGGAGGAAGGAATCCGGAGGAGCAGGGAACGGGGGACTCCTGCCGGCTGCCCGCCGTCCACCGGGCGGTGGAGGAGTGTCATGCAGTCCGCCGAGGGCCATCCAGTGCCACCGCCAGGCACCGCGGATGAGATCACCCAGCTGGTGGAGGGCCGAGCAGCAGTGCGTCTGGGAACCAGAATTTTTTTTTCCTCTCTCCCCTCTCTCGTCTCTGTCACTCCCCCTTCCATCTCCTTTTCTCTTGCCTCGTCTGTCCTACCCCCAGGTTAAAAATTGCTTCCCGGGGTTAAAATATAATTTTTTGCAAGGGTTGCCTTGGTAAAATTCACACTTTAGGGGTTAAATATCACGTTATTGGTATTGGGGTTGCTTCAAACCGCGGACATGTAAAAAAAAGACTTGGCAACACTGGTTCAGGTGGAGCAGCAGTTCCTACACAGAGCCGTAGTCTATCGACAACTAACACAAAATCGTTTTCAAAATCGACAAACAATCGCCTGCGATTTTAAAATCGATTTTGTGTAGATTGTCAGTGAATTATGGCTCGGTGGAAGCGACCACAATACCAATAACGTGATATTTAGCCCCTGAAATGCGAATTTTACCAAGGCAGCCCTGCTAAAAAACGTAAATTTTAACCCCGGGAAGCAATTTTTATCGGGGAACCTCCTGGAAGCGCGATTGGGTTAGTTTTGGATTTGTTGTGGAAACCTGGCAACCCTGATCTGAAACGCACGTGCTGGAGATATACTTCTAATTACAGGAGCGTCTTTACTGATGAGATGTGCATGAAAATCGCATTCGATTTTTTGCACAGTACTAATTTTAGTTTATGTTTTGCTTTTTATTTGCGCGCATCAGTCGTCCGTGAGGGGCTGATGCGCTGTTTTGTTTATTTTGTGATTATTAAAGTTTCTGTTTGATTGTGCGCCGGTTCCCGCCTCCTTCTTCCCGATGAATAGGAAGTTTTATTATTACAATCATTTTTATACTGTTAATTTGAAATCTCTTTGCTAGTGACACTCAAAAGCACTTTAAGTGAATTGACCAAAGTAACTACATCATTGGTATTTCTATGAAGATCACTAGCAAAGTTATATCAAAGTAGGGCTGTCACTTTTGTGAAAAAAATCCTTTTAAATTTTTAAGACACAAGTGTTCATTGAATCGATTGTAAAAAAGACATTTCCTTTTTCAATGTCAAATAACGGACGAACGTAAAGAGAGCGCTGGAAACGCACAAGTCAGCAATATTTCTTATATATTGGCATGAAGTTTCGTGCAGAATAACAAACAGCAACAGGAGTGCAACATTCTCGAAAAAATAAATGTACAGAGGGGACGGCTGCCATAACAAAAGAAAAACATTACTGCAGGCTTCAACCCGGCTGCATTTATAATTTAGGCAATTCAAAAATCTCCAAGATTATTTTAAATAAGGATCAATCCATTTCCAACAACTGTTCAAAAAATGAAACTTCGGTAACACTTTAGTATAGGGTCCAATTCACACTAATAACTATTTGCTTATTAGCATGCCTATTATTAACATATTGGCTGTTTATTAGTGCTTATAAAGTACATATAATGCATTACATCAATAATCCTACCCAATACCCTAAACTTAACAACTACCTTATAAACTATTAATAAGCAGCAAATAGGGAGTTAATTGAGGCAAAAATCATAGTTAATGGTTAGTTAATAGTGAGAATTGGACCCTAAAATAAAGTGTGACCGAAAATTCAAATGGACTTGAGAACAGGACATGTGTGTTTTTTTATTGAACATAACCGACACTTAGGCTAGGCAGCAAAAAGGCTAGGGCCATTACAAATTTATTGGACAGGAAAACAAGTCGATCAACATTTTCGGGGTCCAGAGCAGAGCGTTTTTTATTCACTATATGTCCAGCTGATGAGAAGATGCGCTCTGACCGCACTGATGTCCCAGGGACACTCAGGTACAGCTGCGCAAGTTGGGAGGTATTACTGCCAATTTTCCACCACAAAAGCCGGTCGCTGTCAGCTTGCAATGGTCCTTTTCATAACTCAGAATCTCCTGTAACTAGATGCGCGAATGAGGCGAATTCGCGTCTACCGCACCGTGAGCCCTTTACATTGACTTAACATTGAAATCATTCGCGCCAGACGCTCTATTCGCGTTTGGTGTGAACGCAGCATAAGAGGTCGCTTTCGACATAACTGGGTCTTATAGGCGCATAAAATTGATGGTATTTTCTGTCTAGTTTCGCAACGCATACTGGACTTTCGGAATTCTTTATTTTCTTTTCTGCTTGTTTGAGAGTTTTGTTACATCTATATTTGTAAATTGTTTAATTCTTTAAAAATTAATTCTGTACATATTTGGTTAAAATCGATTCCCTATTTTCATCTTCAAAACTTTTTTTGGTTGGTCCGCTCGAATGTGCAAATAAAAGTGACAGCCCTATATCAAAGAGAGTGTTTTTCTTTTTGGGATATGTTCTTTGAGTACTTCTCTGGGAACAAGGCACTGACAAGCGTTTCCACGCCAACCTGGCACCTGTAGCATTATTGTGGCCTGACATTTCGCCTGTCAGCCAATAGGACAAGGCTGACTTTTCCCCCCACTTAAACCCCACAGCAGGAGGAATGCCTCAGTGAGCCGGGTCGTTCCCCAAATGCCCGTAAATATTAGTCTTTGCTTCACAGCTATTTGAAGAAAAAAAGAAGGGGGGGGGGGGTGATCTCCGCAAAAGATTACATGGGACTTTTCAGGGGTGAACATATAGATTTTCCTGACAAGAAGGCCCTCTATTATTCTGACCTTAGCCAAGACGAACTCTGGCAGAGACAGCAAGTGCACCTTTCAGCTTGAGTGGCCAGGGCCAGGAGACTTGTCGAAAGGCTTTCTAAAAGGGAGGAAAGCTTGTTTACCGCTGCTATGACACGGCAGCCCTGCTGGGCGGGAAATGCAGGGCCCTAAACCCTGTTATTATTAACAAGGACAAAGAGAACAAGCCAGCCTCAGACTGGTTGCCAATGTGACAAGTATGGATTTACTGCTCAGAAATTCACAAGAGGACACTCAGCCTTCAAACCAGAAAGACAGAGAATATGAAACAGAGAAGTGAAACAAAGCAGAGCACTAATGAAGGCCTGTTCAGATTGAGTGACCAACGTTTGTATCTGAGTGACATCACATCATAAGGGGGGTGTTTAAAGTACCCGGCACGCATCCACCTGGGCATCAGAATCAATATGAACTGGAGGATGAGTACTCCACACCGCAGGAACCATTGACTGTCACTGAGCCTCACAAACTGAAGCATCTGACAGACAAAAACACAGACAAGATTAGTTTCCTCCAGATTTAAAAGGAAGGAAATGCAGGAACGGCGAAGATGGGAGCAGAGAAGAGTGCAGGGTAAGAGAGAGAGGCTTGAAAAGTCGAAAAGAGAGACATGGATGATTGGTTTAGTGAAGAGCTTGAGTTCTTCAGCAGTCTTCTCTCCCGCTGCCTCATTGCCTCTGCAGACAGTCAATGTGTGTGCGTTTGTATAATGAAAGATGGAGGTCAGTTAGAGGGCAGCGGTCAGAGGACAACATCTGACTCTACCTGCTATGAGCTCCTTCATGCTGAAACTTTACCAGTCAGACGCACGCATATGCAAATACACACTCATATCCAAAGGGGAGCCAGTGTATCAGACTACTATGGTTTTGCATTTAGAATTATCTTTTTAATTATATTTCATATATTTTTCATTTGTTTTAATTTGTTAAATGGTAATATTTAAAAATGTTTTACAGCATTACAGGTCAGTGTTTTGTAAAACTAAAATTACTTTGTGGCCATTTTATTTTTGCTTTAGGTCACACTATTAACTATTAACTACGACTTCTGCCTCAAACTAAAGTAGTTGTTAAGTTTAGGTATTGGGTTGGATTAATATTGAAGACTGCTCCCTAAAATAAAGTGCTACCATGTTAGGGGGCAGTGGTGGCCTAATGGTTAGAGAGACAGACTTACAACCCAAAGGTCGTAGGAGGGAATGACCAGTGCTCTCTTCCACGATCTATACCATGACTGAGTTGAGACCCTTGAGCAAGGCACCGATCTCAAAACTGCTCCCCAGGCGCTGGAGCAAAAATGGCTATCCACTGCTCTGGGTGCATGTTCACTGCATGTGTGTGTGTTCACTACTCACTGCTGTGTATGTGCACATCACTTTTTACATTTTTTTTATGTTTTGGAATCATGAAATTTGTCTTGAAATTTGCATACTGGTATATTTATTATTATGTTTCTTTTAGTGCCTATTTATTTAGCATATACTTTTTTATTATTATTTATTTTTTAAAATTATATTTGATTGTATGACACATTGCACACCTTCTGTGTTCTATTTCTGAGAAGAATGGTAAACACTTTATTTTACTCACTTATTTTTACGGTGTCCTTGTTACACGTTACATGTACTTACTATTAAAATAACAATAAATTATGCATAATTACAAGCAAGTAAGCCAACGCCAAAGCCAAAGCCTAATCCTAACCCTAACCATATAGTAAATACATATTACTCAGTACTTAAATGTATAATTACACTGTAACAAGGACACCTTAAAACTAAGAGTAACCAAAGAATGTGGCCAAAATGATCAAATAAGGACATAAATCTCCAATGAGAAGATAATAGAACCACAGTCACAGAATAAAGCAAGTATTAATCACCTTAAGTGCAAGTAATTCTTGCAGCCACTGAATCCTTTGCTCCTGACTGTCTGCTACATCACTGCTGCCGCCACCTGGAGACAGAGACCTGGAGCCCTGACAAAGACAAAAAGAAACCGGTAAAACAATAGAAAACCCCTTTTCACCAACACAATCAGCAAGTTGTTAATTATCAAAAGCAAACGATGAGCAATAGCCCTTTACGTACAAATACACAAACATCATCCTACACACTCTCCAAAACCTAATGGGACACGGGCTGAATCACAAGGAGGATCGCACATGGAATGCTGCTGAAGGGTTCTCTGTGCAGGGACCTAATGAGCATGTTCATTTCCATTTACATTGTTTCTTTGACAATAATGATGTCCCATTAGGGGAGACTAAAGGGTTATAGAGTGAGAAACGCGCCAGGCCTCATTACCAAAGGTGGGGAGGGAGGCGCCTTTAATTGCTCTATCAGGGCCCAGAGTTACACTTGATAGGACAACAGAAGCAGACTTTGGGGAGAAAGAAAAAAGAGGGAATGTGTGTGTGTGAGAGAGAGAAAGATAGAGAAGAGTGGGCTCTCTCTAAAGTACCTAAAATCAGTGGAGAGTTGTGTGCAAAATCTGGTTAGGGCAGTGAAGGAAGGCCAGATGGCGGATCAACTGTGAAAGAGTGAAACTACAAAATGGCAGAAGCACCACTACAGATCGAGAGAAGCAGATATTCGGGGACCAGATCAAAACCCATTAATCTAGGGAAAAAAAAACACTGATACTTCAGAGAACTAAAAAGATCCTTTAAAAGCTGATTAGCTCTTGACTGGGCTGCTGTTGAGTACAACTAACTAGAGTCACTTGCTTGAAGCTCTTAGTCCAAAAGGATCAACCAATTGATGTCTTGAAGTCAACTCATTAACAGCATAGCTAAACTTTCCTCTGACACATGTCCCAAAACCAGACTTAACATTCTCAGCATACACGGGAACAGTGGTGTCCTCATCATCAAAGACTTCAACTCTGCAAGGATTAGCAAAAGTGTGAAATTAAAGCTTACAAAGGAGAAGCAATCAATACTTGAATATAGAGAACAAAGAGAACAGTTGTGAAATTAGGGGCAAAGAAAGCCTCACCCTTCCTGGACTGCACAGGTTAATTCTCATGTGCAGGGATGCAAACTCATCAGAGGTGAAAAAGCTGACAAAGATGGGGCCTTGAGAAGAACATTTTTAAAACATCAGCTTCTAAATGTGGATTTAAGTTGACTTTCCATAAGGATGTAGATGGAAATAATCACACTTTTTCTTTTTTTCTTTTTTTTTATTCACTCTCCGCTTTAGTTGTCTCGGACCACATACCCAGTTGCTTGCTAAATTATTACTGATGTTGCTGTTATGCTTCATATAAATAAATCAAACTAAACACTGTTGTACTGTGTGTGTGTGTGTGTGTGTGTGTGTGTGTGTGTGTGTGTGTGTGTGTGTGTGTGTGTGTGTGTGTATATATATATATATATATATATATATATATATATATATATATATATATATATATATATATATATATATATATATATATATATATATATATATATATATATATATGCTGCTTCAAGACATTGAAAACCTCTCTTTCTAAAAAAAATACTCAGATCTGCATGAATTGCATAAATGACTTATTCTGGATTCAAAACAAAGACTTTTGCCAAAAGATGACAGGTTTGCATCAATGCATATGGACAATATAGTTAAAAAATTTGTTAGCATTTACTCAACCCAATGTTTTTCCAAATAGCTCCAAAGCTAGACATTTTTGAAATATGTACTAATCAATCTTTTCCATTGCATTACAACAAATGAGGACTGGATATTTCACTCTTCATACTGTTAGAATTTGCTTTCACGATTCATAGGTTTGGTCATTTTTGAGTAAAGTATTTTATTAAGCATTTTCCAGGGAACAAGACCTTACATAACCATGTCAAAAGAAGAGTAAATAGTCTTTTAGCATTATCATGAGCACTAGAAGTATGAAGATAGGATAAGTATGAGGATAAGTATTTCAGTGTTAACTGTACAAAAATATTATTATTAACACTATCACATGATACTTAAAAAATTTTTTAAAAAAAAAGCTGCCTGAAAGGCCGTGTTCAGAATGCTTAAGCTTTCATTAAGATGGCAAGAACCCTGGAAAATACTGTTAAGGGGTGGAAGATAATGTTTTACAGTAGTGCTGGGCGGTTTGAACAAAAATTTATATCACGTTTTTTTCAGCATTGTGAGTCTTTTATCACAGAACAGTAACAATCTTTCATAGTTACAGATATTAGTTTAAACTAAAATATAAACAAAGCATTATGCATTTTACTCCTAGGTTTGTATAATAAGCCGCTCAAGCAAGCGGCAAAACATTTAAACACAATAATTAGCCTACTTGTTAAAATATTTAAAATTAAAACACCACAGACATATATTTATTGTGAAATGACTGCATTTCCGTGTCAATACATGTTCAATTTTCTTGCGAACAATGCGCTTTCACTTTAATTCAGCACTTGCAGCACAGTAAAAATAGACTAGGTACATAAACGATCGCTGCCCTGCTACAGACGCACCGCTCCTGGAACGCACTGACGGACCGAAAACTTGTGCAGTGTGAACGCTGGAATCCGTTAACATAGGTGCATAAAAGCTGCAGACAGAGTATGAAGTACAACACTGTAAAGGGTCCATCTGAAACAGTGTCGCGCTGCCGCAGCACAGCATAACGTTCGTTCCGAACGTTGAGTAATTAAATACATCGGTATGGTGGTATATAAAAAATTAACATCGTTAAGAAAATAAATACCGGTTTTCGGTATGAACCGGTATACCGCCCAGAACTATTTTACAGGGTCAGCTTTTTAATATAAAACTTTATCACTCTGTCTATAGCACACTGTAATATATGTTTTAGTTTGAACTGTCTACCTAGGCAACAATTTTAGGCATTACAGTTGCACCCAACATACAAATACTATTTTAAACAGTCTTTTTTGTGTGGCAAAGGTTACAATTTAAATAAATAATATATGTGCTGTGTGTTTCAGAGTTAAGCAAAGCAACGTGTTCTTTTACAAATTAACAGCTCATGATCCATGTTTTCAGTGTCTCAGAGCCATAAATTTTACTCCACAAGAATTTATGTCTGCATCTGCTCTGAGTTTGGGTCATTTATGATGTTCATTTAGCAATGCAACATGTGAAAACTATCTTCCTAAACTTGTATTGAGAAGCACCTAGAAAATTGTTATCAACAAAAGAGATAACAATTTAGGGGAAGTCGTGGCCTAATGGTTAGAGGGTTGGACTCCCAATCGAAGGGTTGTGAGTTCTAGTCTCGGGCCGGACGGAATTGTGGGTGGGGGGAGTGCATGTACAGTTCTCTCTCCACCTTCAATACCATGACTTTGGTGCCCTTGAGCAAGGCATTGAACAGGAATTGGGCTCATAAGGTTACAGTATTGAACAATATGTTCCCCAGAACATCAGCGTGGTGGTAGCATTATGCTCTGGGGATGTTTCACTGTGGCAAGGAGCATAAAAATAAATAAACAAATACATACAAAATAGACAGCACTAACTACAGAAAAACTTGGGAGTTAATTAAGCTGCAATCAGCAGGAGCACTGGGACAATTAATCTTCAATCAAGGCAAAGACCCAAAACACACTGCAAAGGCAACACTAGAGTAGCATACAGTATACCAAAAGGTAAATGTCCTAGAGTGCCATGTGGAGTACAAACCAATATATATATATATATATTATTTTTTTTATTTATATAGCGCTTTAAACAAAATACATTGCGTCAAAGCAACTGAACAACATTCATTAGGAAAACAGTGTGTCAATAATGCAAAATGATAGTTAAAGGCAGTTCATCATTGAATTCAGTGATGTCATCTCTGTTCAGTTAAATAGTGTCTGTGCATTTATTTGCAATCAAGTCAACAATATCGCTGTAGATGAAGTGACCCCAACTAAGCAAGCCAGAGGCGACAGTGGCAAGGAACCGAAACTCCATCGTTGACAGAATAGAGAAAAAAACCTTGGGAGAAACCAGGCTCAGTTGGGGGGTCAGTTCTCCTCTGACCAGACGAAACCAGTAGTTCAATTCCAGGGCAGCAAAGTCAGATTGTGCAGAAGAATCATCTTTTTCCTGTGGTCTTGTCCTGGTGCTCCTCTGAGACAAGGTCTTTGCAGGGGATCTGTATCTGGGGCTCTAGTTGTCCTGGTCTCCGCTGTCTTCCAGGGCAGTAGAGGTATATACAAACAGACACTATGTAATGGTGCCATATTATTTTGAGACTGAGTAAATCACTCAAAGAGCTGATAAACTCATCCAAACTGCTGCCTAAATGGTCTTAAGTATTCAGTTGCAGGTGAATGCTAATGCATTGCATATATACAAGGACACACACACACACACACACACACACACATAATCTAAAGATAAATATATATATATATATATATATATATATATATATATTTCACAATGATATTACTGTTTTACAAAATGTTTAAACAAATAAATGCAGCCTTTGTGAGGGTTTTTTATTTTATTTTTTTTACAAATTCCAGACATTTGATTGGTGGTGTTCTCGGTCAAAGCTCCTGACAGGGCAAGCTGAATAAAACATTATGCCTACTCATTGTTGTAATCTGCATGATATAAAGCATTTTAATGTATTGGGCATCTCAGCCTAATCAATCTCCCTTCACAAAATGACGTGTCATATGTTGATATTTTATATCAAGGTGAAAGGTGCATACTAGCAAATGGGACTGGTGCTGGTGCATTACGGTTTCATCTAAAAAGCTCTGTTTTATGTAAAAGCATAAAATAAAGAATAATTCCAAATGAATTTCGTCACTTGGACAGGAATAACAAGAGCATGAGGCTCATTTTCAATCTCATCACAAAGTGACATGATGTGTGGCCAAGTATGGTTTCCCATACTCGGAATTTGTGCTCTGCATTTCACCCATCCAAGTGCACAAAAACAGCAAGGAGTAGTGAACACACACAATGAACAGTAGAGCCTTTTTTTGCTATGGTGCCTTGCTCAAGGGTCTCACCTCACTAGTGGTATTGAGGGTAGAAGAGAGAGCTGTGCAAGTGGTGTTGTGTGCTGTGCTGTGGTGAAGCTGAAATTACTCGACCGGGATTTAGTTTTGTTATAATCTACATTTAGCTTTTTACTTCTGGTGATTGTATTTAGACAAATTCATTGTATTCATAAAACTTATGCTCTTTTGTGAAGATTATCACAGTAAACCAAACGTGCAAGAATCATAAGTTTAGAGCTTATTTTCTACAATAAATCCAATAAAAAGTCAATAGAGAATAGGGATGGGCATTTTGGGAAATTTCTCATTTCGATCATCTATAGGTTTCAAAAACGATTAATCGATTAATCAGGGGTGTGGCTTAATGTGGGGGGCGGGGCGTGGCCATAATGTATATAATGAAAAAATCTGAAGATTGTAATGAAAATGAAAAAATAAAAATAAAAATCTGACATGAAAATCTGTCTATGAAAACATGAACACCAACACATGATTAGGACAGGTTAGATTATGATTATGATGAAGCAATGTTATTAATAAAGAAGCACGAAATATCTGCCTGAGGTGAAGAGTATACCAATAAACGGAAGCTAATTCTATGACACATCCCATGATAAATCAGATAACTGAGATACATATCAGACGTAACATTACAGCTTGTATCAGCACAATAGGATGCTAAGTTATGCGTTAGACAGAGAGAGAGAGAGAGAGCGCCAGCGCGCGCGAGCTCCTGCTGATGCGTTTTCATGACAGCGCCCTGAAAGATGGGCAAAGTTTGAGCTATATTTTCATCTACGTTATTAAGTGTAATAGTTGTAATGAAGCTGTATTTTTAAGTTAAGATTTATTTTCCATATACCACCTGCGCGTTTTCGAAGCCATATGAATTGAATTATGCCCACAAATATGACGGAAAAAAAGCTCGGATGCAATATTATAACATCAGTAATAAAATAATAACAATAATAATAGAAAAATAAAACATTTAAGAGCAATATCATTATCGTGCATTGCTTATATGAGCATGAAACGAATCGCTGATATGCAGCGATTTCAGACTAATTGTTAATGTTAATTAATCAGATATAGACTAGCTCTTGCAACTTTTATCTGAAAAAAAAAAAAATAATTTGCAGATGCAGATTTGAACTTGACCGAAAGTGTAACTCGGATTGCGCTTTACAAACACGAAAGTACAATAAATTCACATTAGTGTCACTATCGTTATTTTTATGTATTCTAATATTTAATTAATATTTTGTATTCAATTTGCACTTTCTGATCAACCAAAATATTATTTAAATATTATTTAACAGCATGGAAATCACTTGCTAAATAATTGAATAAGAACAACTATTATAAGGTACTATAAAACAGAGACAGATAGCCTAGATATTTTAACTATGGCTAAAGCTCAAAACTAAAATAATAATATTGTTTAAAAAAAATTTATATTATATTTATCACGACCGGTGAAACGTTCAAATGTCTATTCAAAAAACATAAGGCCGTCTACGTGTTCAGATGAGAGCCAAGTGCGCAGCCTGTTCACATTTAGTGGAATAAATTTGCTTCGCTCGAACAGATGTTGCAGGAACAGCCAGGTACCACTGAACAAGTAAACATTCTCTGTCCCTGAAACTAATGGGCACCAAGTCTTTCACCACCATTTCAGCGAACAGCTTTTTCGTCTTCTCGGTTCTGCCTGCGTTGCACTAAGGTCTTACGGCAAGTGATTCAATGCTCGTCTGAGTTGCCGCTCTGTTATCGCCAAATATTTTATGTACACATTTTAGATGATAGCGCATTGTATTTGTTGTAGATGTGTGTGACAGCTTGGCGCTGCACAGCTTACCCTGAACTGTATTTTCATCGTTCTTCTCAAAGGGAAACCAGCCATCACTTACGTGACTTTGAGGCCATGATTATCTGTCTTCTAACGTCTTTTGAGGTATCAAGTGGGAAGCTAACCAATCAGAGATCAGGGCGCCTCCCATCGTGCTGCCATAACCAATAAAAAAAATAATAATAATAATTTCGATCATCGTTTATGTGATCGATCATCGCTGTCGCGGTCGAGTACTCGAGTACTCGATCACTGTTGCACATCCCTAATAGAGAAATCATATTGTTTTTTGTCAAGGGAAATTGGGTTGACCTACAAAAATACCTAATCACTGCAACACCCTATGATTTTCTGTTTCCTGAGTTCTAGAATTTAGTGTGCATGCAAATTGAAGCAATCACAACACAACATGCATTAAAAATGTATCTGCTCTAAATTTATTATTAGTCCTTAAAATGTAGTCACATGTGTGAGTGACTGGTTACTTGATTGATGCCCACAGTTCATGTGCTGCACTGCATGTACAATGGTGGATCTATTTCACAGCCGTGAAAGAGACATTACAATATAACTGATTCAACTTTTAGCAAAATAATATGACATGACAAGTCAAAGTGAATCTATTGCAAGCATGTATCCAGTAAACACAAGACTCGATGGCTTGTTCTTGGACCGGGTGAAAACAGATGTTACAGAATCTTTCCCCTTCTTCGCAGAGAGACAACTCTAAGAAAGTGTGTGAAGTTCAGCCGTGCCTGACATGTTTGCAGCACCAAGTTTGAAGGCTACGATGACTGGTAATTACCGCCAGCAGACAAGTAGGCCTTGGCACCTGTGTTTTCTCTGAGAGCAAGATAATGAAAAAAACAATAGCGCTGTCATCACCTTTGGGTTCCTGATTGCATTATAAAAACTACAGCCGGGCTTGGCATCTGGGCGTGACCTTGTTAACTGCCAGGGTAATTAAGTTTAACCAATTGGGAGAGGGGATGATAAATTATTAGCAGGTAGATTTTGTTCACATTTTATTAAATTGGCCTGCCAAAAGGGTCGGCCAAATTATCTGGGGCCTCATTTGTTGGAGGCCGGCCACATTGGCGCATCTGTTACAATTATTTATAATTCCAAGCAGTCAAAAACCAACAGAGTTCGGCATCAGCCGCGTAAAGCAATTTACAAATGATCTGATGAGGGAGTGTTTGAGTCTTTTCCCCTCATTTCTAGCCAGCAGGAAAGATGAGGGGTGAAGAAGGAGAATAAAAGGGTGAGAGAAAGGAAGCGTGTGAAAGAGCGTGAAAAATAGAGAGGGGATAAAACAGCATGCTGTAATTACAGAACACGATTAGGTTGTTCTTGGAGTTTTGCTGGCATTGGTGGTCTCAGTGTAGAAGCAAAGGGAACATATGGAGGGGGCTCGTGATTGTGCTCCCTAAGGCCCGTGACCCATAAGCTGACAAAGCTGCATCTTGCATCTGAATTAGACTGTTTTACACATGTACCATTTATGCCACAAAACAGATCTGATCACTGTTATTTACAAAACAACTATAATCAGGCCCTTGACTTCATGAAGCCAGTAGAGGAGTGCTTCACTCTGGGCCAGAGCTGCTTAATGCGTGTATGTGGCAAACTGTTCCCTGCATTAGCATGTGATGGTTGTGTAAACACAGAGGCATCTCTTCAAGGCTGTGTTTTTATATGAATTTAGACGTGAGTGGCTCTCGGGTCATGGTGAGCAGGCCTGTGTTTTTAACTGGTGATCAGAACCCCTGCAGATGGACAGGGACTGCATGTGAGTGAATAAGCGACCGGCTGAGCCTTTAACACATGGCTGGGGTTTATTAATGAGTCTCAGTACACACACTGTTCATCTCATGAAAGCACTTGAGCACAAGAGTTCATATCATTACAGTAGAAAACATGCTAAACAAACTTACCAGCATCCAACAAAATGTTTTAGGACAGCCAGTGGCTGGATTAATTTGAAGGTATTCTTGCTAATACAGCTGTTTTCATATTTCATAATGCTTTGAAGAAATATCAATATAGAAGCCATGACTCAATTCTGTATACTGTGTTAAACAACTGAAAGGTCATAGTATTTTTCTCATAATACACAAATCAAACATCTAAGACTGTCTTAGAGATTCACTCAACTGACCGCTGCCAAAAGAACAAACTGAATAATGATATATGAAATTAATAAGCCGTATTCCCTAGGAAGGTTTTTTTTTTTTTTTTTTTTGTGGAAGAAAACTTTTTTCCATGCATGATACCAGAGTTTCACTAGCAAAAAAAAAAAAATAATTGCTATACTTTGTATCTTGAAATGTCACAGTGTTACTTTAGATTTCATAATGTACAATTTTTTTTTTTTTTTTTTTACTTTATCTTAAACTTTACCTGCACTCTAGTTGTCGGTTTCCTTTTATTTAATTTATTTTGTTATTTTATAATTTTTTTGCACAACAACATAACCTAACCAGTCACACTGTGATAAGATAATCAATGACTTATATAGGAGTACACTTGTTTACATAGAGTTCACAGTTATTTTCTAAATCTGAGGTAAATGTCCCTCACAGGCTGTCAAAAAGACAAGTCTGACGATTTTAACTAGCGTCAATGTTGGTGGAAGGCCTTTCTCAAATGTTTCCTGCACCCGGATCTTCCCGTCTATTTGACAACAAAAATCACGTCATCTGGCTGACTTTTGTCACCTTTAGGCTTTTATTAAAACTGCAGATCATTGTCCCATTATCTGTTTTTGTATCCCCACCCACAGACATTTGGCAACATGCCCAGTGCACTATAGGTGTTTTTAGACAAAGGGAACACTACAGTCATTTTACTCTTTTCTCTAGTTAAATCCTGCCTTTTTACTGCATAGACAGTCAAGTTTAAATGAAAGGACAACCCACCAAATCAAATTAAACTAGTTTAACATCATACAAAACACACCAAGTACCTGAGCTGTCAGCTGGTCAGCTGTTAGCTGATCACAATACAGTCTGATTAATGTGGGAAAAAAGTACCATTTATCGCATCGCAGAGTCATGTCATGGCTGGTTAGGACAGGGTAAATTATGGAAAAGGGCTCCCACATAATACAATAGCCTACCATACTAACAAAAACAGATAATTGTTCAGATGATTTCAGAATCATATTGTTGTATATAATCTCTGTTAAAACGTATGGGCTCAATAATTAAAATAAGCACCAATAATAACAGTTTATAATGCAAATCTAATTTAAACATTTTTCTGATATGCAAAGTGAAAGTGTTCATTTGCATTTGGTCATTACATGCTAACAACCAGCAGCTGGAGGAGATGCTGAACAACTGTTAAAAGACACAAAGAGTGGCCTCTTAAAAGTTTAGGAAGCACTTGCTGTGGAAGTTCAATAGGTCTGATGAGACCTCATCGGGCTAAGGTTATCTAAACAAGCTGAGTGAAACAAACTGGTGAGGCAGCCCACAGTGAGGGAAGCACTGCCTCCTAAAGATTTAAAGCCAAACACATCGGCAGCCTCTCAGTATGCTGAAGCTCAGGGTTTGAGCATCAGATAGTGATCAAAAGAAACACATCTACTCATCTAAACATGACCCCACATAACAAGCCATGTGTGCAGGGAGCGGACACTTCAATTATACATCTGACAGCTCGGCTTTCACTAACACTAATAACACGCAGATGCAAATGTTGAGAGGAGCGTCTGGGCTCTGGAATGGGGAGAAATGGGGAGAGAGACATTGAAATTTCATCACTTGGGAGGTTTTCTCGCTACTACAAAGTTTAATTAAATTCATAACATTCCACCTATTAAATACATACTTCTATAGGTGATAAAACTGATTAAGTGGCCCCTTAATGTCTTTGGCTGTCAATAAAAATCTGGCTAAAGACAGAAAAAAAAAAAGAAAAAAAAACTGCATTAATTCTGGGATTAATCAATAAATTCACTTGAAACGGTTTAATAAAAATCTGCATTTCCAATCAATCCACACCATAGAATCAATTTGCCAGATGTAGATCCTAGAGGAGCAACAAACAATCACTTGAGATGTGAGCAGCAATGCGATTCTAACAGTTCTTCAACATTATTCATAACAAGACCTTGTCACTCTGTATAATAGTTCAAGTGCATAGACAATTGAACAAAAGCTGCAATAAACCTTCTTGCCACCACCGATCTGCCACAGAGTGTTAGTGCATTGCTAATAGACTGTAAGATGCAACACTTCCTGTGTAATCCCCGGGAGGCCAATTTTATATTTGGTTTTCAATGGCTTTTTACTAGAAAAGAAGAACCTACTAGGCCTGATTTAGATCAGAGAATGACACATACAGAATAGTGACAACCTGGGTCCCGTCACTCAGAGACAGACTGCCGGAAGAAATGGTAAGATAAAAGGAAATATAGATAAAAATAAAAATAAAAAGTAATAATTCTTAGATATTTATTTCCAAAGAACAATGGAAAGCAGAAAAGCTCAGCCCAATCAAAGCTCAGATCACAACCAATAAACCAACCAATAGTTAATAAGTAAATATGGCCCATGTTCTACGCTGTCAAAAAAATTAAAATAAAAATTGTATCATATTTACGGTTAAAAAAAAAAAAAAATCCCGGCAGCTATGGTTGCCAGAATTTACTTTGAAAATATTGTAGCAACATTTTAGGTTTTACGGATTTAACTCAAATGTACATTTAAAAAGATGAATTTCATTAATTGATATGATGTTAAATTTCAAACCTATTGAAATGTTGAAAGTGAAATCTGTTTAGTACCTTTGTAATAAACAAATAACCACAAAAAGCAGGTGGTGACGAGAAAGGTCATCACAAGCAGCTTTTCCACAAGATGAGAAGGAAAGGCAGTCTGCACTGGCCTTTGAGCAATTCTTTTGTCCCAGCTAGCCACACAATGGGCTTCTTTTTTGTTCCTCTTGGAGTTTCCTTCCTCCATCACTTCTCCCTTATTCAAATGGAGTCTGGTTTCGCTCAGCTCCCTCTGCTGATCAGCACTTTGATCATTCCTAACATTTAAATCTAAAATAAAGCTCAAAAAACCAGTGCATTAGAATTTAACAGGTGTTCAGGAAGAAGCTGATACAGAATTTCAGATTACACTAGCATACACATCCCAGTCAGTGCAATTATAGTGGGGAAACGGAAAGCTCTCTTGACTGTGTTATACCTTGGGATAACTGATCAGATCACTTTGATGTCTGTAGGTAAAACTGTTAAGAAACAAAACAGCAAGGCAGCTGCTACATGTGTTCAGTAAACACAATTTCATATTTAAAGCAATACATTCGAACGCTGCATAAAGCATCCATGGATTATTGTGCATACCCAAAACCAAGTGATGTGCCGCCTTACTGTGATGCACACGTGTACAAATGCACAGAACACATCTACAACATCTCAGATTTGAGACGGACCTACTGTAGAAACCTTGATTAGATTAGTGAAGTGACATTCAGCCAAGTATGTTGACCCATACTCAGAATTTGTGCTCTGCATTTAACCCATCCGAAATGCACACACACAGAGCAGTGAACACACACACACACTGTGAGCACACAGGGGTGGGCAGCCATTTATGCTGCGGCGCCCGGGGAGCAGTTGGGGGTTCGATGCCTTGCTCAAGGGCACCTAAGTCGTGGTATTGAAGGTGGAGAGAGAACTGTACATGCACTCACCCCACCCACAATTCCGTCCGGCCCGAGACTAGAACCCACAACCCTTCGATTGGGAGTCCAACCCTCTAACCATTAGGCCACGACTTCCCCTGCAATGGTTGTACTTACTAACTGAACTATTTGATACTCCTCAAGCTACGTTTTCAACACAATCTACATGACTGCTACCATCCGACATGTTTTCCACATTAGGCCATTTTCTACAAAGAAGATAAAGTATTAGGGTTGGGTACCGAAACCTGGTGCCAATATGGACTGAAACGAATCAGAACGCAGATTTCAGTGCCTCATTTCGGTGCCTCTTAAATGTCTGAGCGATTGATTTAAATATTTGTCCTGGTTCTCAGAAATTTACACAAGAAGCATGGGCGTCGCTAGGCTTTTTTGGTGGGACTATAGCATTAAGCTCCATAAACTGTACACAAATTTGCGATCGCCTCAGTATCAGTCCCCTTAAATTTCATATGAAAACGAGGCAGACCTGTCTCCTACCTGTCTTTCAGCGCACTCTTCAATCCGAAGACCGCGGCGGAGTAGCACAAGCAGACTCAAATAGAAAGAGGACACAAGGTGTTTTTATCGATAGATTGTTAGAATATCTGTATCTGTGCAGTTCTTTGTAATAAATACAGTTTGCAAAATGTAATGGGGGAGCAATCGGTTTCCCATCTACTGTAAAGTTTTCACTCCGTTCACCGCTCATCACACTACAGCTGTTTTCTCAAGCGAAAATCTAGCCCTTAACACACATGAACGCATACTTTAATTACACTTATTTAAATATACTTAATTTAATTATACATACTTTGTACATACACTATTGTGCAAAAGTCTTAGGCACGTTAGTATTTTCACCCCAAAGAATGGTGTTCAGCCAGTTATTTATATATTTTGCTGTAGTGTGTCTGTAGAAAATATCAGTTTACATTTCCAAACATTTTGCCATTAATTTTTATAATAATCTAGTGAGATTTTTTAATGCACAAGCAGTCTGACAACAGCCGGTGCTCCACATGGAGATCTGATTTCACCATCATCAAATCTGTCTGTGATTACATGAAGAAACAGATAAAATTGAGATGATGAAACTAAATCCAGAAGAACTGTGGTAGTATCTCCAAGACGCTTGAAGAAACCTTTCTGCAAATCTACCTGAAAAACCATGTGAAAGTGAACCTGAAAAAAAGCTGTTGCAAAGGTTGGTGATACCAAATATTGATTTGACTTTGTTAATGTAAGTTAATTGATAAATAAAATCCATTTATGACAATATTTTTTAAATAAATCCTTACTTTACAGCATATTTACACAAGTGCCTAAACCTTATCACAGTACTGTAGCTTTGGAGGCAGGTGATTTAAAATGTCTTGAAGACTTGAATTTAGTTGGTCTCGGTTTTATCTGTTTCTTCATGTAACACACAGATTTGATGATGGTGAGATCAGATCTCTGTGTGAAGCACCGGTTGTTGTCAGACTGCTTGTGCATTCAAAAATCTCACTAGAATATTATTCAAATGAATGGCAAAATTAATGTTTGGAATGGCACCGGTATCGTAAAAAACCCAATCGATACCCAACCCTATAAAGTATTAATGGAAATTTTATATATATAAAAAAAAATGGACACAATGAAATACTAAATCTTAAAATGAGCAAAAGGGACAGCAAAGTGAACATTTCTTTTTTAAATAAATGCTGTTCTTCTGACCTTTTTTTTTTTTTTTTTTTTTTTAAGAATCCTGAAAGTTTTTCTTTCTTTCTTCATTTTATTTTACTTTATTTTAACTATTAACTATATTATTAACTATTTACTATTTTTATTCTTACTATTTTTAGTGGGTTGTTTTCAGTAAAATTAATACAGGCTTGGTGACAACAAAGACCCATGGTGACAACAAAGAACCATGCCATATATACATGCAATAACTGATCTTCTGATATGAGCTCTGGCAGTATTCAAGCAAGGTTAATGCCAAATGCTTTGGAGTTGTCAGTCAGGCATGAAGTCTTGCAAAAATTTACAAAAACTCCTGGTCATCTCTTCCCATTCATCTCTTACTGAAAGGCATTTCATTTATTATAGATGCGGTTGCACTAAGAGGAGAAAAAGGAAATTAAAGGGGGGTGAAATGCTATTTCATGCAAACTGAGTTTTTTACACTGTTAAAGAGTTGGATTCCCATGCTAAACATGGACAAAGTTTCAAAAATTAAGTTGTACGTTTGAATGAGTATTTCTGTTCCAAAAATACAAAAAAATAATGTTTGTCACAAGTTTCGGAAAGTTTTTTTCGAGTATGGCTCTGTGTAACGTTAGATGGAGCGGAATTTCCTTATATGGGTCCTAAGGGCGCGTCTGCCAGAAGAGCGCGCGCTCCCGTATAGCAGAGCAATGAGAGGCTGAGCACAGACTCACTGATCAGAGCGAGAGCGTCGCGAAATGTCACAAAAGGAGTGTGTTTTTGGTTGCCAGGGCAAGACAACCCTGCACAGATTACCAAAGAAAAAGCAGCATTAAGGGACCAGTGGATGGAGTTTATTTTTACAGAGCATCAACGGAGTTGTGCAAGTGTTTGTGTTTGTTCCCTGCATTTCTAAAATGCTTGTTTTACAAACAAAGCCCAGTTTGACGACGGATTTGCGTATCGTTTAATTCTTAAGGATGATGCAATCCCAACGAAAAAGGGTCACGATTGTGTGTTGGAACCACAGATGGTGAGTAAAACTGCTTCAAATATCTCTGCCTCCTTGTTAGTGCGTCCGCCTCCCATCGGAGACCTGGGTTCGAGCCCCGCTCGGAGCGAGTCCTTGCTGCTGCTGCTCTCGTTCAGTTTCAGCCTTCACAGCTGTCACAGCTTCCAAACGCCCTCAACGCAAAAGCTTACTCGCGCTCGTGATTCTTTAGCTCCGCCCACACGTCACGCCTCCAGGCGCTCGTGTACAGACTATCTTTCTCTTATGAATATAATAAAACTAAATACTTTTTGGAGTTATGAAGGATGCAGTACTACTCTATAGGTACTCAAGATTAACAGGATATTGAGTGAAAACGAGCATTTCACCCCCCCTTTAACAGTGTGTGGTTTTGCTGAAGTGCTCATTCAGCTTGCTTTGCATACAAAGGGCATTGAGCATGATGTAAATCTGTCATGGTGCTCCCCACACGAACTCACCTCACAGTACCCCGCGGCGGCTGTGAAACTCTGCAGCTGTGCCTGGAGTTCTTGGATTTGCTGATCTCTCTGGCTGAGCTGCATGCTGAGGGCTGCTTCCCGCTGGCGGAGCTGTTCCTGGCTGTGCCAAAGGGCTTGGTATGACACGCTCAGCTCGCTGTGGAGCTGTCACAGCAGAAACAGACAGTGAAGGACAAGCTCGGTTAATGCAGTTAAGTCCTTGCTGGAACACAAGTTCACCCCCCAGGGGCACGTGTTCACTCGTGAGGACAGGCGCTAAGTTCAGACAACAGATGCGCTCCTGTACCTTCTGGTAGGAGACAGTGTCTGCTGTGTGGGCCTCCTCTTGGCTGCGCAGGACTCTTTGCGTGTCCAGGTTAAGCCCCTCCAGCTGCTGAATGAGCTGGGCCTGTTCTCCTGCATGTTCCACACTCTGCCTGTACAGACACTGCAAGTCCTGGAGCTTGTGTCTGGAAATGAACATGCACACATATCACGGTCAACTCATATGGTCAGGGTTAATCAAAGCTCAGCCAGATCTGTGTAAGTGCTGCTCACTTGATTTGACAGAGCTGTTGTTCTTTGTCAGCTCCATCCCTTTCTACAGTGGAAAGCTGAAGAGACAAAGCAGTTGAGCGACTCTGAGCCTCTAGCACGTCCTGTCTGCTTCTGAATAGTTCCTCTTCCAAATTCTGCAAGAGAAAATTATTGTTAATTGACACCTGGTTCAATGGCATAAAATATATATATATATATATATATATATATATATATATATATATATATATTTTTTTTTTTTTTTTTTTTGGTGCAGATCGATTAATTTATTCAAAAATCCATTTAAAATTCTATTCACACATACTGTAATGTACGGGCAGTTACTGTATCTTAAATATGTTCTAATTATCATACCACACCCCCTAGTAAAAATAGGGGCAAAATGATAACAGAGCAACATTTTAAGAAATATATAAATTATTCAAGATATATAATAATATATATATATATATATATATATATATATATATATATATATATATATATATATATATATATATATATATATATAAATCTATAATTTTTTATTTTTTATTGTGAAAATGCTATAAAATATTGATCAAAAGATAAAAATCCAACATGGATACAAAGGTGAAAATAAAAATAAAACATACATAGATGTTTTTTTAATTTTTTTTTTTTTTATTTTTTTATTTTTTTTTCATGGACACTCTTGTTTGGCAAATAAAAAAAAAAACTCAGAGAACTTGACCACAGTAAAAAGAAACAATGAAAGGCAATGGTTTGAAAGTAATAGATTAGCAACAAAAGCGGGAAGCCTATCAGCAGCATATCACAGGAGCTGATGGAGATAATGAGAAGCAAACAGATGCTGAGCATCAAACACTCAGGCCAGGGAGAGCACGGGGCAGCCCTCATTAAAAACTAGCCAGTGCTGACAGGGGCACTAAGAGAGACAGAGAGCACAGGAGGAAAGGGGACACAGTCCGAGCACCACTACAGTCTAATTTAATTGGACTAGTTAGAGTTTAAGGTCCACACAGACCTGCCTCTGCCCTTCCCCATGGAGAGTAATGAACACAAATCTGTATGTAAAGCAGGTAATCACACAGGTGCTTGAGTGACACTCAACCCAAGAGAACACAAGCCCTATTAAACATACACAAATACTGAATGAGGCCCTATGGAACATGCTAACAACAGCTCATGCTCAGCCTGTAGTAGGTCATTATAGCCCAAATCGCTAAGCACCACGACAGCAGGCAGGACTGATTCGGGGCCACATGTAAAACAGCTCTGGTCATGTTGCAAGGGGTACACTCCCGCTGTTGATTGGGGAAAAGAAAAATTGGGCCGACCATGTAAACCCACCAAGTCATTATTTTGCCCCCCCCCCCGAACATATCTATCAATATTTAACATTTGCGCATTGTGAGAAGTACATTTACATGAACCCGCTTAGGAAGCAGCAAAAAAGAGAACAGGGTGCGAAGCGGGGGACCTTACCTTGACTCTGGAACTGCTGACGGCCTCTTGGTCTCGCAATATCTCCAGCTCTGCCTGAGAAGCTGAGTGCTGAGCATCTAATTGTTGCCTGGCTTCCTGTAGGGCACGCCTGCCCTCCTCCTCGAACTCCTGCGCCTGCCTCCTCGCTTCCTGCCGGGGAAAAGAGAGTGAGAGATGGTCGCATCATTGGGATGAAAAGGCAGCAGAACAGGCAGAGCCAGAGAGGAAAGTTTGGAGCACACCTGCGTTGGCAGGGCAATCCGAAGCCCACGCAGGTAGCCTGGCGCAGGGACCATCTTTTGCTCTAATGACAGCTCTAATGAGAATAGCTCCACTACAGGCCCATTAGTCCTGCCAGCCTGCCTTTGATGCTGATCTCTCGCTCCTTTCTTTTTTACCCACACTATCCTTCCCTCCCTTTTCTAAGAGACCCTGGAAAGACACATCCTCCCCAGATCTTCACTTTATCAATTAATCATGCCAGTCCCATCAGAAGGTAATTAAGGAGAAGCCACATCACATACACACTCTTTCCTCTGCTCGGCCATCATTAAGTATTTATTGAGAATGTTAGCTGTTTTTCTGAGCTACGCTGCCACTACCAGCGCCACCCTCACAGCCCCTGGCCCCGACCCGGGATTTTGAGGCCTTAGGCAATTGGCTCCAGGGGCTTATCAGTTTTTTTCCCCCTCCCTCTCTTCCTGGTGTCACAGGCACAGAAGCAGCGCTTTAAAAGTGGTGCCAGTGGAAATTTGTCCAAACCTTAAGTTGTCGACTCTTATTCCCCAGTCTCTGCTGCAGAGCTGCCAGTTCTTTCTTCATTAAACCGCACTCCTCCTCACTGCCACGCAACTGCTGGACTCGGTTGTTTATCTCCTGCTCTTGTGCCGTCACTTTCTGTTTAAAGAGCCACACCAGTGATCGTGAGAGACAGCCGTTAGTCACAAGCAATCTGGGTATGAGTGTTTACAGGACTGAGAGTTAAGTTTCATTAATAGTTTCTGTAATGGGGTCAGCTGTTGCGTGATACGGAGATGGGGAAGCATGTCACAGGCGCTTTGTCCTGAATTGCTAAATGTGCGACACGGGAATTAGCAGTGCTTTACTATGATGTTTCAACAGGACATGATAAAGCTAAAATAATTATTCAGTTGTTACTTGCTACATTGTTAAAGTAAACTGCTTCTGAAGAAATAATATTGAAAAGCCAAAATCACTGCTGTTTAATTAGCACTTCTCCAATGAGATCTATTCCGAATGAGCGGATTGTGAGATAGCAAGTAAAAGTGTGAATAAGCTACTATACGTAAATACCACAGCAGTGTGGACACAATTCACTGTGTCCAAAAAGATGATAGAACAGCAAGAAAACAAATTTGTTTGGCTGAAATATTGAGAGGTGGCTTTCTAGTAAAAAAGTTTACTACCAGAGAACATAATACCCATAATGTTGAAAATGTATACACAATTTCACTGTCAATACTCAGAACTAGATCTAGAACACCTGACCATGCATGAAACGCAAAGACAGACTTAAAAATTAAGCGTACCCAGACTTTAAGGGAAAGTTTCCAAACCCATAAGACTATAATTTATCTTCGAAACACAAAGAAAGATATTTTGAGAGATTTTGGTTGCACTTTATTTTACAGTACGTGTACTTACATGTACTTATAGTGTACTTATCTAAAAAAGTTCTGGTAATGCAAGGTAACTACATGGGGTAGGATTAGGTTTAGGGGTAGGTTCAGGGTAAGTACCTAGTTATTACATAGTTATTGGATGAACTACCCCCTTGTTCTATGTTCAGTGCAAATATTCAATATCGTTCACAGTTATCCCTCTGCCACCTCTGTTATTCCGATAATGCGTTTCCTATTGCTAACACACACTTCAACCGGGATGTCTCGACTCTATGCTGATATCTTAAAAAACAACCCTGAGCTGTCGGAGGCAATTAATTGCCATGTTTGGGGAAATCATTTGAATCTTTCTAGATAGAGAACTTATGTTCAGTCTGTGCACCATGCAAATGCTGCAAATGCAGGTTTTAATAAAGATTATAGCACAAGTGAAACTCAACTCAAAATGTTGATAATGAGGTAGGCAAGCACTGTTTTAACTATAGTACTTCTAAGTTGGTAGGAAAAGAGGTTTAAATAAGTTAAAGAGGTCTAGGACAGAGAGATTAGCATTAGAAATCCCCAGCGCAGTTCAAAAATGAAAGCTAATTATGTTACAAAAATGGAAGAAGAGGGGTAATGGAAGGGGGTGGGGTGAGAGGAAAGCTGGTCAAAGTTAGTGTGGAAATGCAGAGATGAGATGAGGATTCAGCAGACCATCACACGGCCAAGGAAGGAAAAAGCAATTAATCACATTTGGATTCGTTTGGCGCAAAATTTGGATGAAACGAATGCCAGTGGTTTTGAGCGGTACCCAGAAATCTGATTATTAATGAGTTTCTCAAGCAGGGCACGATGGTCAAATTCCACTAACAGGCCAGTGCAACTTAAACCTGACAGATGAAAATACTTTTTCAAAACTGTAACTTAATTTTTTTTATCTATTAAAAATATTGCATATTTAAGCATCAACTTAAAAATGTGCACAGTTGGCTCTTAATCTGAAACAAATGCCATTTGTGTGTAAAAAAAATATATTGAGGAATTGCTGACCAGATATATCAATACACAGGATCAGTATTCAGTTGCTCTGGATATGTCAACATGTCTGCCATCTTGGAACTATCATTTCATACAAACACTCAAACATTTCATATTTATGACTTATATAATGCTAATATACTGCAGGTCATTTAACCTAGTGTATATACAATCCACAGTCTATCATAAATAGTTAATTATACTGTATTTTCTATGCTACTTTCAGATTAACAATTTATATGTGGGATACATGTTACAAACAACCAGTGTTTTTCTAGCAAACCTGTTACCTTAATCTGTGCAACCAGCCTGTACTGAAAATATTTTTACATTTCCTCATAATAGCATTAAAGGTTGTGTTTAGTTCCATTTATTATTATTATTATTATTATTATTATTAAACACTTTGGTTTATCCCTAGACCCTAAAGGGTCTAAGGTCTACCCACCACAGTCTCACAAAATACTGATGGAAATTATGATACTGTCCTTATGCAAATTTACTATATATGAAATAATGTTTGATTGTGTTTCAATTGTTGGGTTTATTTATGGTTTATAACCTTATTTCATTAACAAGTTCAAGCAATCAGACTTTTGTTCCAGATCATTGATGAAGAGCACTTTACCAATACTCGTTCCTTCTGAATGTAACATCGTCAACAATATGCAGAACCATTTGACTTTTATGACAAACCAAATCCTGTGAAAATCGGTAAGAAGGGACTTTTACAGCCTGTTGTAAAGCACACCTGTCATCTGTCTGACATTCACTTCCTTGCAATTACAAGCAGATCTTGACCTTTCCAATTTGGCAGACATGCAGCCGTATCACGGTAATTAGAAATAGTTGCTAATGTGCCATCTAGGTGTTTATATCTATGATGCTGACACTAAACATAATTGCTGCTATGAAAATAAATACACTGGCCCTTCATTAGAAATGCTGTCATGATGTCAAAGCCATGGTGTGGTGTTTAGTAAGTTCCAGCTTGGTCCGCTATAGCAGAGGTCCCCAACCCCAGAGTTGCGACCCAGTACCAGGCAGTGAAAGAGCTGCTGGCAGGCCAAATGTACGCAAAAAGATTTTAGGCTATATGCAAAACCACTGTATTATTTATTGTGTTTCCCCTTTAAGAGCCAATATCCAAATTTATGGGCGTGATTTCAGAAAAACGTTTGTTCCACACTTTAAGATTCAGCTAATATTAACATGAGTGGGAAACAAACAACCCTCGAAAGTTTATTTAGTGAAGGATGTAAGAAAAAAACAAATGATAACGATAATGAAGCAACAGCTGCTGGCAAAGAAAAAGGAGAAAAATAAAGACGCCTTTAACCGAAAATATGATTATTCATCTCTAAAATATGGTTTTGTCTCTTCTGGCAATTCACATGCTCTAAATCCAATGCGTATAATTTGTGGAGGAAAATGTGATTCAATAATGCTCTCAAAACAGCTACAGTATCTTGGAACTAAACACCCAGCATTGAGATACAAACCACTGGATTATTTTGAACGGGAAAAAAAATGTTAACAAATGGAGAAACAGCATCTGTTAAAAGTAACCACATCTATAAGTTTAGCTGCACTGAGAATAGAGCTGTAATCGGGCCTTAAAAGTTAGGCCCGACAGTGTGACGGTTGGGTTTAGGAGAAACACAAGGAGAGGGTAGGATCCAAATGCAAGTATGGTTTATTGTAACAAAAAGGTAAATACAAAATAAACAGTCATGGGAGACAAACAAAACCAAAACAAAAGAGGAAACCGGATGAAACGGAAACTCGGAGGAAGCGAGAAGGTAAGGGGAAGTCTCGGGAGACGAGAACAATTCACACATAAGGTAAGAACTCCATCCAGATGACAGAGAAAGACAGCTATACATAGGGAGACTAATGACAAAGGATTGTCAGCACCTGTGCGATTTAATTGGATTGCAATTACTGTGAAGACAGAACCAGACTAGAGGAATTAAAGTGCCTATGGTGACGTGCCTAAGGAGAAGTGAGCTCACTAGGGAACACCCAGGAAAACAGAGACTGACAGCGTGACAGACAGGACCCGAGCCCGACAAGTAAATTTTGATTGACAGCTTTTTAAAAGCCCGAACCCGTTTACAGCCCGACATTATTTAAATGTGCGCACACACACAACTCTTTTGCCTTTTGTCAATAATGAGTCATTTATACATGTTTTTACATAATTTATCAATAACTAACGTAAACTAGACCACTTGGAAGTTGGAATTAAGAAATAAAATAAGTCCTCTGTGACATCTCAGCATTCTAGACATAGGCTCATTTAAACATACCAACACACCGATAAAAACGAGTCATTTTTAACAAATTAAATTAAGATGGGCATTTGGCAATAACAAAATTAAGATAAAGGCTCCGCTGGATTTTCTTCGCACTAGCAGATGATATTTAATAAAAGAATAATGCCAACATTAGCGTAAATACTCTGTCCACATTATGCATTTAAGACTCAATGAATATTTAGTTATTATTTGAAAAATCTTTACTCATAGACATTAGTCTAAGCCTACATGTTTGTGTGGAGGAAAATGATTGAATCCACTGTAAATGTCTTCAGCGTGTTCCTGCGCTCACTAATGGTGCGTAATTATTCACTCATTATTCTCATTATAAACATGGTCAAAACTTTTCCACACCTCAGACTTTGCTTTAGTTGCTGGTGCAACCAAAACGTAATCACCAGAGGCAAGCCTCCGTTACACCTACTCAGCATTCATTTTCGCATCTTTCTCGCGCTAATCGAAACACATTACATGACTGCTCATTTACCTCGCAAACCGGATCGCAAGCCCGAGCCCGGCCCGAGCCCGCGTAAGATGATATAAATTAAGCCCGAACCCGACCGAACGGGTTTGGGCAAAAGATCTTCAGCTCTAACTGAGCATCATACTTGGTGGCTGACTGTATCGCTAAAGCTAAGAAGTCCTTCACCATTGGGGAAAAACTGATTTTGCCAGCTGCAAAAGTCATTTGCTGTGAAATGTTTTGCAGAGAGAGCTGCAACTAAGGTAGGCCAGATTCCGCTTTCAGCTAACAAACTGATGATATCACAGAGGACATTAAAGAGTAAATGTTAGAAAAGGTTAATGTGTTGCCAGGGTATGCACTGCAGGCTGATGAATTGACCTATTTTGACAACAATGCAATATTATTGGTTTATGTATAACATATATTTAAAGAGCCACACATCTTTTGCCCATCTCTATGTACGTCACTAGGAACACTTTGCATAATAATCTCCGCCTATCGTCTCGGGAGAAACGGAACTCTGACCTGCCCCACCCCCCCCACAAAGACGCTCTGGTTGGTGTGATAGCATCATGTTGAGGAGACAGTGTGTTTTTAATTGTAAAGGCAAGTTTGTTTTATTTTCACTGACAAAGAATGAAGATCAGAAGAAACAATGGCTAAAATTCTAATCCCTTTTGTTGTGTTCACAACATTTCACTGATGACTGCTTTTCTAATCTCGGTGAGTACAAGGCGGGATTTTCAAAGCGTTTGGCCATAAAAGAGGGTTCATTACCAAATTTATTTAGACCAACGAGTATCTCCGAATCACAACGCGAAGTATGATTATGAAGTTATGTGTTTGTTTTCTCCCGAGCGTCTTATCAGTATGTGTGCTATCTGCAGCCTTTCTCTGCGCTGATCTTCATTTACAAACACGTCATTAAAATGTAGTTTAACTCCGTGAATACTCAACGAAGAGACATGAGAGAGATATCTATAGAAAGCTTGACATGTCTTCTTTAAAACTAAATAAGTGCTGCTAACAGATATTCTGTGATAAAGTAATCCATATGAAAACAACGCGATGTCCGTTTTTCACGTCTCCCTTCATAATATCTGATGTGACCACGCCCCCGCGCTGAACGCGCTATTCAGATTCAAACTGAAGCGCGCGGCTTGAATACGCCCACACAGAAGAAAAAGCAGCGAAACTGTTCACGTTTTTTATTTTACTGTTTGCTTCGCAATGAGAGGAATAAGACATAATTCACCCCAAAAAGATGCTAACGCATTGTTTACCATGAAGTTGTGTGCGGAACAACCAATCAAACCTGACTATGTCAGTTGACCAATCAGAACACAGTATGCTACCGAAAGGTGGGGTTTAAGGAAACTGAATCTTTCGAACAGCTTCGCGCGAACCATTTGGGGATCTCTGAGAATTGAGGTAATTTTAAAATGATATTTTGACAAAATGACAATGTTTTTTAACCTTGGATGGATTTAAACCTATTGTACAGGACTTATAAACAGTGATAGGAAGCTTAGAATTTTCATCTTACTGGCTCTTTAATTTGTCACAGCATGGGAGAATGACAACTGTTTTAAAATTGGCAGACAAAGTGTCTGCATACAAAGCCAAGTTGCAACTGGAGGGACAGCAAGTGAACTTTCGACATGTTTCCAATATTGTCAACATTAGGAGCGCTACATCTCAAATGCAAGAGATCTAGGAACTAATAAGGAATGGGGGTAGCACTTTATTTTACAGTCCTGTTCGCCATGTACATACTATGTACTTATTATAGTAATTACAATAACTATGTAATAACTAGGTACTTACCCTGAACCTACCCCTGAACCTAACCCTGCCCCATGTAGTTACCTTGTATTACCAGAAATTACTTTCTTAGATAAATACACTGTAAGTTACTATAAGTACATGTAAGTACACGTACTTTAAATTAAAGTGCAACCGGAAAGGGTGTGTGACCCATTTACAACGTGCCTAGCAAAACATCCATGCCAGTGCGTAAAGAGCATCAGTTCATTGAGATCGCAAATTATTAAAACAAAACATAAGATAGTTGCGAAATGCTCCGAAGTGTTTACTTCCTTTTCGAACTTCATACCTTTACAAAGTGGGTTTTTCTGTGCTCACAGCCACTGAAACAAAGTTACATAGCAAACTGGCTGTCTGCAACACACTTTGAGTCTCACAGTCACCCATCCCTCTTCACTGGGATAATTGTTTTTTTTTTTTCAGGGAAACAAGCCCAGTGCTCCCATTGATCATTATGGCGAGTTGTAATGTTTTGTATTAGTTTGTTGTTGCATGCAGTTGAAATAGAGACGTGATTTGAGGATTTCGAGTAAATTACATTTATGTTCCGATCTTCTCAAGAACCCCAACCCCCCTCCTTGAAGTGAGAATACTGTCAAAATGAAAACTGGTCCATGCTATAAAAAAGGTTGTAGACCCCTGTGCTATGAGTTATCAAGCCATGGCTAATCTTATTTACACAAATGAAGTCTATGCATGATGTGTGGACATATCTGACTGACTCGCTGCTGGTGAGTTCCTAATGAAGCCGACTGACAGATGTTTCATTAAGGGGCATGATTAAAGGTGAATTAACAACACGGCTTCATCACTAGCTGTCACCCAAGCAGATTTATCAAGCAGTCAGTCAGAGATGCTCATTAAAAAAGGAGAGACGAAGGTTTCTGAGACCCAGAGATGTATAAAGTACTAGAGACCCATACTTGAGTAAAAGTGCTCTATCAAAAAAGTGACTTGAGTAGAAGTTGAAGTGCTCTTTAAGCACCACACTTAAGTAGAAGTACTAAAGAATTCAACATTTTTTGTACTTAAGTATTGCAAGTAGTCTATTTTAAAATTTACTACTCAAGTACTGAAAGTAAAAGTACAAGTATTGTTTTATGTAGTTATTAAAGAAAGTAGTCAAAAGTTTGAACATATTGTTTTTACTATTTCAAATGATTAACCTAAAGGACCATCACAATTCCTTTGACTGTAACTTTTTGTAAACAAAAAACAGATTAAAGGGTTAGTTCGCCCAATTTGCAAAATTATGTCATTAATAACTTACCCTCATGTTGTTTCAAACATGTAAGACCTCCATTTATATAAAAAATAGCAAAAACTACGACTTTATTCAGCATTGTCTTCTCTTCCGTGTCTGTTGTAAGACAGTTCAAAACAAAGCAGTTTGTGATATCCGCCGGTTCGTGAACGAATCATTAGATGTAACCGGATCTTTTTGAAACAGTTCACCAAATCGAACTGAATCGTTTTAAACGGTTCGCGTCTCCAATACGCATTAATCCACAAATTGCTCAAACTGTTAACTTGTTCAATGTGGCTCACACAAACCAATATCCTGGAGTAATTCATTTACTCAAACAGTACACTGACTGAACTGATGTGAAGAGAGAACTGAAGATGAACACCGAGCCGAGCAAGATAACGAACAGACTGACTCGTTCACGAGTCAAGAACCGTTTACGAATTTGTGTCCGATTCGAGAACCGAGGAGCTGATGATACTGCGCATGTGTGATTCAGCGTGAAGCAAACCGACACACAGAGCGTCTGAACTGAGCTGATTCTTTTGGTGATTGATTCTGAACTGATTCTGTGCTAGTATTATGAGCGCAGGTAATCCGAAGGCTTGCACTCATCGCCAATGACGTCATTATGTGGAGCGCAAAAGAACCGGTGAACTGTTTTCTTCAACCCCTTTATTGAATCGAACTGTCAGAAAGAGCTACTGGTGATCCTGAAACCGATGCAACCGGTTCTTGACTCGTGAACGAGTCATTATGTGGCTCAGCTCGGTGTTCATCTCTCTCTTCACAGCAGTTCAGTCAGCACGCGCAGTCTTCTTAATCGCTTGATTCGCTCAATGATGTGCCAGCTTCATCAAACCTGCCATCTACAGTTCTGGCAGTGGTAATTTGGGTTTGTAATGGAATGATTCGTAACATTTTTATAATTGTAACGAGTAACGATGCAGCACATAAAAAAAATATTGGAGTAAAAGTATTAAAATCATCGAAAATATGAACTGAAGTAAAAGTGGAAGTAGGGGAAAAAAATAATACCTGGGGTGTAGTTTCAGTTGTGTAAAGATCTCACAGTACCTGTTCCAGCCCTTGGATTCTGTAGTCTTTTGCTTGAAGGATCTCCAGAACTTTCCTGTCCTTGTTCTCAGCTTTCTGCTTTTCTCTAGTACAGCACAGATTGAACAAAAGAGCAAAATTAAAGGCGCAGGCTGTCACAGTATCAGAATACAGAAGAGGGCGAACCGATCCACTGGCCTCAGTGAACACTGAAGCCATTCACATTTGAAAATCTATTTGGGATGATGCAACGGTGACGCTCGGTTAGGAGATAAAACACTGCAGGATAGACTGGATGCTGTGGGAGAAGAAACAGGCAAAATTGCCTTTCAACCACTCAGCGCGTTCTCTGAGCTTATACCGCAGAGGGTCAAACAGGGAATGATGGGATATAACTCCAGTCTCCAGGTATCAGTAATTATTAGGATATCAAAACAGGAACACTACTCACTGGGGAAACACAAACACTCCTTTCCTTTCAGGATCTAACCCTCTTTAGCAGGTGTTTGGGGGAAAAAGACAAAAGAATCACAATTGGGGTGAGTTTGTTTGAACAGCCGCCAGTCACCTGGGATCCTCCTTTCCCTGGTTCACTTTTTCAATCTCTTCCACCCTTTCTCATTCTATCTTTACCTGAGGACATCTGACATGGTATGGCTCTCCTCAGAGAACACCACTGCCTTGAAGCTTGGTGATGTTAACCATATCCCAAGCCAAGTGTTTGCTCCCTACCAGACCAGCCAGAATTCCCAGTAGCCTGTGTGCTTCACAGAGTCAGCACAATTATCATGTCAATCTCCCGTGTGCTGATATATGCACACGCCCTCAGGTGCATGTTGCCAGTTCTTTGAGGAGCAGCTTGGTTTGTTGCACTGCCTGAGGAAGAAGCTGGTGAGGGATATCGGAGAGCCTAGCCTGGCTGGTGCTCTTTTATTAATCATCACTTCTAGAGTCGAGGAAAACATTTGCTTAAGCTCAAGCTTTTGGTCACAAAAAATCTTTCATTGGGTGGTGGAAAGAATTATTTGATTTGCACCCAAATGAATACACAGCCATTGCCAAGCCATGCTAGTGCCCTAAATGTTCTCACAAGTGCAAAACATTGCTTTATCTTCACCTCTTTACATCATAATAATAACTTTTAAAAGTCATGTCAATGGCAATCGTTCGGCATTACGAATTTGATCTCTTTTTTCCCCCCACAACACGTTCCCATGCTACTTTTTTAGCTCCCCACACCCTCTTTGAGGGTCATAAGTCATTTTAAATCTAGTATATATCCCTCAAAGAGAAGTTTTTTAAATGTCTAGATGAGAAGAGAGAGAGGGAGTCTGTGTTGAGGATAAGAGGGTTTAGATCATCATCTGCTCTCGAGTTCTCTCATAGCTGCATTCAACGGCGCAGCCACCCAACACACACACCTGCAGAACCGTGCTCGCAAATCAGGGATTTCATGTGGCAGAAAAAGCATTTATTTCAAGTCTGAATCGTAAAAGTGTAATGATTCAATGGAAGAAAGGGACTGAGAAAATAGTTGCAGAGGATTTGCTGTTGTTAAAAAAAAAAAAAAATGGTGACTTTACAATGTGACTCACCTTTCCATTACAAGACTCACCGCCTGGGTTAGGTCTGGACTAGCCACTTGAAGTCGCTTCCAAAGCGACCACACAAACTCCTTGTCTGTCTATTAGAAGCAAATACAAAAAAGAAAAAAAGATGGCTCAATGACAAAAGTCAAAATGAAGAAACAGCCTCATTATAATAATGAAAAACCTAGATAGATAGATAGATAGATAGATAGATAGATAGATAGATAGATAGATAGATAGATAGATAGATAGATTAGACAATATCACAGTAAAGTATATCACAGGATGTATTAAAACTGAAGATCAAACAAATGCATGAAACATTATTGTTCTAACAAAAAAAAAAAAGGAAATTAAATCAGAGCAATCCTATTCATGAAGTCACACAGACACAGAGGGGGGGAAAAGCCAGGGGTAAATCTGAACTCACTAGTTGCCTAAAGAATCAAGTGGCTGCAGAGAGAAAAGGCACGCGCGCAAGACACACTTACAATTCAAAGTGTCTTTTGGAAAAACAAAAAAATGGCTTTCAGAGATTTTTAAGCTACATTACATTTAATGAGAGACATCATTTTCCACATTAATAAAAAAAAAAAACAGAATTACACCAGATCAACTTAATATAAAATTATCTGTTAAATTATGTCCACATCATTATAAGATTAAAGTCATAAATCCCTGCAGAATCTGCTGGTGTCCAATTAGTACATGAATTTTAAACCCTATTCAAAAGTGTCTAATTAATTATTTACTAAATGGTGCAGGCAGACCTTGATAGACCATAGGCTAAACATACAAAGTAGTGTGTGTGAGAGAGAGACTAAGCAAATGAATATAAATAGAGTTCTCACAATTCCTAGCCTTCATTGTGTTTAATGACAGATTAAGAAAAGTCCTCCATCAAATAGGTGGTCTCTTCACAAGCGCTTAATCTCACTACATCAGAAGATTGAGCAACTCCTGCACATTACAGGGATTTTCTCATGGAATGGAAGGTGTTTGATATGTTGAAAGGCAGTGGTATTGATGAATTATTTATCTATACAGCAGACCATGAATGCCCACTGGATGAGTGCACTCATTGAATGTTGCTATTTATACAAATATTAATAAAGTAAAACTGCCTCCCTGAAAATTCTAAGGTCCACTAGAAACATTTTGCAGTTAATGGCAGTCGATGGATGGGCACAGCACCTTTCACATAAATTATATGTGATTCTTTATACATAGACACTTGTCATTAAAAGTGAAATGGAGAAAAATCAATTGTTAACCGCAGGCAAGTAAAAAAAAAAAAAAAAACCTAGACAGAGTCAGTCGACATCCACCGATGATGTAGTCCTATTGCAGGTCAGAGTAAGCCTTTTATTGTTGTATAGTAAATAAAGAACACCCACTGAGTAATTGTTGATGGCCCTTCTCAATTAGTTGTCAGGATCAGTGTAAGGATGTCTGTAAGTAAACGATATACTCAAAAATTATAATATTTTAGTAATATGTTTCAATCTATTTATAATGATAGCTTGAGTTTGAGACACTGTTGAAAATGCAGGTATTTGTTTTTAGGCAGCACCTGGTGGGGCTTTAACAATATGCAGTATCCCTAAGTCAAATGAGTTAAGTGTTCAGTACAGTGAGTCCATATGTTGGAAGTCAGATCGTTTTAGCATCACAACTGTGCCAATAATAATAATAATAATAATAATAAATAAATAAACTGCAAGAAAATAATAATAATAATATGGGCTTCTGATATGACTATCTTAGAATATTGGTATATTGTTGAGATAGTAGATTTGTTTTTTAACTATTGTCAATTTATCCTGAGACAGAGAAGAATAGACAAAATAAATTGTAATTTGAAAATAATTATATTAATAGTCATAATAATATGAATAAATGTTTTAATATACCTGGCATTGAGCGAGTTCCTCAGACAAACTCCTCACCTCTTCCTTGAGGAGCAAAACACGTTCATTGTCTTTCGAGTCCATTGAGATCCTAACAGAAAAGTTCATTTTTTATCATTGTCAAGTCTAAAATAAATTAGATAGACAGACAGACAGACAGATGATGAACATGTAGATGGAGTTGAATAAGATCAAGTGAATCTGAGTCTATGAATTAATGAAACACTCTCTGTGGACACTGCATTAAATCTCAATAACATTCACTCAATTCAATTATCCGATATAAAATACAAAAAGAAAAAAAAGAAAACACATTAAAATCCCATGACCAACTGCATCAATAAAGCATTAATAGGTGCCTAATAAGATAATAACAAAACTGCGCACTAATACAAGTGTTTTAATAAATTAAGAACAACTGCTAGTTTAAATAAAGTGCGCGGTGTGTGTGTGTTTGTGTGACTGTGCCTGACCTGCAGCGCGTCCTTGGATACCGATGAACTGTATGCAAAGTGAAAACCGCAATATTAATAAATCACCATTCTGATTGCACCTGACAGTATGTTTTCATCGGAGGGTTAAAACTGGAAAACAAACTACAGAGCTCATTAAAGTGGAAATACAAACAAACGTCTTGACTGTTTCAAATGAACGCGCCAGTTCCGTGTTTTGATACAGAGCCGTTTACCACATTTCACGACATCCCGAAACAATTTACGGCTTGCTAGTCTCAACGGACATTCTTCATCATATTGTTTTTCATGCTATCAGTATAATTCACGGAACAAATAATTTAACATTAAAACCTGATTTAACTTTTATGTGAAGTTGTTTAAAGTCCAATATATTTTTTATATATTTATTTAAAATAACCTTTCTTTCCTTCTTTCTTTCTTTCTTTCTTTCTTTCTTTCTTTCTTTCTTTCTTTCTTTCTTTCTTTCTCTCTCTCTCTCTCTCTCTCTCTCTCTCTCTCTCTCTTTCTCATAGGCTATTTATACAAGAAATATAATGACCACATTTATAACCACATTTATATGTATTATATAAATATAATGACCAAATTTTGCTAAACCTATGATTAATATAAATTACTTTGAGATAAGGCACCAGGTGAATATAAGGTTAAAACAAACAAATAAATAAATAGGCTAACAAAAATAACAAATGAACTGAAATTTTCTAAACATTATTATTATTATTATTATTATTATTATTATTATTATTATTATTATCAAAAGTTTTCTGGAATGATTAAAATGCACATTTTCTATGTAAATACACATTAACAGGGATCTGGACAGAAAGCCAGGTTCAAAATTATTTTTTCATTTTGTTGACATATTTGGGTCTAAGGTTTTTACAAAATATATTTTGGATACATCTTTTTATCACTCAACACCCCACAAATCATTTTCAAATTTCCATTCCATGTTTTTAGGTACAAAATGTTATAACATCAGGCAAATGACAAATTAACAAAACTGGAAAGTTTGGTTTTTGTTAGTGCTTCTGAAAATGTGTTGTAATTGACCTCTAAAGAATCAAATAAATAAAGTGCAGTCAAATAAACAATTAAAAGTGTATTTTTGATGTTTTCTTTCCACTATGTGACTAAAAGTCAAAAATGTATTTATTTATTTTATTTACTATTACCATAGTAGTTTCTTCTGGTGTGCTGCACTCTTTCTCCTGCTTTCAACTCAAAACAATTATTCTTAATGCACCTATTTAAATAAATGCTAGTAAAGAGTCTACCAGGGTTGTTCATCTTGTTCAACACTATATAAATTATCATATAGATTGCACTCTTGTATCATTCTGAATTTATTAAGGCAGATTAACTTTTTTTTCATTGCATAATGATTGTATAATGGAGTATAAACAACTGTGCATGTCCTTGTCGACTAGAGTCATATCAAAAGGCTAGATGATTAAAATCACAGAAACAAGATTAGACAGATATAAAGGAGGTTGCAGGAGTGCAACATACAGTAGGTCATCTGCTTTGGAGCTTGCATGCTCTATTGCTCCAGAAGAAGTCAATTGACTTAGCGTGATTAGGCTTTTATTTGACCCACAAACAGTGCCTCTCATTAGGATGCTCATTTGAGCTGCGATTTCAGAGGCAGTAGACTGGCTGGTAATTTGCAACATCTGCCCCTTTTAAGAGTGCAGACACATGGCACTTTTGAATCAACTTTTTTTTTTCTTGCTCAACAAAGCCCTTTGTTTACTCATGATAGTTACCAGTCATCCATTCCGAATGTGATTTCACATGCACTCTCTGGCACTAATATCAGTTTCCGTTCAACAGCCTCCAACAGCAGCCAAACATCACAAATGTAACATGCTCCATTTACAACACCCAAGGCCTGTAAAAAGTTCAGATCAACAGACAACCTCGCAAATGTTGCTCGAGTGGCAAAAAAATGTAGTATTTTTTCCAGTTATCTATTTAATTTGAATCTGGACCAAAAACAGCAGGCAAAATAAAGAATAATTTTTTTTTTATAAGTTATAAAAATTGAATATTCTTAAATGGTGCAAATTTAGACTGTACAACACATTTAAATCACTTTGTTTCTTAAGGCAATGAACTTTGCCAGACAGCTTGTTTATATTCAGCAATTTTTGACTTTTATTTAGGACAGTCTGATTTTAGTATTTTCTAGCTGTGGGGAAAAAAATGGTTTTACAATCCTGTTAAATCTTGTTGTTAATATAATTTTCAATAGCTTATTATAATCTGAATTCAGGATAATAAGGACATTTTCCCCAAGTCCTCTCTATAGCAAAAGGTGTCCGTCTTAATGATTTTTGCATGTAGGTTTTAAACCTTCTTTCTTTAATTGTTCAGTTTGCGCTCTCTCTCTCTCTCTCTCTCTCTCTCTCTCTTTAAATATATATTTGTACTTTATTGTAATGTTTCAATAGCAAAAATTGTATTGCATATTAGAACATTATTTCACAGCATGACAAATGCTGATACCGTCTATTGTGTCTATATGATGTAAAGTAAAATGATTCTATTTAACTCATCTGTTCATCCTTCTCCATGTCACTAAGAAACAGAGATGTATTAACACTAAATCAATATACAGCCCGTACAATCAGGAAGCATCGACAATCCCTTGGTGGGCTGAGTAGGCAGAGCACGGGAAGTATCTCACCACAGAAGTTTGGGAAAGCCCCGGTTCTCCGCCTGCAATCAGAGGTAGGAGGACTGTCATCTGCTGAGCATTTACCTTTGATAAAGAGGGGAAGAAAAAGGCTACGCACTTTATAATGTTCTAAAAACGTACAAGATGTTCACTTTGTAGACATGCTGGCTACAAATCTGCCAGTGTCACTTTGGAATGGAAATAAGAGACATTTTAAAGAGGAGCACAACACATAATTTCCCAGTGGATGAACATGTGGGTGTGCAAATCCAGTTGAGATAATGTAGAAGCTATAAACTTGGTTCTGACAGTTTATGTGCCCCAGGATATTGGTTTTAAAAAGGGAAACATAATTTTATCCCATCCTACTTCCTACTGTGCATCCATTGTTTTATCCTGAAATGTAAACAAGTTACAGTATGTATCTATTTTATTTAAAAGTTTGGAGAAATTAAATATGAAAATAATTTGGATGTGCATAAACTAAGTGTCAGGCAATTATTATTATTAATTAAGGCAATTTATGATATGCCCAAATAATACTAATAGTTCCTCCACTGCTACTACTAATGGTTTCACTTTATATTAGGTGTCTTTAACTTGGTAGGTATAATGTACTTATTGGGCACACCTTTGCGTCTGGGATGCAGTTAAAGTTAGGGACAAGTTTTGTTGAATGGTTAAGTTTAGGTGTGGGTGGTAGGCTCGACAAAGTAATTATCGATGTAAATTAATTAAAAGCTGTAATTATTACTTCAATATATAAAAATTAGTTGGTATGAATGAATGTATATAGGTTGATTCAGTGACGTTAAATTATATTTTTGACTTTAATAAAACCGGTAAATTTAAATGTCACCATTTTCAGGTTACCATCTTTTTCAGTGTAACTACCTGTACATGCAAGCATTTCTTAAATATGAGTACAATGTAAAAAAACAGATTTAATATATACAAATTAATGTTAATTGAACTTGAATAAAACCAGCTAATTTAATTGTTAGGTCACATTTTTGCAGTGCACTTAATATAAAGAAATTCCTAAACTTTTAAAAATAATAATTATCTGCAAGTCACAATCCAGCTCCTCCATAGCAGTGACAGTCATTTATTCTGTGCAATGGCTTGAAACCTACAAAGCTGCATCTCTCCACTTGCCCATCGGCAAACCTGTCATCACGCGCCCATCCGCTTGCATGCAACCCACCCGGAGCTCCCACAGAATGCTCTGCATCCCAGGACAAGCTCCACTGTTGAGCATTTGTCCCCCGTGCATGAGTCTCTGGCTCCATCTGATGACCTTCTAACTGTCTTCAGCAGGCATTGGGTTTTGGATAATGAGGGGATTGATAAGAGGGCTCTCTTCCTGTGGGCAATTGGGGGAGAAAGAGGAGCCAGTGGGGTGGAGGGAGCAATGCTTGCCCCATGTGTCTCTGTTGAATTGTGGGAAAAAGGAGTGAAGTGATTCCCCTACAGGCTGTATCAGATTTCCCCTGAGAGGATCATGCTGCTCAAATAATGTAAGCCCCTGGCAAACACAGAGAACATTTTCACTCCTTTGTTTTTGTTTATGCTTATGAATGTGTGCAAGGAGGTGTCCATGATCATTATCCACTGAAAGTATGGCATCAAGCATTTAGCTAACACAAATACATACTTTGTTTTCTTCCACTGTGAATAGATGTTCCTGCTAGAATGTTGAAAATGTACACAAGAGAAGAGATCAATGGTAAAAGATTGCTTCCATATTGAGGGTGGATGGTGAAGAAGGAAAACACAAGTGACACCATTAGCTTGACATTTTCCTTAGTGCCCACAAATGGGAAATATGTGTGGCATTTATTGAACAGACACACAATCTATGACATCTGATGGCCATCCCAAAGGACCAAAACTGGTAGAAAGTTCAATAGCTCATCATCAACTGCCCTTTGAGTAATTAGACAATTGGAAGGGGTCTGACATCAAACAATACGTATACTCGGGTCCCACAGGTGGCTTTTTGCAGCTGATTTCAGAAAGGAAGCATCTTTAATGTCATGTTTTTCTTTAGCAAATAAAAGAGTCAAGCTGCTGAGTTCATAACTCTTGGACGCAACTTGTTCACTGCACTTAAAGGATGGCTTTCCACTTGATGAGAATGTTTAATTGACTTCATTGAGGTTATTCCACACAGTGTAATCAAAAAAAAAAAAAAAAAAAAGTATTATAAGGTAATGCAAGAAAATTGATTTCAAAACAATTTAATGCTCCATCTACGAGCTACAAGTTGCATCAAACATCAAACGCTGGATTACTCATTTGTAGGAAACTGAACCCACGTGAACATGCTAATGCATCCATTACTCATAATTCTTTAAAGGTCTATTTTCTCTTCTCTGTTGTTTAATATCAGGGAACAATGTACAGTAATATCTCATTTAATTAGGGATTTAAGCTCTCTAACTACTGGGCATATGGTATTTACTCTGCCATGGCCTTGGACATCAGAAGAATATGCATATCCTGGGAGTGTGTAGCTTGTTACCCTAGAATGAATTCTACACAAGTTTAATCCCTGATCTATTATTTACCTCTTGACCAAACATGTGAGTGGGGCTTGTAGGCACTCAGTTTGATCAAAATGACTGCCTTGGGATTTAGGGGTTTCTATTGGTCCAAAGGAGAATCTGTCATTTGACTTTCCTCAGTCTTCACTCTTGAGAATCAAGCTCTGTGCACACTGTAAGGAAAAAAGAAACAAGTCCATAATTAAACATTTATAAGCGCTCTGTTCAGACAGTCTGGGGACACAAGTTTGGGAGATATATAGGTAATCAGTGTCCTCAAACATCTCTAAAGCAAGGTATCTTATCTGATATGTGCATGTGTGTGTGTGTGTGTGTGCGTGTGTGTGTGTGTGTGTGTGTGTGTGTGTGTGTGTGTGTGTGTGTGTGTGTGTGTGTGTATGTGTGTGCGTTTTGTATAGGGAGACTCTCTTTCAAATGAACTTAAAGTGGGAAAAAGCAGGTCTCATTAAACAATAAGTAAATATTAGAAACAAGGACAAACATCTGTTTCTAACACATTGAAAATCATTGATTTACACAGCATTAAAAAATTATAGCTCTATTCATTGGTCATAAAATAGTTGTAAAGCTATTGAACAAGTCAGTTTAGGACATACACGGTTATAGAAAACTTCGATGAACACCCCAGCTGTTGGTTTCCCTAAATTACATTTAAAGTGTAAATTGTTGTTGTTGTTATTTTATTATTATTAAGTTGTCAGTAAATCATTTTAAACATTCTCTTTATGTGTTATTGGGGGGGGGGGGGGGGGGGGGGGGGGGTAGAATGGAAACATTAGAATGGAAAGAAAGGAAACATTAATTAAATATTGTGTCTGTAGGATTATTGCAGGCGTTTATTATAGCCCTTAACTATTAAAGCTACAGTTTCAGGTTTTACACCAACGATTAAAAAAAAAAAAACTCTAAAAAAAAAAGAAAAAAAAAACTCTTAAATATACTTAGGTTACATAAAACTTCTAGCACTTAGCCCATATTAGCACAGAATACTCTACTGTTTAAAGAGACATCACTGAACAAACTAGATAATAAACTACCAAATAAGCTATGAAGATAATTACCCAATTTTACAAGCTATAGTATCGACGATAATGCACATAATGCACAACCAATTACACTAGACTAAAATATATTACCATGTTCCTTTGGATGTAATGCAGCAATCAAAGAGAGCTGACTATGCAGAAGAAATAGCCGTAAGACAGTTTTCTCTTCTCGGACAGCCAGAGATTTACCCCGCTGCTTCAAACAACCCACCCAAATTAGTCCTACTCCTGTCCCGCTTCAGTCCCGGTGGAGTGTCTTAAACGAACGGATCTGGAACAGCGAAACCAGCGCTGGGTTTTCTGGATCCACTGAAACAGCTTATATTTTCAACGGTCCTCTTTCGCTTTATAGAGCCCCGGTGCATGCGAATGACGATAGCGCAGAACTCCCTTTCTTTCTTTCTTTCTTTCTTAATTAGCAGTGTTGTTTTTTTCCTTAACGATAAATTACTGTTTTGACGTTCCTCTTAATATTATCGGTTTGAAACTGAAGGAACAAACATAAAGTTTTGAGTGAGTTTAGAGAGATTTGCGTAAAGAAGAGGAGAGGGAAGAGGAAAGCGTCCCCCCACATGAGGGCGAGATCTGACTGAACTTCATTCGGCCATTCACACAATATGAAGAAATGGTGAGTATGACCGATCAACACAGGAACACTTTACAATAACCCTTGTCTATGACATTAACAAACATTATTGTAGTGTAGCTATAGAGCTAATTACAATCTTTACGTCAGGTAGCCCACGCTTAAATAGTCATACCCTAAATGGCACGAACCGTTTAAATGAACAATAGATTATAACTCAAATTTGTTAAACGGTAGGCTATAGTATTTCTTAATGATTTAATTTACTGAAGTTTGTCGAACGTGTTAGTCAGGTATTTTAATCATAAAATCTACATCCTTGAGCATGTTTACAAAATAAAGTCAAAGATAAAATGCTTTACATGGGGGCTGCTTTCATCTCACTCTTTACTTACTATTTAGCTCACATTTAAAAAATTATTTAAAAATAAATAACATAGAAAAACTTTTAAAAGAGTTTTAAATGGCAGCAATCATGGTTTATTCTGAATGTCTATTTGTACATTAATCAGCTGAGCAGAACAATAATGCAACCAAATTAAACTGGTTTAAAAACTGATTTTCAGATTCCTGTTCAACCTGTTGGTGACAATTACAGTATTTTCTATCATGCTTCTTTTTGTCTTAATGTTTATTGCTTTCATTTTTCTGAAAAGAGAGAAAGTGATTTTTAAGGGCAGGTGAACACTGAGGCATTTCTTTCTCAGAGAACGCAGAGACAAGGAGGAGATATCACTGAATATATACAATTGGGGGAAAAAATCTCACTTTTCCTCTACTTAACTACTTTAGGTTTTATGAGTTTGCCACTTTAACTATTTTTTAATTTTCTTCTAACCTCAGTGGCTGTCTGTGATGGGGCACAGTTGTTCAACTGCTGCAGTCAAGAATGCCAATTTGCATTCCAAGCGTGTCATTTGATGACTTTTTTTCTGCATGGCTTCCATGTCTTGTCTGGACACTTAACATTTAATCTGCTCCACGTCAAGAGTCAAACACAGTTATGTCCCCTTTCTCTATCTCTATCCTCCTCTCTCTGTCTTTCTCTTTCTCTTTCTCTTTCTCAGTCTCATCACCTCTCTTCTAAAAAAAGAACATAGGTTGAGGACAGGATTATGGGAGAAATGAGAGGGTGTGTGAGAGAGAAGGAAGGAGTTAAAATGAAGAGCTGCTTTAATGTTGCAGGAACAGTCTAAGGCTGAACTTGTCAATTGTGCTGCTGTGATTCTCTAGGGGCCATGGCAGAGTAAGAGGGTAGATGATGGTTAGACGGTTCAATAAGCGCACGGACAGGTAGCCCTAGTGACATCCCCCGGAGACATTGTCTTAATGAAGAGCAGGTCCACTTAGCCCTGGGTTCTCTGACCCTCTGCCTACTCGTCACACACACATACACACACACTGCTCATTTGATCTTTCAGCTCTCTTGAACCTCTCACTGAGTTGTGTTGGTGAAGCATGTAAAATTGTCAGAGTTTCAAAGTAGAAAACTAGGACTTAATATTAATAGTAGTAGTAGTAGTAGTAATAATAATAATAATAATAATAATAATAATAATAAACAATAAGACACATACAAATCCATACTGATAGACAGACAGCTTTGTTGTGGCTGGATGGGGTGGGTACACTGTAAAAAATTTTGCCGTTAAATAACAGTAATTTTCTGGCAGCAGGGGTGCCAGTAAAGTACTGTTAATTTACAGCTCTTAACCATTAATTTACCGCTCTTATTTTTTAACAGTATTTTACCGTAAATTCTACCATGGAAATTAACTCCACTCCCACTGCTTCAAACAGTTCGAGTTTTTAAAACTAGCATTCCTACGATGTTAGTACTATGAACTTATTTCATTTGAGTCCACTGAGAAGGAATATTTCTTAATATAACGATGCAAACACTTAATGTGCAGTAATAAAGTAACTAAATACATGACTTTTACTCAAATCACTGCAGCTCATTGTCAGCTATAGCACACATGTATGTGCTGAAGTACTTAACACAGAGATCATCACTGTATCAGCGACTCCACATTTACTGTGTTTATATAAAGCAGCAGAAGATCAGAATTTGTGGCTCATCATTGACTGAAGCACAGGCTGTACTCTCCAGCACAATGGTGAACAACCAAACTACATTAAACTAAACGATCTCTCTTGTGCAAACACACATTAATACAGTCAAGTTCAGTATTTACTCTCATTATCAGTGTATGACTTTGCCTAATTTTTTTTCTATGGATGTTCACAAATATTTTAGTTAAATTAACTTTTTTTTTCATTTGGTAAATCTGACGTTTACATTTTACAGTATATTACTGTTTTTCCTTGACTTAACGGCAACAAACTGTAGAAAAACACTTTTTTTGCTGGCAAACATTTATTTACGGCAAGAAACAGTAGAAAAACAGTCATTTTGCCAGTAAATAACTGTTTTTCTACAGTTTGTTTCCTGTAAATTAATTACAGTTTATTACTGTTAAATTATGTTCAATGCTGTTTTTTCTTCATCTTAAATCTTTAACCCTTTAAACCCCACAAGAAAATCCTCAGTTTTAAATGAACACTTATAATGTGTGCACACTACAGAGTGTTAGAGTAACACCGAATCAGTGAAGTTAATGAGATAATTCGGTGATTAATTGATGATTGAGCATTAGTGATAAACACCTGCAGAATCACTGAAGCAAAGAGAAACACAAGAACTACAAATTACTTCAACCACAGCCTTAGATGAAATCAACTGAATAAAAGAATACATCAAATCTCTCAAGATCTGATTAAACAACTACTAAAACAGCTTCACCAGATTCACATTACTTACCAGACTGACTTTATTTCTGTCAGATGTCTACAGAAGAACTTATGGAGAGTTAAATAGGTTTAGGTGTTTTTTTCACTACCATGATGGAGATCAGTGTTTAATTTAGTTGGGCTCTTGAACGTGACTTTTCAACAATTAAGGTTTTTTTTTTTTTTTTTTTTTTTTACATGCTGTAACAATGCACCTTTGGAACCTGTTATAGCAAAACAAAAGTACACAGAAGAAAAAAAATCTGATGTTGTTTATAGATTGACAAGAACAAATACTATTATTTCTGATCTAATCCCATGTCTCTTATTGATACTACAGCATAAGAAGGAACACTGCTGAGCCATAAGTTATAAAAGACTGTTAAGAAAATTTCACTCATAATAAAAAAAAAAAACCTTTGCTGAAATTTAGACAGAAACATCAAGAATCAGCGTATGAATCACAGCAATGGTGACAATCCATAAAATAAATGAACAGATCAGTTCTGAACATCACAACACATGCTACTAAAACTTAAAACAAATGCAAAATGATAAGCACATAAGAATTCAAGAAAATAAGTGAACAATTCAGTGGCATAATTTATTCATGCCGCAATGCATGCTGGGAGTCATGGATGAGTTTTATCCTGTGCTGGTACCCAGCATGCATTGCATCATAAACCTTTTGATTGTCACCATTGTTGAGATTAATATGCTGATTGTTGATGTCTCTCTTTCAGTGTTGTGAGGACTGCTGCCCAAAATATTTAAAGCTCAAAAATCCATATCCAGATAATCACATTACCGTTCAATCTTATAAATTTGAAGAAACAAACAAAAGAAAAGTGTTATTCACTCACATATTTCAACGCCAAATTATTATTTGACTATTATAACAACAAGTCAGTCTAGTAGATCATGCCTGACAGAAACAGTCATAATCACTTGATCATCAAGATTAATATTGCTGTAATAGATGTATCATAAAGATACAAATATAGCAATGAAACAAAAGTTGAAGTACAAAAGTCAAGGGTCAGGAGCCCAACTAAAGCAAACACTGATCTCCACAATGGTGATGCTAAACGAAACTAAGATTATCATCTACACCTCTGTAATTCTCAATAAGATCTTTTGATCTCTGATCTCTGATCTGATAGAAATAAAGTCAGTCCGGTTAGTAATGAGTGAAGTTGATAAAGCTGTTTGTTGATTGTTTAAATCTTCAGTTGATTTCATCTAAAGATGTGGCTGAAGTCAGTTGTATTTCTTGTGTTTGTCTTGTTTCTTTTTTCTTCAGTGATTCTACTCATTAACAGCAGCTGTTGATCATTGTCTGAATTCACTCATTAGTTTTCATTCTCTCTGTTAGGTGGACTTATATTAGTAAACTCATGTAGGGAATAGTGAATGAGGGAGTAGGGTGTGATTTGAAACGACTTTGAACGTTGTTAATTTACGATATATAGCAGCAGGCTACCTTCTCGAAAACGATGAATATTACCCAGAATGCACTGTTTTACTGAAAAACAGTATGTTACTGTCGAAATTTGGCCGTTTTTTTACAGCGATTTTTAACAGTGTGTACACTGTTAAAAATCGCTGTAAAAAAACGGCCAAAGACAGTAACATACTGTTTGAAGTATGTGGGAGTGGAGTTAATTTCCATGGTAATGGAAATACTGTAAAATACTGTAAAATACTGTAAAAAAATATATAAGAGTGATAAATTAATGGTTGAGAGCTGTAAATTAACAGTACTTTACTGGCACCCCTGCTGCCAGTAAATTACTGTTATTTAACGGCAAAAACTTTTACAGTGTAGGTATGACAGATGGGTCATAACACCTGCCAAACAGTGAAAGTGCCCAGCACTGAGTAGTATTTTTACTCCGTGATGATACAGTCTAAATGGCTTGAAGGTTGATTCAGTGATGTGAAATAATATTTTTTTATATAAAAAAAATAAAATCTGTTAATTTAGATTTTACCATTTTCAGGTTACAGTTTTTTTTCCCGGTAAAATGTGTATTAGTGGATGATTAAAAAAAAAAAAAAGAAAGAAAACAAAAACTATGAAATTCAACTAAAACACAGGAAATTATCACAGATTTTAGAAAGATAATTAAAGCCTTATACACTTCATACATTTGGTATAAAATAATTATGAAAGAACAACTATAATTACACATGCAGATGCAGAGATCATTTTAAAGCTTTATATGGGATTTCATTAATGAAAACGTTACAATAATTAGGATTTATGGTTTATTTTTATTGAACTCTGTATTTTCTAATGCAACATCAAAATTAAATAAAAAAAAAAATGCAACAAAATACTGGTTTAAGAATCAGATAATTGTTGTTCTTTGTTCTCTGTTGTTGCAATTATTTTATAGGTTTTGTGGTTATGTGCTGGAATGCACACAGTAAGCATACCAGCATTAGTAAAGTGTCAAGCATACACACTTTTTAAATTAAAATAGCATATTTGCATTTTTCCAAAATAAGAACACACACTCTTTGTTGTATTTCTGTTATTCATTGCCAAGGGTATTTTTTTGCAGAATAACTGAAATAACAGAAATGCTCATGTGTGTCAGCTGCTAGAACTGGATTGATGACCTGAGGAAATTATATTTTAAGGGTAACCTGCTCCCTTAAAGAAGTAAGACAATAATTCACTTCTATTTGTGGTATAAACCGAGCTGGGCTGGGGATGTTGTGGATCTACACGCTAGTACAAAACAGAAACCTTGCAGTAACTAAAGTACTCAGTGGGGAGGTGTATGATTATTGTGGGAGATTTATTTTTTATATTGCGGTACTACAGGATAAGATGTTTCACATTGTGTCATACAGAATGTGCTGGAAAAGAGGAAACAATGTTTCCATAAGTGCACTTGTCTCTTAATAAAAAAGAACATGGATAAACCTGTTTAGCGACCCCAAGAGGTCCAAGGAAAGGTTTGATTAAAAAGTGTCACTTCTGACTGAGCTTAGAGTAGAGCGCTGAAAGAAATAAGATATGACAAGATAAGTGTTAGGTCTTAAATAAAATCCCCCAGAACCACACAGCAGCACATGGGTGAGTGAATGTATGTTACCTGAGTTACTGTATACAGTAAATTTAAAAAAATGCTAGTGTTCAGATTGGATATGGAACCTCTTTTCAGCTAAGCTAAATAAACAATAATGTGTTATTAATGCTTTATGTGTTATTATATATTTATTTCATTGTTTTTTTTTCTGTATTTTTTTTAACCTCACTATGAGTGTGGCGTAAATTGAGTGAGTTAGTCAAGTTTAAGATCTTAAAATATTATAGCTATAAAATCAAGCTCTAGAAGTCCTGTTTCTTAGAGTTTTAATAATTATTCATCTATATGCATGTTGCGTTCCTTAGTCACTTTTCATTTTCATTATTTTTGCTGCATAGATTATATGGAAGATTTTTTATGTAGGGAAACATTTATTATTTGTTACAAACTATACTTTAAAAGTCCAGTAATTTTCTATGCTTTGAGTTCATATACTTTTAAGGTGTTTTTGTAAATTATGGTATTCAAGTGTGTGTGTGTGTCTTTAGGTGGGTTTATCTGTGCATATGTGTGCAGAGAGGGGGACAGAGTCTCTGAGAGCTCTTTCATGTGACACTAGCATTCCACTAATGCAGTCACAGCAGCGATGCACAAGATGAGACATTCAGCCAGCCCTCCCTCTGCCATCATTCTCATTGGTCGCTCTCTGCCTCTCTCTTTTGCTTTCTGTGATCTTAACATTTATTAGAGAGCCCTGTGCAAATTTCCTCTTAGCATCTGTGGTATGGGGTAGATTACTTATGAATTGTAATCAGTAATATAATCTCTTAGATTACACATTTTTGGTAACGTAATCCGATTACTTTTGGATTACATTTAGATTACATTTGTACTAAACCTTATTTGATATCACATATATTCAGTTAGCCTAATCTTGTACTTTAAAAAAAAAAATTATATATATATATATATATATATATATAATTCAGCAAAAAGAGCCACAATAGCTTCTTTTACAAGTGCAATATATGGACAGTTAATACTTACAAAATACTAACACTAATTTATCTTTCAGGGAAAAAAGTGTTTGTTTGTTTTTTTTTGTTTTTTTGCACAAATGTAATTTATTCTGAATCAGTCTAATCAGTGCTCTATCAGGTATTACTTTAATCAGTTTATTTTTTATATTTGCCTTAAATGGATTGCTGTTAAACTTTCTAACTTTTAAAAATTAAATGTAGATGTCTACATTTACGTTGAATTCTTACATGTTATCCTTACATTAAATTAGAATAATAAGACATTATGGTTGTTATTATTATTAAAATGAAATCAGTATCAACAAACTCCATCAGTCCAAATGAATAAATTATGTTATTAGATTAATGTTTAACTTTTTTGACATACAAAATATGAAATGTTGGAAAAATACAATGATACTTTTAAATATGATATTAAACCACCAGTAGGTGGTAGCAAGTCACTGTCTTAATGAGTGAATCGTTGCTCAACCGATTTGTTCAAACGGCTGATTCATTCAATAAATGAAGCAAATAACCGTTTTTATGAATAGCTCACTGAATCATTGACTCGTTTAAAAATGAATCATTTAGTAACGAAAGACTGTTGCTCGCAGATGCGGGGCTGTTCTGCTTTGACTTTGCTATAGAACTATTTTCGTTTAAAATGGAACAAAAACGACCCATAATGTGTCTAAAATGTAAGTCAGTTAAAATTACTTGTTTATTTAACTGAAGATGTATAAAATCAATATCACATTTGCAATCGAGCTGAAAGTCGGAAAAACATCACTCCTGGTCGCGTGATGTTGGACATATTATACAGAATATTTATATTTTTTCTACCACAATATGTGTTTCTTTGTGTGTGCTGCTGTTGCACTTATAGTGTTGATTTCTCCGTGAGTCAGACAGAGCGCACAAGCCTCAACTGACGCGACCTTGATACTGTCAATACATTATCTGTTATTAGTCACCGTTTACACTGAAAGTAATACAATCAGAATCATTCTCTTCAAAGTTTCGTTGATGCCCTTATTGTTTGTTATTCAAATTTTGATCAGGTTACTTGTCCGTTCGGGCAAGTAAAATTTTCTTTCACTTGCCCCTTCACAAAATCCACTTGTCCCGGACAAGCGTTAATGTCAAGCACTGGCTAATATATAAAGACCATTTCCAGGTCATATATTTCATCTCAAAACACTTGAAGTGCATAAGGTAGTAACATTGAAGAAAAATCAACATTACAAAAATATATTAAAGGACATGAAATTCCCAGCAATACCTTTGCTAGGTCAAAGAATTCCATGGACAGCAAATTAATCCTTGGTAGGCATTAAGAGTATTTTAAAAAGTAGTTTACTCTAATAACAAGTACTTGAGTTTTGGAATCTGATGACGTAATCCAGATTACATGTAATCCGTTACTACCCAGCTCTGTAGGTGTCTAGATGCAAGGGTGATGCTTGCTTCCCACTAGAGGCAGGAAGGACATGTACACATGTGTTTCTTTCTTTTTCTCTATGAAAAATAAAAAAGCAACAAAAAGCAATGTTTCTTGTTATGGCCAAAGGGTTACAGTAAGTTACTAAGTTTAATACTGCTTTAATATCACTGAAATCTGTACTCTCTGCCTAATTGGGACATGTATTAGTATTCTTGCCTTGAAGCTTTAATAAGACTGCATTTTTATTGCAGTTTTTTGCAGTTTACGGTTTTTAACTATATTCATATATATATAGTCCTCATTTCAAGTTTCTCACTAGAAGGACTTTGGTGACATTTTTTATTGTGGCCTGTTCTCATTGATAGCTGTTTTAGACTGTGGCAGTGCTACAGCTGAGGTCAGTAACTTGCGAAATTCTCAACAAATCATTTCAGAAACTTTTCTTTTTGAGGCACTATATGGAGAACAATTCTGATTCTTTTCAACCAGGACAGTGTAGGCTATGGTTCCTACTAGAGCATAAGATTTAATTAAATTTATAGGAAAATTCTGAGTCAATACAGTACATATATGCATACATATTTATTTATTTATTTAGCAATCACCATTATGCCGCAAATGAGTTGGACTGAGCTTTATTTGCATTGGACATGCTTGCATAAAGTTAAATAAAAAAATCTAACTTTTAATTTGAGATTATTTTGGGCCAATATAAAATTCATTAATTGACCAGTCAGTCAACCAATTTGAAGTTGTCTTCGGCGTTAATTTTAAAAGACCACTAAAGCTACTCGAATAGAATACTGTAATATGTTTTCTTTAGCACAAGAAAACCTCTGTTACAGATGTTTTGAGGTATGATGAGTGTTCATGAACTATATGAACAATGATTTTGACCTCTCCCATGTGATTGCTATAATCTCTCTGAGCCATTTTCAGAGGATGTGTAGTTTTTATAACGACAGTGGCATCATTATAACTTATGCCACTTATACAAGCTTTAACCTGCTATATTCATCTAATGATGAAAAAATGTATATCCATAAAAGTAAATGTTTTGTTGAGCAAGTCTTGTTTTCCAAACTACAGTAAAGATTAATATCTTACCTGGAAAGCCTTGGGGATAAATGCCATAAATACATTTTTCTTTATTAGTTTTTTTTTTCTCCTGGCCCTCACTTTCTTTCTCCTTTGCTACAGTACATGCCAGTAACCCAACACCACCAGAAAGAAACGAAAAGTTCTTGCACTAGTGAAGATTGTCAAAATGTTTCTTGCTATGAGACACTTTTTTAATTTCTTTATAGATATATAACTGTGTGCTATAGGGAAGTGAAGGCTGCTAATCGATATTCTCTTATTGGGTTTGTGGTTTTGGTCAAATATCTCTCTTGGTTGTGCCTCAGATGAGGGGCAGCAGACTAATAAAGCATGTTGTGTCTCAGGGGCAGAAGCAGGGATGAGTATGGATTAGTCAGTGTACCCTTCCTGTTAACATACAGCACAGCTCAAATCTGGAGCTTTCTCTCTCTCTCTCTCTCTCTCTGTATGGAAGGCTTTATTCATGTCCTAATGGAGCAGAGAGTCAGCACATGTCAAATAGAGATGAAGGAGGTCTGCAGAAATGCTCTCCTACCTGTATGTTTGTCCTTGGTTAAGTCGGTTTGCCTGTGGCCGGTCCCGTGTGGCTGATGTCTGAGGAAAGTTATGAAAGGAGCCATTCTATTTAGTAGCTCTGAGCTTCAATACTAGGACACTGAACTATTCTTTAGTAACATTCATTGGGCATTTAAAGACAGCTTATTGTAAAGGGCTTACTGATGTGTATTATTAAACATTTTTATACTAAAACATCAAAATGATCTAAGGGGTGTCTGAAGATTTTAACAATAATGATATATATATAGATTTGGACTGTAATACCTGGATTTTCTTCTTATCCTTTGAAAAGATAGTTACACTCAAAATACACTTCAATAGCAGCTCATAGAGACAAAGAAAGAAGAGGAAGTGAGATGTAAGAGCCACTCGCAAGCCAAGCTGTTATTATAGACTAGAGCACCCTGTCATAAATACTCATAATTAAATGCTTCCAGAGACCTAATAATTGTATCATGTAACACAAAGTATCTTGAGTGGCAGAGTCACTTTCCTCTCTCCTCGGGTTTATTTACTGCTGAAGTGAGCCTGTAATCTCCGTTTCTGCGTATAACTTGCTAATGGAAGGGTTGGTTAGTACAGTAGATTGGCTGGTGACATCCTGTATGATTTCCCCTTTCAGCTGTGTCGTCTGAGCAAGTCCTGGGTTCATGTTTTCACATGTAAATGTCAATCTGTTCCACTCCAGTGCTTCAGGCCTTTTTTATGAGTACTTGAAAATTTCAGCTGCATTTTCAACATGAAGAAAAATGAGTGTTGCAAAAATTTTCTTAGACCAAGGACCTTCATCAAATATCACACAACCTAGAAATTGTCTTTAATACCAGTTAATACCTATTTGCAGATGTAAGTCAATTTTTCAGATCTTGCTGGGAAGGAAGACTACATTGAATGTTAAAGATCATGTTGGTACAGTATGCTAGCATAGTGCCTTTGTATCTTTCATCCAGCATGTCTTTGTGAAGCTTTAGCTGAAGCATTCTCAGAGTTCCCCTGTTTCCCACATCAAAGCTTCTGGCATCTTCTGTCCAGCCACAGTCCAGCTAGCCTATAATGCCAATTTAGAGTGCAGGTTTCAGTGGCTTTTCCTAGCTCTGAGTAAATGGAGCATGTTTAGAGTGCTACATAATAATGCTAGCAGTTTGTCCATATGCTTTTGTGAGATCAAGCACTATATTGTCTACTATGGCTGTGAGTATTAAGCTATAGCTGTGGCTTAAGTTGTGTTAAGCCAAAAGCATGTTTTAGTTGTCTGTTTGCTGCAGCATCTAAAGCACTGATGTAAATTTTGTCATCAGCATGATCCACTATGTAGGTGCAGCCCAGATTTTCTAGCCTCACGTATATTTGTGTGTTTGAACTTGATGTATGCACATGTGCCTGGATTTATCTCCACTAATTGGTGGGTCTAATAGGTGACAATGTCCATAGCTGGGCAAGTGCTTTTAAGAATTAAAAAAAAGATATGGGTGCCACACAAATATTCTAGCCTTGCATATATTTGTGCACCTGAACTAAACATTAACATACAGTATGCGCATGTGCAAGGAATTTGTCCTTGTCTGTCCACTACTGTAGTACTCTGTACTGTGTACCAGGAGTTCTGGTGGCCGTGACAGAAGGTATGGAGGAAGCGTCCGATCTCCTGGACCTTTCCTTCCGTCTGCCCGTTGGACTGTGGGTGGTAGCCGGAGGACAGGCTAATGGCCACACCTAGGAGGGAGTGAAACGCTCTCCATACCCGGGAGATGAACTGGGGGCCCCGATCCGACACAATGTCCTCTGGAATGCAGAAGTACCTGAAGACATGGTTAAACATCAGTTCTGCCGTTTCCATGGCAGTGGGGAGACCCTTCAGAGGAAGAAGACGACAAGCTTTAGAAAATCTATCCACAATTATCAGAATACTGTAGTGTATTTTCGTCTTCCATGGATCTGAGGAATCACACTATCTCAGGGTTTTGTTTCCATAAGAAAGATTTTATTTTCAAGAGAAAATAAAACCGAGAAAGCTCTGCAGAACAGTCTGTCGAGTCTGTGTCGGTTCTCTATTTTATACAGTGCTTCTGAAGGCGTGCCCATGTTCAATACATTTCATACATATGGTTCTGTTTATTAACTCTTTTACCTTTTATGGCTGTCTCCAGCTTGCTTTTAGGATGTACAATTTATTTTAAGTGAAACGAGGAAGCCTAATCATATATTTTGTCTTATGTCAAAATAGGGTGTCCAACTTTACTATATGCTGTATTTTGGTCATGTCTGCACCAAGGAGGTCTGATCATATATTTTGTCATATGTCCAAATAGAGTGTGCAGATGCACCATATCCTATACCCCTGCACTCTCTGCACATTCCATTCTCATGCAGGCCTCTCCATACAGTCAAATGCGTGATTATAACAGTAGAATAACTTGATACATAAATGGCTAGAGTCACATTGATTATGCCTGATTAATTTACATATTGACCAATAAAAATCTTCCACAATACATGTGTTGTTGTCAGAGGGTGGAAGGTCCGTTATGAAATCCACCCCTAGGTGTGACCACGGGCGGTTGGGAACGGCAGGGGATGGAGTTTGCCAGATGGTAGATGGCGAGGACTTTTGGACATGGCACCCAGCGGGCTTGTCTGGGAATGAGTCTCTTGGTTGCTCTAAGGTATTCCAGATTTTTGTGGTCTGTGAGCACTTGAAAAGGATGTTTGGCTCCCTCCAGCCAATGTCTCCACTCCTCCAGGGCAAGCTTGATGGCAAGTAGCTCCCTATTCCCGATGTCATAATTTACCTCCGCCGGGTTGAGTTTCCTGGAGAAGAAGGCACATGGATGGAGGCGGCTGGGCATCCCCTGCTGCTGAGATAGGACCGCTCCCACTCCAACGAATGGTAACTCTGGGTTTGGATGCACGAGGAGTGGGGCGTTCATGAAGGCCAGCTTCAAGGCCTGAAAGGCTTCGGTGGCGGCAGGAGTCAATGACAGGGACTTGGGCTTCTGACGAAGGAGGTTGGTTATAGGACTGGTGATAGTACTAAAATTCTGAATGAATCGTCTATAAAAGTTGGCGAAGCCAAGGAATCGCTGCAGTTCCTTTATAGTGGTAGGAATGGGCCAGTCCCTGACGGCGCCTACCTTCCCCTCGTCCATCTGGATGCCACTGCGGTAGATGGTATATCAAAGGAACTGCACTGAGGGTTGATGGAATGAACACTTCTCTGCTTTTAGGTAGAGCTGGTAGTCCCTCAGGCGTTGCAGGACCTCCGCAACATGCGTTGATGTTCTGCCTGGCTCCGGGAGTATATCAATATGTCATCGATATAGACTAGGACGAACTGATGGAGGAAATCCCGGAGCACCTCGTGTATGAAATCCTGGAATACAGAGGGGGCGTTTACAAGCCCATACGGCCTAACGCAATACTCGTAGTGACCAGTAGGGGTGATGAAGGCGGTCTTCCACTCGTCCCCCTCACGTATCCGGATGAGGTTATACGCGCTGCGGAGGTCCAACTTGGTGAACACAGTGGCACCACGGAGATGTTCTAGGGCTGCTGGGACGAGGGGAAGAGGATAACGAAACTTCTGAGTTATCTTGTTAAGGGCTCTAAAATCGATACATGGCCGTAAATCTCCATCCTTCTTGGCCACGAAGAAGAAACTGGAAGCAGCAGGGGAGGTAGATGGGTGGATGTATCCTTGAGCCAGCTCCTCCCTGATGTAATCCTCCATGGCCTTCCCCTCGGGAACAGATAGGGGATAGATCCCATCTACCCATCTACCTTAGGCACTGGTTCACCCGGCAGCAGATCTATTGCACAGTCCCACGGCCGGTGTGGAGGCAGCTTGGAGGCCCGCTTCGGGCAGAAGACATCACTGAAGGGGGCGTAGCACTGGGGTATGGAGATGGACCGGTTCTCGACAGGGCTTTCAATGGAGGTGGAGTAGACTGGTAGTGGTTCGGGGGGACGTTCCACTGGAACAGGAGATACATGATTGAAAGCAGGCTTCGCCCCACTTCAGGATTTCACTGGGAGATCACTGGGTTGTGCTGCTCCAACCATGGGCGCCCTATGATGACGTCAACAGTGGAATCCTCCAGAACCAGCAGATGGATGTCCTCGTGATGAAGGAGTCCTGTCTGAAGAGAGATAGGGCCCACGAAGTGGCGTACATACTTCTTGCTTAACGGCCTGCCGGTGATTGTGTGGATCTGGTAAGCTGCCGGCGTGGCCGTGGTTGGGAGCCTGAGCTGACGGCAGAGGGCGCTGGAGATGAAGTTGCCGGCTGACCCAGAATCGAGGAGGGCAGAAACGGGAAGAGACACATCAGCCTCAGTAAGTGTCACAACAGTGGTGAGTGGTTTCATTTGGTATCGTGAAGGAAGGATGGCACTCACCATGGGACGAGGAGGAAGAACACACAGTACAGCTGCACAGTACAGACAAAGATTCTGGGCCAGCCGTCTTTGACGCTCCGCCATCGTGAGGCGGTATGAATCCACTAACATGGGTTCATTGGCTGGTTCTGGGGAGCTGACGTTCTCTGGTCTGCATAGCGGTGTGGAGGAATGCGCCTGGCCCTGGTGCTCTTCTAAGCACGACTGCATACGAGTGGCGAAGCGGATGGACAGCTGGATGAATCGCTCGAGGCCGATGGTATCCTTGTATGCAGCGAGATGCAAAATTGTTTCAAATTGTATAGTCTCTCACCTATCGAGGAGTCCCTGGCAGGTTTGCTGAAAACTTCCCGGAAATGTTCGATGAAGCTAGAATATGACTGGGTTACAGGGTTATTCTGAGTCCAGAGAGAATCTGCCCACTGCAATGCCTTGCCTTGTAACTGTCAATGAAAGAAAAAAGGCCTCTACATTCCAAAAAATTACCTAAATATAGTGCACAATTTATGAACTTATCCATTTTAATGTTTTCAGCACATAAGCATCATATGCATCATTTTATTCTTATTTATACTTATTATTTTATGCTTTTCTGATAAAGGAAACTGTAGTAAAAACTGACTTCAGTGACTAACAAGCTAAAATGGCATGGCTTCTTAAGCAAATACTTTTTTAATCTGATGTTTGCTTTTATTTATTTTATTAACACTATCAGTAAGGTTTAGGGTAGTGTTTAATCTAGCAGTTACTATATGTTATTTTCAAATGCAATAAAGCATTAAGCTTTTAATGTCAATCAACAGACATTTCATTTCTGCTGCTGCGATACTTAAAACAACCAACTCGTTAAAACATTGCCAGAATCACTTCCATCTTTTTTTTTAAATATAAAACGGAATGTGCTTTTAACACTACATACTGGACATTTCAATTCATGAAAACTACAGAAAGCAATGAAAGAATGCATGCATAGCATTTACATGACAAGCTGTATGACAATTTGATGCCAAATTATGTGAATGTACTGTATGTAAAGTTAAATAAGTTCAAATAAAACTTTTTAAAAAGTTTCATAAAATTATAATTGATTTATAAATGATTACATGTATTTTATCTGCTCCATAAATAATTCTAGATCCCTTATTTAAATTGTTTAAATCTGTAGTATCCACATAAGCTTTGTTTTTGTTCTACAGTACTTTATTAGGTATTAATTACATGGAGCAAAGATGAAAAGAAAATGCCATTAATTCTTTCCTGAAGACAGTCGGAACCTTCAGAGGTACTTTAATATAACTAATTGATTTTATATATTTATTTGTTTAATTCCCTAAGCACTCTTAAAACTCCCCAGCTTTCCCCATGTTTTCAAACAAAACAAAACTACACTGCATGCTGTGCACATGTTAGTCTGTTACTTAAAAATTTGCTTTATATTGGATAGTATTTATTTGTCCTGAGTTGTTCAAATCATGGTAATCGATTACGGTTTTAATGATACTTAAAATATGAAATGGTAATACTAACCGTGGGGAATTTTATAAAGATTTTTCATCAAACACTCAATCCATAAAATTAGCGTTCATGTTTCATGTTATTTAGCTGTACCAAGAAATTTAAATGTCTTCATGATTCCCTATGGTATTGCAAATTCTGAATTTGCCAAAAGGTTGCATAGGATGAGTCTACTTAATCTTCCCATTACCTACAGGTTTCCTTTTCAGCCTCTGGCAGCTTTGCAGTCATATTACTTAACGTGGACTCTGTCTTATGGGCAGGACAGGGAATTGTACAGTTATGATTTCTGAACACACTCACATTATAATAAGTGTGAGGCTTACTTTAGCCCCTAATCCTTAAGTGGATTAGTCAAGCTTTAATTAGGCTAATCAGCAGTATAATTAGCTTCAATAACATTTTATTGGCCAGATAACAACATATCTTTAAGTGGACTTAAACAGCATCGCAAAAAAGTGTTACATGAAAAATGCGGTGCCATCTTTACAATATGTTCACAAGCTCTCTATATATATATGCGTTAAGTGCATTTTTTTGGTTGTTTAAAAGCTATGCCTTTTTGTAAGTTTTCTGTGATGCTGTCAGGTTTGTGGACCAGGTTTGTGCTTGTGTTTACTGTGGATCACCTTGACAATCAGGAGGTTCACTCATGTGCCATGGCTTGACAGCGTGTCAGCAGTTTGGTCACTTAGTTCATTAAACCTAGCGAGATGTGCATTGGTGCATTGAAGGTGAACCCAATCCTGGCCTGACAGCAAGATGGTAGCCCTTCAACTTCTAAGAGTTCCTAGAGGATGTGGGTGGGGGTAGTGCATGAACAGCTCTCTCTCCACCTTCAATACCACGACTTAGGTGCCCTTGAGCAAGGCATCGAACCCCCAACTGCTCCCCGGGCGCCGCAGCATAAATGGCTGCCCACTGCTCCGGGTGTGTGCTCACAGTGTGTGTGTGTGTTCACTGCTCAGTGTGTGTGCATTTCGGATGGGTTAAATGCAGAGCACAAATTCTGAGTATGGGTCACCATACTTGGCTGAATGTCACTTCACTTCACTTCATATTAGGATTCCAGAGTCACATTGTGACTTTGAAAGAATGTGTGTTTAAACTCTATGGGCTTCCTGTATCAAGCATACAGTATCTCTATGCACAGCTCCATCGCGAATAACTAAATTCATTAAACACAGACCATTCTGTCTCTGCTTTTAGTGACAAAATCATCATTATATAAAAATCAGCATGTGCAGCATTTGACCTTGTAGAAAAATCTGGATGAGCAGCAGGGCAGGATCTTGTCTGTTCTTTATTGGTCACTGCCAAGACAATAGCCGTGTTTCCACTATCGAGCTAAAACCGGGCGTGCTAGTGCATGCCAGGGCCAGTCGCGTTTCCACTGTCACTTCCGGGGCTTGATCGTGCCTCGCCGGGGCTTCCTCGGGGCCAACGGCCAGGGTTTTTTGGCCCGACTAAAACCTTGGGCCAAAGCGGGCCAGCTGGGGCTAGAGTAGGAGTTATGAACAAAGGCAGAGTTTCTCCGTGTCTAGAGAGCGTCAGTGCGGATCATTTCAGAAAGATAACAGCTTTAACACCAGTATTAAAGGCGTTTTAAAATAAGTTGAGCACAAAACTCTCTTTCAGTCAGCAGCGAGTGATTGAAATAACTTGATCCAATGTGTATTATAATCACCATACAAGGCTGAAATATTTATAAGCGATGTAAAAGATATGCACGCTTAACATGTTACCATAGTAAACATGGTAAAATATGACCGCTTGAAGAAATCAGACGTCAGCTTCTTATTCTCTATCACAATCGTTTATTTATTAAGTAACTTTTATTATCTGTCACAAGCCTCGTCTCGAGAGTTTTTCTCATGTTGCCTATCATAAAAGAATATAGCCTAATAATGTTTTTTGTTCGGGAGCTTTTATAAAAATAAAGATATTATCATTCATTCTAAATATGACGGCTACTGTGGCTAATAAAAAGAAACAGACTCGACTGAATAAGCAGGCTATTTTCATGAGCGTTAAAAATCAATAAATAAAATAGAAATAAGTGTATTTATGTGTGATTAATTTTGCGTCCTGATAAATTAAATCAATATGATCAATGTATCACTTATTCTATAGTTAAAACATCAATGCTTTTGAATTTGAATATATAACAAAGCATGCAAACAAACGCCCGCTTTCATCATGTTCGTTTTGTGATCGTGCATGTTCCAGTGACTTATTTCTTAGTTTTCTGATAACTTCTCTTTGATGGTGAAATTTTGAGGTTGCATGATGTTGTTCTGAGAGGCGTGTAAAGGGCGTGTTTTAGTGACGTACAGCGGTGCTTCAAGCTCCACTGTGGAAACCCTGCGCTATTCTGGCCTCTGTGCTACTGGCCCGGGGCTATGAGCCCCGCCCGGCCCACTTTAAGCCCTGGCTCGCACTGGCCCGACAGTGGAAATGCGGCTAATGAGAGCTGACACCACTGACTTCCTTTTATAATTTCAAACATGTCTTAAGTTGATTTTGGGTAAGTAGAGCTATTAACTCGGCAAAGAGTTGAGTCACTGCGGGTGTTGACACCTACTTGCTGAAAGACTTGGGCTCTGTTCCAATGAAATTTTATTATGCCCTATCTTCCCACTATCTTAAGGACTTAGATGTATATCATCGCTTACGTTGCTTGATTGCCCACTACTGACGGAATACATACAATGGGTGTAAATGGAATGCTCCAAGGTCTTGATCACTTGGGGGCAGATTTACTAACAGCTTGTGCCAGCACAAACCATCTTTTGGCATTAAAATTGTACTGTCAGGATTTACGAAAGATGTGCAGTGAAGAATTAGCACTAAAAAGGACATGGACACAGGGCGCCTGACCTTACTGAATAAGCATTTGTAAAAGTTTCCCTTTCAGACACAAAATTTATGGGAGGAGATTATTAAAATTAATCACACAATCTGGTTTACTAACATTTGCACTCATCAAATTACTGGTATTTGCTCCATTATTTAACACCATTGAGATTTAAATTTAATTAGAAAATAAAAATGTGGTTCTCTTTGGAGTGTTACAAGCTCTTGGTGCATAAAGAAGATCTGTAAAGTTGCAAAGAGTAAAGTCTCAAATCCAAAGAGATATTCTTTATAAAATTTCTATGTAAGATGTGGGAAGATTTGCATAATGCCTCCCAAATGTTCACGCAAAGAAAGAAGGCGTAACTTTTATTCTCGCTGTTGCCGCTGCCGCCATGTTGTGAAGATGCTGTGTGTTTCATTGTGAAAGCAAAACTACTTTATTTGGCCTTCCAAAAGAGGACATTTAGAAATCAGAGGATAAGTTGTATTTACAACACTGTTTCAGAACAATTCAGCCCAAAAATTCAGATGTGTGCAGCGCATTTTAGGGAGGAGGAGGACTGTTTCTTTTGAGAGTAACCTACAATGCCGATGTCTGTTTCTATAAAGTGGGGCAATTCCAACTTTGCAAGGACAGTCTGGCACTTCTGATTCACAGTCTGTAAGTACGTTTACATATTTAAAGAATTTGCCACTGATGATTCAAACTTGAGCTTTGAGCAGTTTAGAGTAGCGCTTGTTGCTTGTCATTTCTCCGATCACAAATGCAGACATGGTTTTATATTATGCAGCGCGATACACAACGCAATGTGTAAAAAGACAGTATAAGGCATTATAATCACTAATTATGTCCCCAGCAGATGCAACAAATGCCTCGTTTATAATGGATTTGAATGTTTTTGTCTTGTCGCACTGGGACATACAGTATGGTGAGGGCCGTAACATTTCCGTCACAGGCTTGAGGAATTTGGCCAATCATAATGCACTGCATAGCTGTCCAATCAGCGCACACCTCATTAAACAGAACGAATCAACGTGTTTCAGAAAGGCGGGGCATAGGGAAGAAACAATAGTGTACATTATGTGGAAAATAATGTTGTTTTCTTTTTTTTATCTTAAACTACTTAAACATATTGTATTACACCAAATGCACAACATAATGTTCTTCATAGCCATGTTATATGACCCCTATAATTTATTTGGAATATATCCTTATGCTAATTTACACTGCGCTTGGTAGATTGTGTTGGTCATAATGGAAATTAGATGTTGCATCTATGTTCTTTAATTTGCACACTGTCAGTAAATCACCCATGAATCAGGTATGAAATGTCCATACCTATCAGCGCTGTTTTGGAACTGCCTTCTCGCTCTAATTTGTCCTGTTTAGTAAATCTGGCCCTTGGAATATAATTTGGAGCAGATTCTCATTTTTGTTGTCATTTTGATTTTCTTTTATGGCCTATATGCCTGCGTGGGCTGTTGAATAAAATATATAGACCAACAAAAATGATAACAAATAACTTTGACCATGTAAAAAACAGTCAGCTTAAAGGTGGGGGATGTATTTTTTCATAAACACTTTTAGAAATTAGTTGGGCTGAGTATCAAAACAAATTTGCATCCAATCAGCAGAAAGGGGTGTGTCTACTCATGATGGGAATAAGAGAGCGCTCAGTGCACAGGATGGACATTAGCCAACCTGAGCAACAACAAAAATATAGAGATGATCTATAAAAAAATTAAAAAGTAAAACATCTGCAAAACAAAATAAGGCTTATGATAAGGCAAGTAGGACACGTAAATTTTTGGATCAGCTTTCCAGGGCTGGAGAGAACTCAACGAGAGGGAAGGCCTTTTATCAGACGCCGAGGTTGCTTTGTTTCTACTCGATAGGTGAGTAACATAGGTTTTGCTTTGTTTCACAGAACTAATATATGCTGGCTTTTGCTTGAATCTGCTTGTGTGTCATGTTCGTTGACTGTTCATCTGCAATAATATTGTCGTTCCCTTAAGCTATGATAAAGTCACATTAATTTCCACTCCCTATAAGCCTAGAGCATCTAAACCTCCTCCACTGTCTGTTTCAAGCATCAGCTCCCAAATTTTGTATGAAAAGTAAAATAATATGTTTACAGTAGGGCTGTGCAAAAAATCGAATGCGATTTTCATGCACATCTCACCAGTAAAGACACTCCTGTAATTAGAAGTATATCTCCATTTGCGTTCAGATCAGGGTTTCCAGGTTTTCACAACAAATCCTGCCCAGTTGCTTCTCAAAACTAGTCCAAAGCTAGCCCAATCGCGCTTCCAGAAGGTTCCCCAATAAAAAATTGCTTCCCGGGGTTAAAATATAAGTTTTTTTTAGCAGGGTTGTGTTAATGTACATTTTAGGGGCTAAATATCATGTTGTTTGTATTGGGGTCGCGTTGACCCGCGGACATGAAAAACAACCACAGACTTGGCAACACCGGTTGGCATTTACTACACCGAGCCGTAATTCACTGACAATCTACACAAAATCGATGTTAAAATCGCAGGCGATTCTTTGTCGATTTTGAAAACAATTTTGTGATAGTTGTCGGTAGACTATGGCTCTGTGTAGGAACTGCCGCTCCACCTGAACCAGTGTTACCAAGTCTGCGATTGTTTTTCATGTCCGCGGTTTGAAGCAACCCCAATACCAATAACGTGATATTTAGCCCCTAAAATGCCAATTTTACCAGGGCAACCCTTCCAAAAAATGTAAAAAAAATTTCCCCTGGGAAGCAATTTTTATCGTGGAACCTCCCAGAAACGCGATTGGGCTAGTTTTGGACTAGTTTTAATGAGCAACTGGGCAGGACTTGTTGTGAAAACCTGGCAATCCTGATCTGAACGCACGTGCTAGAGATATACTTCTAATTACAGGAGCATCTTTACTGATGAGATGTGCATGAAAATCGCATTCAATTTTTTGCACAGCCCTAGTTTACAGCAGAAAATACAGCAGATTCTGCCATAATCATTGCCTGTTTTGCATACGTATGTGTGGAGCGGAGCTATCAAAATAGGGGTAAGACCCTTTTGGGGTAGAGGCGTGTTTGTTTTGGTGATTTGAAATATCAACATCAGCTACCAGAAATCACTTACCCCACCTTTAAAGTACTGTGATCTACTTTGGTGCCACAATTGTGTTACATTGTGGTATATGGAGCATACTCAACTACATCGATCAAAATTGAGGGGTCAAAGTTCTGTCCATATAAACAAAGGTGTACACTTTATAATGGCAGTGGGGATTCCCTCAAAGGGAAGTGCTTAAATGGCACCTATTATGGCCCTTTTTACAAGAAGTAATATTGATCTTGGTTGTCCCCAGAATGTGTCTGTAAAGTTTCACAACACAATATCCCACAGATAATTTATTATAATATGTATAAAATGTCAATTTTAGGGCCTGTCATTTTTTTTTTTTTTTTGCGGGGTATCACTTAAAAAATCAAATAAGATGCATATTCCCATCCCATCTTCAGAAGAGGGCATAGTGTTTACATCTCTGCTTTGCATACATACATCAATAAACAGTAGTAATTCAGAAGTTCAGATCATTTTACCAATTTCTTGGGTCTTTGGGTTTGAGTCGTTTCCTTCATTAAAGGGGGGGTGAAATGCTATTTCATGCATACTGAGTTTTTTACACTGTTAAAGAGTTGGATTCCCATGCTAAACATGGACAAAGTTTCAAAAATTAAGTTGTACGTTTGAAGGAGTATTTCTGTTCCAAAAATACTTCTTCCGGTTTGTCACAAGTTTCGGAAAGTTTTTTTCGAGTATGGCTCTGTGTGACGTTAGATGGAGCGGAATTTCCTTATATGGGTCCTGAGGGCACGTTTGCCGGAAGAGCGCGCGCTCCCGTATAGCAGCGCACTGAGAGCACAACAGACAATCACTGATCACAGCGAGAGCGTCGCGAAATGTCACAAAAGGAGTGTGTTTTTGGTTGCCAGGGCAAGACAACCCTGCACAGATTACCAAAGAAAAAACAGCATTAAGGGACCAGTGGATAGAGTTTATTTTTACAGAGCATCAACGGAGTTGTGCAAGTGTTTGTGTTTGTTCCCTGCATTTCTAAAATGCTTGTTTTACAAACAAAGCCCAGTTTGACAACGGATTTGCGTATCGTTTATTTCTTAAGGATGATGCAATCCCAACGAAAAGTGGTCACGATCGTGTGTTGGAACCACAGGCGGTGAGTAAAACTGCTTAAAATATCTCTGCCTCCTTGTTAGTGCGTCCGCCTCCCATCGGAGACCCGAGTTCGAGCCCCGCTCGGAGCGAGTCGTTGCTGCTGCTGCTCTCGTTCAGTTTCAGCCTTCACAGCTGTCACAGCTTTCAAACGCTCTCAAAGCAACTGGCGCTCGTGATTCTTTAGCTCCGCCCACACGTCACGCCTCCAGGCGCTCGTGTTTTTCCGGGAAAAATCGGTACAGACTATCTTTCTCTTAAGAATATAATAAAACTAAATACTTTTTGGAGTTATGAAGGATGCAGTACTACTCTATAGGTACTCAAGATTAACATGATATTGAGTGAAAACGAGCATTTCACCCCCCCTTTAAGAGACAGCACCATGAGCTTTAACCTATCGTTCATAATTTGGTCATGTGACGTGACAGCATTGGATAGAGACATTAATTTACAAGCTTCCTTACAAATGGGTGCACAGTTATTATTATCATCATAGGTTCAGAAAAGAACCTATATAATGTTATGCATGCGTGACTGAATGAATCTCTCCCCAAGACAAGTTTTTCTTCCTGGGTCACATCAAAGATTTGTTCAAAATTAATAAATTGTTCAAGAACGACTCATCACTAATAAACAACTAGAAGTAACATGACTGAGAGTGAGAGAGAAGAAAGAGAGAGAGTTCAGTTCAGCCACACATATAGGAAGCCAAATAAATGTAATTTATTAATAAGATTCAGGAGGAACGCGTCAGATACTTAGCCTAATCAACACAGGTGGACCATAATCAAGTAATCAATCCCATAGTATAAATATCGCTTACCTTATTCATTGACGGTTTATCAGCACTTACCTCTATCCATTGACGGTTTATCAGCATGCTGGTTCGCTTCGTCAGTCACCTTATCACAGACCCAATTTTCGTACCAACGAAGAGTTCTACACAGGTGATTTATAAGACCTGCTGCTTTTGCCGGACCCGAGATCATTTCTACCCAGCCAAACACGGCTGTTGAGCAGCATTAAGCGTCATTGCGACAGCTGCTCTCCTCGCCAAGCCACACATCGTGGCCAATAGACCGTGCAAGCTCCGAGCTCGCCTCGCTCGATTCAACGATCGCGCCACCCGAGACCGAGCTCTTGTCGAGCGCTGGATTGCAGCAGAAAGAATCCAACCAGCCTGGGCTGAACAGTTCTCACCGCGGCTCAGCCTTTCACCACGGCGTTCCGGCCGAGTGGCAGTTTGAGGCTGCACGACGTTAACCAATACATTTCCAGGCGAAGACGCTAAAAACAGGTTCTTCTTTTTCTTCATTGGATTTTTACGGCAGTTGGCATCCAAAGTGTTGCATCTAAAAGCAGGTTCGCGGCTAAAGTTTGTTAAACGACGTCATGACGCAGTTCTGTCTTCTTCTACTAGTGTTTTATGGCGATTTTGGCAAACCAGCGTAAAGGTGCATTACTGCCAGCCGCTTATTTGGAGTGTGGATTGCGCATAGATTTGGACTACAGATACAAACGTTCCTTCGGATGATCATGCCACTTTTAACCATGAAGCCAAGGCATTACATTCGCCTTACCGAATACTTTAAACTGGCGGCTGTCCTCTTGTACATTTGCCTTTTTGGGGGGTACTCTAGGTTCGGGCCATTCCCGAGCTCTGAGCCCTTCCCCGGACAGCACGCCAAATACGCATACCATACCTCAGCTAATTATATGTAAGCGTGAACTAGTGAAATGTAATTTATTAATAAGATTCGGGAGGAGCGCTTAGCCTAATCAACACAAATGGACCATAATCAAGTAATCAATCCCACAGTATAAATATCGCTGACTTACCTCTAACCGTTGATGGTTTATCAGCATCCCTGCTCCACCCCATCTCCTCACTTCAAGTTCACTTTATAAATAGACGGGGAAGGGGGGGTACTCTAGGTTCGGGCCATTCCCGAGCTCGGAGCCCTTCCCCGGACAGCACGCCAAATATGCATACCATACCTCAGCTAATTATATGTAAGTGTGAACTAGTGAAACCAAAAGTGGTACAAAATGTTACAGAGCTTGCATAGCACTGACCTGCCATTGGCACAATCTCACCAGCAAAGCACTGACAAAATAAAACAATTCAATAACGTACATATAGGGCGCCGACTGGGCTAGACGGAACCAGCGGAAACCAGTCTATTAGATTCACATCATGTAGTCCAGTGACCAATTGCAGCTCACCCTCAGTGGTAGGAGTGTCGGCGGGGCTTCCCTCTAAGCCCTCGATCTCCACCAAAACTCCCTTGGGAACGGACGATGTTGCAGGCTCACACACTTGATCATATGCTGTTCGAGGCTCAGGCTCTGTTGCAATGGTCTCAGACTCTCCGTCTGCAGTAGGCTCAGGCAGTACTCAGGCTCAGGCAGTGACGTCACACAGACAGGCATCTGAGAACGCCTTGTTGTCAGACAGTGTGTAGGAGTTATAGACTTATATTTTTATCATTATAGGGTGGATGTGTATACACACTGCCAACACACGTTTATGTTCAAACACCATGTAAAAGTGAATTTAGGATAATAGGTGCCTGTAACGCCTTAAAAACCGTCATAGTCCCACGGCTCTCGGCCCCGCCCCACTAGGCACAGTGCCTTTTAAGGAAGTTCGGAAGTTTATGAAAAGCGAATATAACTAATAATACTTGGTACACACATTTACATTAAATGGTTTTATTAATGTAAAAAATTGTATTTAACATCACTGAACCAAAAATACATACATTTAAATAAAAATTTCAATGTATCAGCACTTTATTTATTTTTTATTTTTTGTGGACTAATTCAGGTAGAATTAGCTATTTTAGGTAACAATTGCAGGCTGCCACTTTTAACACTACATACAGGGAAAGTTATTTATCATAGTTCATAAATTTAAATATATTTATGTTCATTGTTAATAAATACAAACTTATAAATATATATTTAAATAAGTTCCTGTTGGTACAGTTGGGAGAAAGGTTTTCCAGAATGTTTATACAACCAAGGAAAACAAATTGTATACATGAATTTTCACAGAACATTTAGAAATAACATAATGTTGAGAAAATTATCATAGAATGTGAGTGTTAGCTGGGATGTTCGAAGAAATTTGTCTTTGCACTGCATTGTGGACTGCTTTATCCCCAAAGGATACATGAATGTGCACAGTTCTCTGACTTTGAGAGCCAGAGATAGGTAGTTTACTTAGATTTTGAGACATTCCACTGTTTAGCCAGCCCTTTGTGTCTTTGTTAGTCCACAGAAAAGATCATCTTAATTAGTTTCATGCAGTTTTCAGATCTTTCCGTTCCAGGTTTGCTTAACTCAAAGAGCAATATTGTTAGATAGATACATCTAGAGTGTATTGTCAGACATAAACAACTAGTTTGGCATCTCAGGGTAATAACAGTATCATCTGGAATCTATATATAATATAGCATACAGTACTTTTCACCAGGGGCACAACAACTTGATTTACAGAGGGTGTGAAACACAAAATTTGTAAAACCAGCCATATAAATCTGTATTTACATACTGGACAGGGATTAGGTTGTTCACGTTTTAAGTAGCTGTCACATGTTTTAACATAAGGCAGATCTAGTGCCTGAACTGAAGTAGTCTGCTTGTGTTTAAAGCTACCCTCCCTTATTCTATGTGTGTGGTTCTGTTGGAACAACTTCAGCATTCTCCAACACTGGTTATATAATGTAATGTAATAATAATGTTACAGGGACGTATCACATAGCAAGTAGCACGGACCAATAATTTGCCCTGGGTTTAGCAGAAGTTCCAACACTTTCGCCACTAAACCAACAGACAAGATGTTAGAACACAGCCCTTAGAGCCCCAAGTTTAAGAGCTGAGCAGATGTCCACTACTTTAAATCTGTGATCATTATCAGTTGCCACCACCATCTGGATGGCCCCCGAACACATCCCAGACGCCTCTTTACTCTTTGCAGTTCATATTTCAGTTTTTTCCCAGGAGCTCACAGGCCTGTGCCAGACGGGATTTCGTTGAGGCTGCAGAAGCCCCTCGGAGGCCATACAGAGGAGGGACAGGCAGTGAACAATCAAGCCCAGTGCTCCTGCCTCTCCAGCAGCCTGTAAGCCTGTGTGCCTTTCTCTCACTCTCGCTCCCCTCATGCCCCATCTAGCGCTCCCACTTTCTTTATAATTCTCACACTATTTCTCCAGCATAATGGCCCACCTCTGTCTACTCCCCAGGCTGGACCAAGAGGCCATCCAGTCATTTGTTGTCCATCAGATGTGTTTACTCTTTCTGTGACAGCCAACACATCTGGAGTGCATATTCAGGTTATTCCAGTGCCACTAGACACATTCCATGAGATCATTTCAGAGGTTGTTATGGCGATCTTCACCCCCTAGTTGTATAACAAAATTTGTTGGTAGAGGATAGGGAGGTGAGGGTACGGGGTACAATTGTGAATACTGGAGCTACTATTGGTGGGGGGTTGGGATAAGTTCCAGTCTTGAGCTTTTATAAAGTGTTGCAGTGATATTCCTCCTCCTTCCTTCTCTCTCTCTTTATCTCTTTTGTCTTTTTCTCTTTCTGTATTTTTTCTTATCCATCGGCACATTTCAGGTCCTGGCCTCTCCCCCTGAACATTCCTGTGCCTGTGTGTGACTGTGATGGCTGTCATCAGACAGGAATGTCCAGCTTTCCCACCTCGTCCACCATGCCCTTGGGGTGAAGCCCCCCTCCCAACCCTCCTCCTCCTCCAAAATGCTCGCCTTCAGAAAATGTGTTCCTGCAGATGTTGTCCATTCAGTGCATACCTTTGATTGGCTAGCTTCCACAACAAGCAGAGTAATTTACAGATATTCAGTGGCTTGTTTTTGAGCTTGAGAAAGCTATTTTAAATGCAAGCTATTTTATCTTCTATTGCTTTTACCAGTAAAAGGGAAAATTTACTTTGCCATTTGTGGGACACATAACTCCACACAAATGTGTTGACAAAAATGTTTTCTTCTGTTGTTCAGAGAAGAAAAAGGCATTTTCCTCAAAAAATATCTTGCCCATTAATAACATATTTGTTCTGCCCTGATAAAAAAATGGTATGTGCACAATAAGAAGTCTTAATATTCTCATTACTCCAAGGACAAAGTATAATTTTTTTCAAGTGAGTCATGACATTTGTAGTTTCTAATGGCCTTAATTGCCATTGCCCAATCAAGCCATATTTGTCCAACCTGAAATGGTTCTGTTATTTATTTATTTTTCTTACTGGACATCATGTGTTCACTTTTGCAAACACCTAGGGCACTTATTTAATTTAACTACAAATTTTCTCTCCCTCTTCCTGAGTCAGGCTTCTCCCAGGTCTCCTTTAAGTCTTGTTTGGTACCACTGTCACATGGCACTCTTCTATATAGCTGAGCTGCACACTTTTCCAACAATCCACTCTCCCTGTTTTCTTTCTGTTTTTTTTTTTTTTTGTGGTTGGGGAGAGCTGTGTGTTATATATTCAGGGCAATGGTGTTCATTTCGATAACACCCATAAAGCCAAGACATAATATTGTACATGGCTTTGTTCCTCATTCTCTCTTTTTACCCATAATAAATTATGTAGATTAGAAAATTAGAAACACATTGTGCTGATAAGAGGTCTGATGCATCTGGATGTGGGGAGTGATGGTAATGAGAGCCTGGCTGATGGTGGGGGCTGGGGGTCAAAGAGAGACATGAGTCTGTTTAGTCACACTTTTCCTTTAGTCCTGGCCCCATATGTTGAGAATTGAGTAATAACAGTGGTGTCCCATTTGGAAGAGACTTTGTAGGCCATTGCCAAAAGAAAGATGATTGTCTGTGGTGGGAGAGTAAAACATGGGGCCTCAAATGGTAAGGAAAAAGCCCAAAAATGTTACACTGTGGACCGATAGTGTGGATGTAGAAATCTGCAGAAGCTGTTGTGTTGCAACACATATGAGAGTTTGTAGTGGAATGTGTGTGTTGGAGCATGTGTCATATACAGTGCGTGATATTTATTTAAGAGGGACTCTTGGAATTTCAAATGCAGGACACAAGATACTGTTCCCACTCTTCTTTCTTTGGAAGTGTTTCAAGACCACCTGAATCCTGGATATACACATGAAGTGGCCAACCATTGGTACCATTATATTCTTTTCTCATAATGCCATTGATGCCATTGAAAACCTTCAGCTGTCTTTTGGGGAATTTTCATTTCTGTACTGCCAGTACTGACTGGGAGAGCTCTCTTTAAACTGACACTCATAGTGAGAGAAAATACACAGGGCTCTTACAATCAGGGTGTGACAAATTTTAACACAGAGTCTCAAATGTGTTGTTCACACTCCCGACCTCCTCTGAGACACCACTCGGCAGGACGACAGGATAGGTTTCTGTCTTAAGAGAATTTCAAAGTCCAATGGTGAGAGATGATAAAAGGAAAACATTTAGAAGAAATGAGAAAACTCTTTTTTTTTCTCAAGTAGGATCTTGTGTGATCAAAGACAGGTCCCCATGAAATCTGTGAACCCCCTGCAGTAAAACTCAACATACTGTCAATTAAAAGACGCTAATGGTACAGTACTATTCCCAGCAGTTCCGGCACTGAGAGCTCTTTGGCTCCTCTGGGGAATTATTCAGGTGACAGAACTGCAACATGTTTACTAATCAGTAGCAGTGCTCAAGGTTCCTAATGAGAGAGAGAATTAAAAAGAAAGAAAGAAAACAAGTCAGTGGGAGTCATCTTTATTCGTGCATCATCTCATCCACATCTTATCTCTTTGGATGTTAACAAATGAACAGAGTGAATGAGAGATAGGCCTACTACAAGACATTTATATATATTTTTTTTCTTAAAAACTGGTGTTCATAGGCAATTTTTATAGTACAGAAAAAAAACGGATGCCCAGAGCCAAGGTTATAATGTGTTTGAGCCAAAACTCTAGAATTTCCCTGCACAGCAAACAGAGCTGATTTCGAGCTGATATGTGCCAAAGACAAAAGATGGAGGAGTATTTTTTGGGGATTGTGTAGTGTTCCCTCAGTTGAAGGGCTCTCTGTTTGAGGTTTGTCTTGGTTAGTGTCCTCACTGCCCTTCCACATACCAGCTGCTGCGATACACCTCTGAGCCCGGTGCAGGGAACAAAAGAGGGCTCTTTCCATAGGTCACTTTATTAATGTGCTTTCTCTCTTGTCTGACACCACATCTTGTATGTACAGGAGACTTTCCTGAGAAGAGCCCCCTAACCTGACATTGTCACTATTTGAATTATTGCCTCATCTCTCCAATCTGATGTCTTGAGCAAGAATGCATAGTTGGGGGTTGGGGGTTAGTATGTCAGCCAAGCAATCCACTTTCGTCCACTGTCTTTAATCTCTCTCACAACCCCCCCCCCCCCCACCCCCACACACACTTTTTGGTTTCTGGATGGTTCATTATCAGACAAGGTTTATTTTTTTATTTTTTTAAGAAAATATTTCCTAATTTAAACCACTGGGTGATGTTGTACTTTAAAATGAAGTGTTAATTAATTTATTTATTTATACACTTTATGTTCTAATGGTAAACGTATTTTTCATTAAAAACAAGAAGAAGTTGGGTAAAAGAATAAACAAAATTGTCTCGTTACGTATGGTAACCCTCGTTCCCTGAAGGAGGGAAAGGAGACGTCACGTCTTTGAACGACGAATTGGAATTGGGATATCACTTCAATAGACTAATCTTCTTCGAGTGTAAACTTAACAAGCCAATTTTACATTGGCATGCAACTATTGCATCCAGCTGCCACTGATTACAGCATGGGTATAAGAAGGCAGCAGGTGCAATGCATCCCAGGTTTTCGCTGACGAGACCCGGCAGCACAGCGGCGGCACAGCAATCGTGGCGATGGGACTTGACATCTCCGTTCCCTCCTTCAGGGAACGAGGGGTTACCATATGTAACTGAGAGGATCCCTTTTAGTCGGTCACTCTCAATGTCACATCGGTGATCAATGAACTGGGATCCCTACCAAAGTGCCATGGATGCTGCCCCTTCCAGTGCCCTGTATAAGCTGCCTGCGCCCTTAAGGATATTTTTGGGGCCTGGAGAAGTTTTGTCATGCCCTGATATTTGTGCTTTTTTCAGTTTCTTATAAAGATCTTAAATGGCTAAAGTCTAATCTCACTCTAATCAGCCCAAACTGTGCTATAATAATATGTGAGCAGCATGTATGTACATGATTGTGTTTTTGAGAAAAAAAAAATTTATGCGCGGTCAGTGAAAAACTAAAAATGTTAAATCACTTAAATAAGGCCATAAAACATATACAGAACATTGGTTCCCAGGACTTTTGAGAACTGGAGCTTGTAGCCTAGAATTTTTCTTTCTAAATTATGTGAAAATCTAGAAAGGGGGTTCACAGATTTCATGGGGACCTGTCTTTGATCACACAAGATCTTGTTTACTCACTCACAGAAAACAATATATTGATTAAAATTTTCTAAGACACTTTTTGTTGGTAAAAGTCATATGCGAGTAGACGTCAACTATCATGAATATCATTTTTTTACACCTGAGAAGACAAAGGCCCTTATAATGAGCTGCATAATGAGCCGTTCTGTCAGCTGTGTCACTGAGAGGGGAAGAGTTACAAGAAAGGATCTGAGGACAAAATAAATGTATGTAATTTTATGTTTGTAGTTTATTTAGAATATATTTAATTAGCCCACAGCATAATTTAATATCCACTTGTGAGTGCAGTTAAACAGGTTATTAGGAACAATCAAAGCTGACTTTCAAACTGAGTTTTTTGCATCAATACTCCAGTCACACAATCCTTCAGAAATCCTTTTAACAAACGGATTTTCCACAAAAAAAAAATAAAAATAAACATTTATTGTTATTATTTTTTTTATTATTAATGTTGAAAATAGCTTACATTTGTTACAGTTACATTTATTTGTTACATTTATATTATTTAAATCAAGCTTTTGAATGGTATAGTAGTGTATATTGTTATTGAAACTTCATAATATTTCACTTGATTATACATTAAGTCAGGAATGATAGTTTGGAAAAAGTCTAACTAGTAAAATGTTAACACGTTATGTGAAAACTAGTACAAGTATATAAATAAATAAAAAGAGACTTACTCATGTTTATGATCTCTGCTGAATAAAGTGCTTCATTATTTTTTTCTGAGGAAATCCAAATCTCAAATCCTCAACCACATCACATCTTTTTGGGGTGAATTATGTCTTATTCCTCTCATCGTGAAGGAAACAGTAAAATGAAAAAAAACTTGAAGAACAGTCTGGCTGCATTGTCTTCTGTTGTATGAGCGTATTCAAGCTGCGTGCTTCAGTGAAACATTAGAATTGGAATAGCGCGTTCAGCACAGGGGCATGGTCGCATTAGAAGATAATAAAGGGAGATGTGAAAAATGGACATTGTGTTGTTTTCATATAGATTACTTGATCACAGAATATTTGTTTTTGGCAGCACTTGTTTAGTTTAAAAGTAGACATGTCAAGCTTTCTATAGATATCTATCTCATGTCTCTTGGTGGACTCAACTCTCATTGAGTATTCCCTGAGTTACATTTCATTTTAATGACGCGTGTCTAAATGAAGATCAGCACAGACAAAGGCTGCAGACAGCACACCTTGTTTGTTATCTTTATTTTATAAATGCTCAAAGTTCTGTTTTTATTATGTTTGTATGCAAACCCTTTACAGATTAGACTGATGTATTGCTCTTATCTGAACGATCAAAACTGAAAGTGTAATTTAAAGGGTTAGTTCATCCAGATAGCAAATTTATGTAATTAATAACTTACCCTCATGTTGTTTCAAACCCGTAAGACCTCCATTTATGTTTGGAACACAGTGTAAGATATTTTAGATTTAGTCCGAGAGTTCTCAGTCCCTCCATTGAAGCTGTGTGTACGGTATACTGTCCATGTCCAGAAAGGTAAGAAAAACATCATCAAGGAAGTCCATGTGACATCAGAGGGTCAGTTAGAAATTTCAATGTGTCCTAGGTCTTCCTTCCTTCGTCCAGGAGGCATCCGAAATAGATGCCCAAGCCACCTCAGCTGGCTCTTCTCGATGTGGAGGAGCAACAGCTCTACTCTGAGCTCCTCCCGAGTGACTAAGCTCCTCACCCTATCTCTAAGGGAGCACCCAGCCACCCTACGGAGAAAGCTCATTTCGGCCGCCTGTATCCTGGATCTTGTCCTTTCGGTCATGACCAACAGCTCATGACCATAGGTGAGAGTAGGAATGTAGATTGATCAGTAAATCGAGAGCTTTGCCTTACAGAACAGCTCCTTCTTCACCTAGACATACCGGTACAGCGACCGCATTACTGCAGAAGCTGCACCGATCCGTCTGTCAATCTCCCGTTCCATCCTTCCCTCACTCATGAACAAGACCCCAAGATACCTGAACTCCTCCACTTGAGGCAAGAACTCTCCACCATATATATATATATATATATACATGCTATTGTTGGGTTAATAACTTAGTACTCAGAACCTAGATTGTTAACCGTCTTTATTGGATGACCTGGCAATGAACAGAAAATAACTTGGGCTGGCACCACACTTGGCACAACTGCTGTTGTTCTGTAGCATATGCAGCAAAAATATTGAAGATAAATTGGCGGTTTATTCTTAAACCAATCAACGAGCTCGAAAAGTGGAAGCATAGTTACAGTTTAATATTTATTATTTAAACAATTTCATATATTTTTTTCTTATTTAATTACATATATGAAATGATGTTATTAATGTTACGTGTGGCGACACAGAAAACAAGGAGAGATCCAATAGCAGGTAAGCAGTTTAATATAGGGCAAATCCAGAGGGGTAAACAGTCCAAGCAGGGTCAAAACCATAATATCCAAACAAAAACATTAACAGGACACGAACACAGGGCAAGGCAAAGCAAGACAAGGGCAAGAGTTGACAGACATGTAAAACGCATAGACATTAAACAAGGACAGAAACAACCCAGGTATTTAAAGACATGCACAAACGATGAAAGTGGAAACAGCTGAAAACAATGAACAGTGACGATAAGGGGAAGTGAGACCTCTAGTGGACACCCAGTGATACACAGACCAGACGCACTGTGACATAACCCCCCCCCCTCTAAGGAGCAGCTACCAGATGCTCCTCAGACACCCCAAACAGAACAAAAAAGGACCAGGAGGGAGGAGGACCGGAGGAGTTTCAGGGGGAGGGAAGGAGGGCCAGACAAACTAAGGGGAACAGACAGAAACATAACAGAACTCAAATACACACAACAGAAGTCCATAAAGGGCATGTTGAGGCGCCCACCAGGGCGGAACAGAGAACCACCACAGCCGTGTGGTCAAGGCCAGAGCCCTCCAGGGCGGAGCGGAAGACCACCATGGCCTTGTGGTCAAAGTCAGAGCCCTCCAGGGCAGATCGGAAGACCACCACGGCCTTGTGGTCAAAGCCAGAGCCCTCCAGGGCGGAGCGGAAGACCACCACATCCACGTGGTCACCGCCAGAGTCCCCCAGGGTGGAGTGGAAGACCACCACGTCCACGTGGTCAACGCCAGAGTCCCCCAGGGGGGAGCGGACGACCACCACGCCCTCGTGGTCAACGTCGGAGCCCCCCAGGGCGGAGCAGATGACCAACACGCCCCCGTGGTTGAGACAGGAGTCCCCCAGAACGGAGCAGCAGACCACCCAATGACTTGACTTGGCTCTGGAGGGTCATCGGTGACTGGCCCTGGCTCTGGAGGGTCATCGGTGACTGGCCCTGGCTCTGGAAGGTCCACAAACACCTGACTCGACTCCGGAGGGTCCGCCGGAACCTGACTCGACTCCGGAGGGTCCGCCGGAACCTGACTCGACTCCGGAGGGTCCGCCGGAACCTGACTCGACTCCTGAGAGTCCGCCGGAACCTGACTCGACTCCTGAGAGTCCGCCGGAACCTGACTCGACTCCTGAGAGTCCGCCGGAACCTGACTCGACTCCTGAGAGTCCACGGGAACCTGACTCGACTCCTGAGAGTCCACGGGAACCTGACTCGACTGCGGAGAGTCCACGGGAACCTGACTCGACTGCGGAGAGTCCACGGGAACCTGACTCGACTGCGGAGAGTCTGCCGGAACCTGACTCGACTCCTGAGAGTCCGCCGGAACCTGACTCGACTCCTGAGAGTCCACGGGAACCTGACTCAACTCCTGAGAGTCCACGGGAACCTGACTCGACTGCGGAGAGTCCACCGGAACCTGACTCGACTGCGGAGAGTCCACGGGAACCTGACTCGACTCCTGAGAGTCCACGGGAACCTGACTCGACTCCTGAGAGTCCACGGGAACCTGACTCGACTCCGGAGAGTCCACGGGAACCTGACTCGACTCCGGAGAGTCCACGGGAACCTGACTCGACTCCGGAGAGTCCACGGGAACCTGACTCGACTCCGGTGAGTCCACCGGAACCTGACCCGACTCCGGAGAGTCCACCGGAACCTGACCCGACTCCGGAGAGTCCACCGGAATCTGACTAGACTCTGGACTGTCTGTGAAGACCTGAGGTGCCTTGGCTTCGGGCACTGTCTCTGGAACGGTCTCAGGCACCGCCTCGGTCAAGGCATCGGGAGCGACCTCGGACACTGCATCGGGAATGGCCTCAGGCACCGCCTCGGTAACGGCCTCGGGAGAGGTCTCAGGCACCGCATCGGGAACGGCCTCGGGCACCACCTCGGCCTCCAGAACCGCCTCGGGCACCGCCTCGGCCTCCAGAACAGCATCGGTCACCGCCTCGGCCTCCGGAACTGCATCGGGCAACGCATCGGGAACGACCTCGGGCACCGCCTCGGCATCGGGCACCACCTCGACCTCCAGAACAGCATCGGGAACCGCCTCGACCTCCGGAACAGCATTGGGCACCGCCTCGGCATCGAGCACCACTTCGGCCTTCGGAACAGCATCGGGCACCGCATCGGGAACGACCTCGGGCACCGCCTCGGCATCGAGCACCACTTCGGCCTTCGGAACAGCATCGGGCACCGCCTCGGCCTCGGCCTCCGGAACAGCATTGGGCCTCGCCTCGGCCTCCGGAACAGCATTGGGCCTCGCCTCGGCCTCCGGAACAGCATTGGGCCTCGCCTCGACCTCCGGAACAGCATTGGGCCTCGCCTCGACCTCCGGAACAGCATCGGGCCTCGCCTCGACCTCCGGAACAGCATCGGGCACCGCATCGGGAACGACCTCGGGCACCGCCTCGGCATCGAGCACCACTTCGGCCTTCGGAACAGCATTGGGCACCGCCTCGGCATAGAGCACCACTTCGGCCTTCGGAACAGCATCGGGCACCGCCTCGGCCTCCGGAACAGCATCGGGCCTCGCCTCGACCTCCGGAACAGCATCGGGCCTCGCCTCGACCTCCGGAACAGCATCGGGCTTCGCCTCGACCTCCGGAACAGCATCGGGCACCGCCTCGGCATCGGGCACCACCTCGGTCTCTGGAACAGCATCGGCCACCGTTTCAGCCTCCAGAACAGCATCGGGCACCGCATCGGCCTCCGGAACAGCATCGGGTACCACTTCGGGCACCGCCTTGGGGACGGCAGCGGTCCGCTCGGAAACGTCCTCCTGGACGGCAGCGGCCTGCTCGGGAACGTCCTCCTGGACGGCAGTGGCCCGCTCGGGAACGTCCTCCTGGACGGCAGCAGCCCGCTCGGGAATGTTCTCCAGGCTTTGAGGAACGGTAGACGCTTGTCCTCGGTCCTTTATGACGGCGAGTCGGTGGCACCTGTACTGGTGACTCAGGCGTTGAGTTGGCCATCTTGTGCTGTGGCGCTGGGTTGGTGGCCATCTTGTGCTGTGGCACTGGGCTGGTGGCCATCTTGTGCTGTGGCGTTGGGCTGGTGGCCAACTTGTGCTGTGGTGCTGGGCTGGCGGTCATTTTGTGCTGTGGCGCTGGGTTGGCGGCCATCT